>NC_081408.1:218911890-219511890 GCF_030272615.1 Cryptomeria japonica | reverse complement strand
ACTCTCTCCTAGTTTTCTTCCTGTTTTCTCTCCTAAATTAACTATACTGTTTTGATTCATACATGAACAACATTATTCTTTTCTGCTTAATCAATTTTTTTATTTCTTAGAATAATTCATAATATTGATTTAGAAAAGACATTTTAAAAAATATAAAAACAAAAATTTTACATAAAAAATATAATGAATTTAACATGAAAGTGAATCTACTACCACATATGTGAGCATAGGAAATGTGAAATGAGAGAATTCAAAAACAACCAAAATATATATATCTTTAATCTACAACATACCAAAATGTCAATTTATTATAGTAGTTATAATTTTGATAAGCAATTTAATAAACAATCCAAGCATACCCTTGATGCCTTTAATTCTCAATTCATCCAAATCCAAACACTCTTTAATCAATCAATTTTATGCAACATTCCTATTGAGTCTGAGAGGGTTTGAGAACCATTTTGAAAAAAAAGAACATTCTTTTTCCTTCTTTTAGTGAGCCTTTTAATTTGATCCTGATCCTCTACAAAAAGGATTAGAATAGTAATACAAACACAACAACACAAGAAACAAGTTCAAACGTTAGTGTTAGCAACAAAACATTATCCTAAGCAAGCATATCAAGAGAGATATTAAACATGAAATGGAAAGCATGCAAATATAAAAGAGATAAATTACACTCCTCCAAATGCTAACCAAGATGCTCATAGCTTCTCCTCCCTTATTCCTCTCCTCTCCAAGTTCCACATGAGTGTAGCTCTTAGTTTCACACTACTATGGAAGTCTTATGGAGATTTAAGATTGAAGATGATTATGAAAATATAAAAATGCAAACTATCTAGGAATGAGAGAAAATGAGTTAATTAGATTTTATCAATTTTAACCAAAAGACAACGTGGATTGTGATTTTACTCTAAAATGATCTCTCAAATTCACTATAACTTAGATGCATACAAGATTTCAGGATCTAGATTATGAAGCAATGGGCTCTATTTATATAAAAAATAGAGAAATAGATGGTTGAGATTGAGTAATCTCAACAAGGGTCAGGATTAATGGGTTTATGATCCATGTGAGGGCTTTCAACCCAATCCCAGGATGACAAATGTCAACATGAGATGGCTTGAGAGGAGAGGGGAGAAGCATTAAATGCTTGACCTGACTTGAAGGTTAACTTGGGAGGTAAGGTTAGTGTTGAGTTGAATGAATAAATCCATTATCCAATAAATAATGCCTTTATCCAATGGATAAACTCTTGTGCAATAGTTAGTGGGGATAACCATGGTCAAAGCAATAAATGCTTGAAGAGACCCATGAGTCAAATGAGGGTTGAGTTAGAGGTAAAGCCTCTAACCATTTGGGCAAGTGGATTTAACCATAAATGGTTATGTAAGAGCCATTAATGGTCATGTAAGAGCCATTAGTGGTTTGGAAGACTTTAGGGGTTAGCTTGTTGAATACATAAAATATTTTTCAAAAACTTTGGAGGCTTTGAGAAGTGACTTCAAGTTGTTTAGGAATGTGACAATATTTAGGAAATGGGATTAGGCTAATTAGGAATGGTTAGAAGAATTTAGAAAGTGGTTAGGAGAGTCTAGAAGGGGATTTAGGATTGCAAGTGCATTTGGTGGGTGAGGGAAAATAGGATTTTAATTAAAATAAAATTAATTGATTTCAATTGTGGTTGCAACTTACATTTGTAGGAGAATGCAAGTGGGGGTAAGTTTAGGGATTTAAATAAATGTTTTAATTATTTATTTAAAAAGAGGAAAGGGAGGTTTGATTAAATAAATATGATTTATTCATTTAATTTATTTTGAATGTGGGTTAATGAATTAATCTAAATAAATTGAATAATTTATTTAATTAATAGGAGAAGGGTTTGAGGATGAATTCATTAAATATTAATTTAATTAACTGATTATTTAGATAATCAAACAAATAGCAAATATTCATTTAATTATGTGGACAAATTTATGTGACTACATTTGTCCCTCTTTGAGATGGTGTGGTTTATCGTGCCGTTTCAAAGAAAGAAAAATAAGTGTGAAGAAATATTCCCCATAAATGTTAATTTAGTGGGTGGTATGCCCTATCGAGAGATGGGCCAATTTTTTTTGAAAAATCAAGCGATCTCTTGAAAAAGAACAAGAAGTGGAGGGGAGGTATAATAGAAGAAAGTAGAAATAACTGTGAATGAATGAAAGAAATTGGATTTAAAATGGAGAAATGAGAGGCGTTGGAAGTTCTCAGGGACCACATCGGCGAGCAGAGTGAATTAGGGTTAGGGCTGGGGGTAAATATGGGGGTGAAAGGGTAAAAACAAGTTCATTTGCATCCATCATCGTAACAATTCAGAGCTCATAGTTACTTTTGGTGAAGGAGTGAGCAATGATCATCATGCCGGTACCTATAGCAGATCATCGGCTAGAGCGAATCCGTCGATTACAATGGCCAAAGGACTACAGACTAGTGGTATGCAAATTTGAATTTTTTCTTTTGACGCTTTTTTAATATGTTTGTGCAAGTGTCAAAGTCCAATCAAGACGATAGCACTAAAACTATGTTTTAGCGCTTTTGTCAGCCCAAATAACGCTTTTGTGCCACAGTGGCGCTATTGGGTGGTAGTTTTAGCGCTATCAATAGGTTTAGCGTATTTACTTAGTAGTAATAGCACGATTGTATTGTTAGCGCATTCGGGTCAATGTTGTAGTACTATTGTCATGTAATAGCACTTTTGTGTAGTTTATGTAGTGCTTTTGTTGGTTTAGCACCATTGTGTATAGGCTGTAGCGTAATTGTTAGCAAAATAGCGCTATTGTCAGAAAAAAGATACCCTAGTGTTAGGAAAGTTATCTTCGGATGCCTATGTTGGGTGGATGGATGGATGAGTTATTTTTAATCATAGCAGCCCCATTGAGACTAGATCATTATGATAAATGTTTGTTGTAGTCTAGGTTTGCCATGATCACTTACCTATTGAGACTCAAAGATACTTAATCAAAGTATCTATTGATAGTCTAGGTTTAAACTTAAGAAAGTTTGAACCAAAACAACTGATGATGTGTTGCTGCATGTGTAGGAGGATCGTCCCATCTTATAGATGCGGGAAGGACATCCTGCCACATAGCAGTTGATTGAGGTAGAGAGAGATTGCATTGCAGTGACTGGTTTATATGATATGTTGTATCTTCTCATGATTCAGATGAATCACGGACTGATGACAACACTGGACGAGCATTGGCATAGTGAGAGATGTACCTTCCACTAGCGACGACAGAGATGATAGTTACCCTAGAGGATATGTCGAGGATACTACACATCTTGATCTGAGGGGAGTTGGTGACCTATGATCGAGCTTTGGGGACAATAGTTGTGCATTGGATGTTCTCTAGGGTTAGGGATTACATTACTACATATTCGGGCGTGGGAACACCTGCCAGTAACACAAACGATTAGCTTGAGGTTTAGGGTGGTAGATTATCCCTATGTGTATATGTATGGAGGTATGATGAGCCAGCCCCACTTGGGGGAGTTGGAGTTTTGGATACAGTGATATGGAGGCCATATATTGAGTGTGATCCCTAGGAGGATGATACAAAGGCCTTGTCGTATGTATTGATGACACGATTTTTGATTGGTAGGACAACCTATAATGTAGAGAGATAGGTACCAAGTAGAGTGATGAGATAGTTTGGACAAAGGCAGGGGTTGTCAAGGGGATAAGGGGAGTATGCATGAGTAGTACAAGAGATATTTCAGTGGGGGCCAATGTTACCATACGATCAGGCCCTAGCCAAATTTTGGACCTTACAAGCGAGACCATGACATATGAGGCCTGAGATTGCGGATGTAGGGGTGACAAAGGAGTACACATAGTATCATACCATGCATCCTATTCCATGCATTTCAGATCTAGCCGAGATGATACCATCCTTTGAGGATGATAGGAGATAGCAATGAAGGAGGAGAGGAGGTCAAAGAGGAGGAGGAGAAGATGGAGGTGATGGAGGTGGAGGAGGTGGTCAAGGAGGTTTTGGAGGAGCAGGAGATGGAGGGGGTGGAAGTGGTGGATCTGGGGGTGGGGGTGGATTTGGAGGTGGAGGTGGTGGAGGAGGATGATTATAGAGGAGAAGTAGAGGGGGACAACTATTGTGACTATCGCAAGGTCCTTTGATACAGGGGGTAGTCAGAGTAGGAGGTAGGGATATAGGTGAGGGTGGAGCACTGATGGAGATGGGAGAGGGAGGTATAGGTGGAGGAGAGGATCCTATGGAGATGGGAGGGGGATACCTGCGAGAGAACATGATAGTATATTTTCAAACCTGAGTTACAGTAGTCGAGGCATAGTTGGAGGATAGTGAGGTAGAGATTGTAGCTAGAGATGTCCAGCTTTTTGCACGGGAGGTAGAGTTGAGGGTAGTGATGCGAGAGAGAGATGATCTGGTGGATAGATGGTGGGAGGTGCAGGAGAGAGGCCGAGTTTTGTTGGGAGCACAGGGACATGGTTCAACTGATTTGATAGTGAGGGAATTGCGACGACAGGTGGAGAGATTGACTATTGGTAGGGTTTCTATTAGCAAGTGGTGCCATCCAGTCAGCGGGCACTAAGTTATTCCCAGATACAATAGGCGATATCAAAGCTGTCTTAGAGTATGCAGAGCAGTGGTGGTGTTATGGGTCCTCCACGATGAGATAGTGTGGGTGGTGCAAGGGGTAGTGGTGGAGCAGGCGGCGATGGTGGTGCAACATCTAGCCAGAGGGGCATTTGAGAGAGTTTATGTACTTGTTACATTGTTATTCTGGACTATGACTTGGATGGCTCTTGATAGCCGATATATTTTTGACATCATTGTACTTTGATACATGTATGTTTTTGCAAGATGATATATGAGGAGATCCCATATTTTGTGATGATATGTATGGGTTCATGCAGGATGATGATTATGATTTATGCTTAGATGCATGTTATGGATGTTTTTTCTTTCTATATGTGCATGGTGATGATTTTAGAATTTCTATATGCATATTATGGATGTGGTGCTAACATGTGGATGCAGGTTAGTAGATGTATGATGCTTTGTTTTAATGCTTGATGTGATGCAGGGCTGACTATGTATGCATAATGATGAGTGAATGATGATGATTATGGGATAGATAATACTTGTTTTATGTTGATGATATGACAATATGAGTAAATGATGGAGCTTGTTTAGGACGAACCTAAATGAATCAAATGTTTATGGTTCTAAATGAATGTTTATTAAATGTATAAAAAAAGGCTGAGACAAATGTTTATGCATGTTTCTAAAATGAATGCACTTAAAATGTAGAAACAAATGTTAAGACAAATTTTTATGTTATGATTCTAAATGAATACACTTGAAAGAAATGTATTTAAGTGATGTGATGTAAAAATGAAGCTAAATGATTTAAAAAGATTCAAAACATAACTAAGTGATAAATGAAATTGAAATGACAATGCAAATAAATGCAACTAAGGGATAATGAATAATTGCACCTTAATGTAATTAACATGATAATGTATAATTGCACCTTAATGCAATTAACATGATAATGAATAACTGCACCTTAATGCAATTAACATGAATGAAATGCATAATGAATGTTGTAAAAATGAATGCACTATATGGATGAATGGATGTTCTTGATAACAAATGCACTTAAAAGAAATGCAAGTAAATGATAATAAATGCATCAAATGTGTTAAATGCCTTAATGGGATGAACAAATTAGTGTACTTAAATAAATATCTAAATGAATCTAAATGCAAGTAAATGATAATGAACTGAATGCATGTAATGTAACTAAATAATAATGCCATACCATAATGATATATGAATGGAAGTTGCTGAGTTTTTGTAGATGTGGAATGCAAATGTGAGATGATGTATCAGAGAAATCTATCATGATGTTGTACCCAAGACAATTTCTTTGCATGCAACAATTGATATGAATAATGAATGAGCAAATGGATGGGTGATATGCAATGAAATGCAATATAAAAAGATGAGATGGAATAACGTTCCATAGAGTATTCATAGTCCGTTATTCTCCTCATTGAGCATGGTAGTATCATTCTTGGCTGAGGTAGTAGGAACCAAGTTTGGAGCTATTCACTTGTAAGTAGGCATTTAAGACAAGTAAAAGAAAGGGACCCTCCATTTTGTTTCATGTGTAGATGGTCAAGGTATATGTTGTAGCCAGTAATCCATAGTGATCCATGACTAGATTTTTGCATATGATCACTTAGCTTAGTGAAATTCCCACGTAGACACCATTAGTACATGCCCTAGAACTTCATTGGAACAATTTGCAGATAATAAACAAAATGATACTTAGGAACCATCCTGGCTACTCTAATCATGTGGATATCATGGAGTAGCATAGGAACTTGATATAAATAAATAAATAACTAACAAACTGACCAAGTACTTGATAGCTTAAACAAAATTTTCTTGTCAAAGAAAATGTTATCATGTCTTTGTTTTGGAAGGAAGGATGCATCCTTGTTAAGACAGTTGTGTGTACCTATGTTGATTGATTGATTGATTTGATAAGTGATCATTGTTTGAGTAGCTCAAAATGTTTGTTTGATGTTTGTTTGCGATGTGTATGTACAAAAGGGTTTTATGTGTTGCCATGTCTTTGATTGATTTTTGTTGTTTTATCATGTTTTTGGATTTTGTGAGTGCTTTTAATAAAGAACTCAATGAATCACAAGTAATGTAGAATCCACTTCCATCAATATCTTAAGAGCATTTCCCCTAGTTTAGACATTACTATGAAAACCAAGATGCAGGACGTATGAAGTACTAACCCCTGTTGCAAATCAATAACAAGCCATGGTTTGAATGATGGATGAATGGATGAAATGGATGCGATCGCAACAAGTCTGAAAGATAATGGAGCCATAGTCTTTATGAGTGATGCCTATTTCCCAGGTTTTCACCATTGCACTTACCAAAGGTGCCACCGAAGTGGGTTGTTCACTGTTTGGATGCATGATTTGTCTCTTTACCATTTTGATTTTTTTGTATTTTCTTTAGGACATTTTTTTGAATGTTTTTGGTGTTTTTCTGGTATGTATTAGAGCCTAATTCTCTGTATAGCTTATATATGAAACCATTTGAGGTGCATGTTGTTGATTGGATTTTCTAATGGTTCTCCTTCTAAAGTAGCCAACTGATATGCCCTGGACCCAAATACAACATTGATAACATATGGACCCTGCCAGTTTGATTCAAACTTCTCCTAATGTTTTTTGTTTTGTTGATTAGGAAGATTCTCCCTGGGAATGTTTAACCCAATGATTATAGCTTGTGCTCATTCACTGCAGATAGGCCTTAAGGTGGTTGTATGCAACTTGTCACCTTTCATCAAGTAGTTGCAAGCCTTCAAGACATGAGACTCGGTATGCTTCATCATCTATCAGATTATGCAAGGAAACCTGTAGAGATGGTATCTCAACCTCAATAGGAAGGATGGCTTCTACTCCATAGACCAGTGAGTAGGGAGTTACGCCTATAGGGGTTTAAATGCTAGTTTGATACACCCATAGTGTTGGATTTAATTGAATGTGCCAATCACGACCAACATCATTGACTATCTTTCTAAGGATTCTCAATATGTTTTTATATGATGCTTCGGCCTGACCATTTCCTTGTGGGTAATAGGGAGTGGAAAAGCGGTGTTGGATGTGAAACTTCTCACAAAGCTCACGAACATCCTTATTTTTTAAAGGAATCTCATTATCTGTGATGATGGACATGGGTACACCATACCGATAGATAATGTAGTTAAGGATGAATGAGGCGATCTACTTGCCGATGACTTGGGTAAGTGGAATAGCTTCGATCCACTTTGTGAAGTATTCAGTGGTGATAATAACAAATTTGTGGCTGTTGGATGAAGATAGATGAATTTTACCCACAAGGTCAAGTCCCCATTGAAAAAAGGGTCATGGTGTTGTGACTAGTTGCAATTCCTATGTGGTGCATGTATCGGCTCTCCATGAACTTGACACTTCTTGCATTTTCTGACAAAATAGTAGGAGTCTTTGTCCATGGATGGCCAATAGTATCTGGCACGTATGAACTTCTTTGGAAGTGAAGGACTGCTTGAGTGAGCCCTACAAATTCCTTCATGTACCTCTTCCAAGGCCTTTGTTATCTCGTCTTGTTCTAGACATAGAAGGAGATTACCATCAAGACTTCATCAGTATAGGGTTTTGGCAATGATGGTGTATTGAGAGGTTTAGCGAATGAAGGTTTTGTGTTGGTTATTGGATTGGTTAGGAGGGAGTGTGTGATCATGGAGGTAGGTGTAGAACTCATCGTACAATGGGGATTTGGAACCGAATAGGCAACATATCATTTCAGTTTTAGGGATATCATATGTGGGGATCCAAAGCTATTCTACCAAGAACTCGTAGCATGTTGAATTTTGTGGAAGATCCAGGAGAGATGCAATTGTAGCCATTGTGTCAATAGCTTGATTCTGATCTCTAGGTACTTGCTCAAAGGTGATAGTCATAAATGATTCTTTGTAACTATCCACCATTCTTTTATATGGCATGAGCTTATTATCCTTAGGTTGATACTCATCAGTGACTTGTCAAATGACTAACTGTGAATCTCCACATACCTGTAGCTCTTTGAGATGCCATTGTATAGCCAATCCGAGTCCTGTGATTAAGGCCTCATATTCTACTATATTGTTGGTGCATGGAAAAGTGAGCCTATATGAATTTGGGATGCTATCACCTTGAGGTGTAATATAAAGAATGCCTACCCCCGAGCCATGTCTAGTATATGAGCCATCAAAGTAGAGATTTCATGGTTGTGCTATCGTGATCATGAAGATCTCTTCATTTGAAAATTTTGAAACAAGACAATGGTCACCTGTGAGGGGTGCATTAGCCAAATGATCTGCAATAACTTTCCCCTTGATAGCCTTGCGGTCCACGTACTCAATGTCAAATTTCTTTCACAATCATAACCCATTTGGCCAAGCAGCCTGTTAATGCTACCTTGCTGAATAGGTATTTGAGTGAATCAATTTTAGCAATGAGTTGTACCTTGTGTGTCAACATGTAGTGCCTTAGTTTAGTGGCTTACAAAATAACTGCTAGGCAAGCTCACTCAATAGGTGTGTAATTGAGTTCATAGCCTACAAATGTGCGAGAGATATAGTATACAACACACTCTTTTCCTTCTACATTGTGTTGCGCTAATAGTACTCCTAATGCTATATTAGTAGCTGAAATATAGAGCAATAGAGGTCTACTTAGATCTGATGGGATTAGCAACAGTGTATGCATTAGGTAATCTTTAAGCATTTGGAATGCTTGTTGGCACTTTGTTTCCCATTCAAAGCAGATATTCTTGTGTAATAGATGTGTGAAGGGATGACACTGATTAGCCAATTGTGCAATGAATCTATGAATTGAGTGTAGCCGCCCTTGTAGTGTCCTTAACTGACTGATGTTCTTGGGAAGTGGCATGTCCATGATTGCTTTGACTTTCACTGGATCTACTTCAATGCCTTTGCTTGATACAATGTATCCTAAGAGCTTCCTGAAGGTTACATGATATTTCTCTAATCTGTCAAAGATTTGACCCAGTATTTCTAGATGACCTTCTCTTGTCAATGATTTAGCGAGTAAATCATCGACATAATCGTCCATTATAGTGCTCATTAGGTCATAAAATATGGTTTTCATCACTATCTGATAGGTTGCCCCTACATTTTTCAGACCAAATTGTATCACATTCCAATAGTAGGTTTTCCATGGGCATGTGAAAGCAGTTTTATATTGATCCTCTAGAGCAATCTTGATCTAGTTGTACCTTGAAAAGCCATCCATAAGAGAAAGCATTGCATGACTTGCAGTGAGATCGACAATCATGTTGATGTTGGGTAAGGGGAAGTCATCCTTCGGGAACGCCTTGTTCAAATCTCTAAAGTTAGTATAGATATAGATGCCCTCATTAGGCTTGCCGATAGGTGCAATGCTAGAGATCCAATCCGCATAATCAATTTGTCAAATGAAACCAACATCTAAGAGCTTTTTGAGTTCTTCCTTGACAAGCATGACACTATGTGGGTGCATCTTTCTAAGCTTTTGTTTCACCATTTCAGCTCCTTCTACCACGGTGAGGTGATGCATGACCAGATTAGGATCTAGACTAGGCATGTTTTCATAAGACAATGTGAAGTTGATTTGATGCTTTTGGAAGAATTCTACAAATTTTGGTTGTTCCTCTAGAGTGTGTACAAATGCCAAATGTATTTGGTGAGGAGTCTCAGGGGTCCCCACATTGAATTCTTTTGTTTCTTTGATTAGGATTGTTGATCTCTCCTGATTTGTACTAGAGGGGAGGATGTCAAACCTTTCACCCTTAGGTGCCTCAGAGAGGTTTTCACCTTTGGATACACTCTTTATTTTTACTTTTTTGGGATCAACAAGTGCAACTGTGTGGTTTTCACTAGAAGATCCATGTTTTATTGTGATATTTTTCACTAATACATTTGGTCTAGAATTTTGACGGAGGTTTCTGACGAAGAAGGTATATTGTGACCAAATTTGATTTTTTTTTGAAAAAATGCTCAAATGTGTTGGAATTCCGATGGTAATTTCACATTTGGTTTCGACGGAGAAGGCATTAGCAATGAAATTTGTTTTTTTTTCACAAAAGTGCCCGCGTTCGTCAAAATTTTGATGGCAATGGGCATTAATTAAAAAAAAAAGAAAAAAGAGGGCAAGTCATTTGTGCATTCAATCCTGCACAGGCTTCCATGTCGACCTCAACCCCTGGCAAGATCAAACAACACACTCACCATTCGAGGTACTTTTTCACATTCACCATTCTAGGCAGAATCTTCACCTTCATTTTGGATTTGCATAATATGAGGAATTGCTAAATCTTCACCTTCATTTGGGATTTGCATAATATGAAGAATTGGTGAATGTTCACCTTCATTCATTGAATCTTTGGATTTGCATAATATTTGCATGAGGAATTTCCAATTTGCATAATATTTGGATGAGGAATTTCAGAATTTCGGATTTGAATCTTTACCATGATAGGGGAAAGAGGTTGCAATAGGTTTACCTAGAAGCCATCTCCTTTAGGCCCAAGGGCAGTATGCTTTGTAACCCTTTGTCCACATAGAACCATCACCGTAGAACTCTTGCAAGCCTACTTGCCTTCTACCATGGTTGGAAGTACTCAAAAAATATGAAATATTCTAGTATCAGACATATACTTAGCATAAAATATATAAGTTGTGAAATTTCACAAATTAGATGCAATTTAATGGCTATTATGGATAATGTATTTCTCAATCATTAGTGTGTATACGTATATTCATTAATCCAACATCCATTCTATTATATACAAAGGAATTCATACCAAATAGTATTAATTAATCAATTTGTTTTATATTCAGTGCCTTACCAAGTATTAAGTGCTTGGTTTGATGATCTTCTAACTATTGGGTGTGCACTACTTATATCTCTTCATTGGGTACAGATGTGGTGACCACTCAATAAGGGATGATTATTGGAGTGGTGGCGTTCCCTCCTAAACCACGATGTCTCCTCCTAACAACTAGCATGCCTCTTCATATTATTACACACCCTGAATATGTTATCACTCTTAAATATTCACCATCGCTAGAGATTAATGGTGAGGGTTGATATTTATTGTCTTTAATCCATATAAGCTTGACTATAATAAATCAATCATTTCCTCCATGAAATTTTGAAGTCTTACCATGTGAGACAATTTCATCATTTGGACCTTCCGTGAAGAAATGTTAGTTGTTCAAATCGGGGGCATCACAGTCCTCCCCTCCCAAATTTTCTTGTCCTCAAGAAACATTAGGTTTAGATGATCAAATATATCAGCCCCCTCCCAAGGTTTGTAATATTAAGACAAGTTTTCTCTCATCAATTGTAATCATAAGACAAAATAAGGGCAAACTTTCCATATATTGTCTAGAAGCATGCCACACATCTATGACCTTAAACATAATATTCTCTTTTGAATAAATTCTTGTGTCTTTTTATTCTCTTAGTTGTTAAGCATCATTCTTCAAAATACATTAAGCATGAAACAAGTATGAAGTATACACATTCCAATATATGTACTATTATTAGATCCTTCTTATTTAGTAGAATGTATTCACTCTTCACTTAATGATGAAACCTTGAGGTTCTATGAAGAGGATTCTTTTGTCATATTTATGAGGGTGTTGTGATTATTGGATTGGTTCCTCCACAAAAATCCATTCTTCAATTGTCCCCTCTTCTTTTGATGGGATTCTCTTATGGTCTCCTTCACCATATCTTTCTTTTTTTCTCAAGTTTCCTTTTGCTTTTTCATCGGATATTGCCTCTATTTTTCATAGTTGGCCTCCACATATATGTCCTAGTTCCCATTTTTCTTTGCATTTATAACACAAGTTCTTTCTTTAAATATTCCTTACATTACATTTATGCCTGGGTGCCCATGGATATTTGCACATAAAAACACATCTTTCCCTCTTGTGTTTCATCTTTTTTACAAGTGTGTCCTCTTTCCCATTTCTTCCTGCAATAAAAAGATAGGCCTTTCTTCCTTAGTTCTTCTCATTTGTCATGAGAGAGTTTCATATTCTTGTGATTTTCATATACTATAGTGACTAGATCATGAGTTTCCATGAGCCATAAAACATAAAATATTGTCAAGGCATAAATAATTTTCAAGTCCAAAACTAGATAAAACATCAAACTAGGTTACACATCTTAATCTTCTTCATTTTCTTCTTGTTGATCTTTCTGGTTCTTTTCTTCCTCTTCAACATCTCCCTCTTCATTAACCTTCTTCTTTCCCTTGTATTTATCCACCTTCTTTGGCTTTGTTCAGCTATCCTGATAGGAGTCAAATGGCTATCCCAATGAGGGGGAAATTCTCCCAGCTAGTTGTATCATAGTTCTGATGTATAATTTCAAGGTCCGTGACTTCTTCATCTCTTCTCTTTTCATATTGAAGTTCCTTGCACTACTTTTTTTGAAAATCAATTGTACTCTTCCTAGAATTTATTGTCAATCTGTCTTAAATCCCATGGCCAAAAGTTTGCTTCTTTTACATCTTCCTTATAAATTGGAGTCCCTCCTTCAATCACATTAATGGACCTTTCAACCAGTAGCTTTAATGTGAAAGCTATTTGTTTCACAATTAAGATCAAAGTGAGTCTACATATAAACTAAGTAAGAACTCTCTCTTTCCTTTGGTAGACATGCTCATTCCTTCTCTTCCTTAGCAACCAATGGATGTTAGTAGACAAAAAAAGCCAAAACACATTAGAAACCTTATCCACACTCGAAACAAAGCCCAAAAGAGTTTTAGACCAACAAGATTTAGTAATAGCCTTAGACCACATTTTTCTTATCCGATATTGCTAACATTCTAAAAAATGCTTTGTGTATGAGTAAGGATATTATACAAACCTTTATCGTTAATCATGAGAAGAGGAGTCCCATTAGCCCACTTAAATTTAGGGATGAAGTCACTTTCATTAACATTCTTGATAGGCTATTTAATAAATTGAATATATTTAGTCAATGTAGAATAAGTTCTTTTACTCATAATACTCAAATTGAATTCTTCCTGAAGTAGTTCCCAAGTTTTTAATTGACTATTTATGAACAATTTTTCTATGTCAGTCACTCCAAGAGAAATAATACCTTGACAATGAAGATTTGGACTCACAACAATTAGAGAAACCTATAAAATATAAAATAAATAAATAAAAAACAAATAGACAAATACATGAAAGACACAATTTACCTTGTCTTTTACCTTCTCATCTCAGAGATTAAGTGGAATTAGAGGTATCCTTCCTCACTTGATTTTTTCCTTTAGTGTTGTGTAGTTGGGAGGAATGTGGTTGCACAAACAAGTAGCATGATATTGAGATTATAAAAGATTGGACAAAAAACAAACAATATGTAGGTAGAATAATTATGTATATATAGAAAATCTGACAACATACACAGTGAAGAACGAGCTAACTGGTTAAAGGATCAACCTTTCACGGGTAGCATTGATGAGTTTCCAATTATCATTAGAAGATAGAGTAGGAGAGGCCATTGTCAAACTATTTTCATAGTTATCAACCACACCCCCTCTAATAGTGAGGTAGTTCTAGATAGTTACTTACATTTTTCATGTTTTATGTTAAGGTCTTTAGCTGGAAAACCATCTTCCTTTTCTACTATTTTTTTGTCTATTGTGTTTCCTTGCACATTTACAAATATGCATGAGAGTCATATTGAACCATTTCTAGGGAGGTATCTAGTAGAGGAAGCTTCATAACTTTAGAGTTTGTGTTAATATATTGCAAACATAAATGTAAATAAAAAATTGACAAATATACCTCAATTTTGAAATGCTTAGCATGAAATTCCACACAAACCTTAATGTTTCTAGAACATGTTAGTGTATGCTTTCATCATGGAAAAACATAATGTAGTTGATCATAACTGATGTAACAAAGTTGTATCTTTGAATGCCTTATTCCTTGATTATAGATCTATGCTCAATTGATTTCAATTGCTTGATTGAAAAATTGGTAGATGTGGGCCAGAGTTAACAGGTGTTTGAAATGAGAAATAGACGTATATCTGTTGGCATTATAACAAACAATAAGAGATTGTTGGCATTTCAATTAGGATATTGAGAAGGTTGTTGAAATTATGGATATAACTGATTAAGGATGTTTACTGTCTTCACAATATTATTTTGTCATTGATGTCAAGAAATTGATTTTCTAATTTAGTATGATGTTTCCATATTTTAAGAAGTATGTTTTGAAGAGAATTAAGATGTTGGTAAAAGACACAGAAAGAATGTGATGAATAAGGGGAGGAATAAGTTATTCAATGGGCAACTATTACTGAGTTAGACAATGATGAGATCATGTTGTTTAGATTGTTCTGATATCCTACATATGCTATTGTTTGTAAGGTTAATACTATACTATGTTATCGAGCAAGGAACCTAGTTGGTAAACCCTAAGGATCCTAGTTGGTAAACCCTAAGGTTATCGCTATTGGTTAATGAAGGCGGAATGTCTACCGAGTGAAGTTTAGTATATACCGAGTTGCAACCGAGTAATAACAGAATGCATTGGATGAATACATGCATTATTTAATGATCAAAGCTGATGAGATGGCTATGATTAAATGATTGATACAACATGTATGAAGTTTGTTAAGGATCTATGGCAATGGAAAATTGGCAGGAAGATCTACAGCTCAGATTGAACCGCAATACCCTAGCACAAGTTCCAAGAAATGTATGCAAGTTCCAAGGCAAGGTAAAACATTTTCAGATTGAAGGGTACATTGAACCTAGCCAAGATTGAAGATCTGATGGTTATGATTGATCATGGGAAATGTGATCAAAGAGATTAAGCGGTTAGCAAATTGTTTATAAATAAGGAATTGTTGATAAACAATGCATGCGGACAAGTGTAAGCACAGGGATGCTACATAGTGATTACTGAGCATAGATGCTTGAAGACCTGTTTGAATAACAGAGTAAGGAGCCCAGCAAAGGGACAAGATAAGTCCTATGACTAGATTGTATTGAGAAAATAAGAATCTACTTTAGCATTTTAGATGCAAAGTTGCAGACATACTCATTACTATTATTTATTTGTAAGTGACAAAAAATCTCTTGACCAAGTGGACTTAACAGACTTATTTGTAAATCCTCTAGCAAGGTGACATTCTGATTAAGTGTTTGAAACCCTTTAACAAGGTCACCTCTAACTAGGTGAAGATTCCAATAGATCTGAGGGGAATCCCTTAACCGGGTCACATCTAGTAATGTGTTTGTAATCTTTAATAGGATTTGCTTTTAACCGAGCATGCTCTAGAAGAGTATATTTCTTAGTGGGCCTGAAATCCCACAGTGGGTTTTCCCTATTTGGGTTTCCATGTTAAATCTGGTGTTACGAGTGTTGTTATGATTATGTGTTCTTAAGTTTGCATGTTTTACAGTTTTGGTTACATATATCTTTTAAAGCTACCGAGGTTGAATCTGTTGAATATATTAAAGATTAAGTTTGTATGATTCACCCGCCCCCCTCTCATCTTATTAACAATTGGCATCAGAGCTAACAATTCGTATCAGAGCTTTGGACTCCGGAAGAAAATTTTAAAGGTACTTGAGGAAAAGATCCAAAGATGTATAAGAGGGATGCACCGAAGCTGAACAAGTCAAGTTTCTCTACATGGCAAAAAAGGATGAAGCTGCACCTATAAGGAATTGGAGAATATGTTGTATATTATCTGGAGAATGATTTCATTACACCTAGCACCTATCCATTGATAATAGAAGAGATAAAGGTAAAGCAAGAACATATTCAAGCAATGATTGAAATAACATCTGCATTGACCGACTCAAAGTTTAATGATCTAGAAGGCTGTAATGATGCCAAGGCAATGTGGGACAAGCTCATATCTATGTATGGTGGTGATGAACATGTTCAAGGAGAAAAAGTGGATAGTCTAAGAGGACAACTTGAATCTATGAGAATGAATGAAGGTGAGAACATAACCCAGTACAGTACAAGGTTAAAGGACATTGTCAATCAAATAAAAGGAGTAGGAGGAACCATTGAAGAGAAGGATGTCACAAGTAAGTTATTAAGAACCCTTCTACTTGCTTATGCAATCCGAGTCTCTATAATCAATGAATTAAGGTCTGTACCCAATATGCCAATTTCTTTGGATGCTCCTATTGGTAAGCTACATCCATTTGAGTTAAGTAACTTTGATAACAGTGGGTCTTCAGTAAATAAAGTTGAGTTTGCATTTAGTTCTTTTCATCTTGATGAATCTGATGATTACAATGATAGAAAGTATAAGTACTCTAAAGGGAATCATAGTGGAGCAAGTGAAATATTTCGCAAAAACATGGAGGAGGTACACAAACTTTATGAAGAAATCAGAAAGCAAGAAGAGTTTGAAGCACTATTAGCCAAAAGGCTACCGAGAGGAAAAGGTAAGTGTAGCATCGGAATTAGGAATCATCAAAGCAAGTATAAAGACATGTTAATCATTATTAGCTCAATCACACATTGCAATGATCTAATCCTAAGCACACTCAATAGAGACATAAAAACAAAGCATTCAAAAGCAAATATCATGCAAACCAGATGACGATTTGGATGCTTCTTCCATGTGGCTCCATTGTTCTTCTTTCCTCTTCAAATGGATTTGTGGATCTCACCTACAAGTGCACACATACAATTGAAAGCAAGATGGATGTTGGTTATTGGTCAAGAGTACTAGAAGCATAAGTTCGATAGTTTGATTAGGGATTCTGGATTTGATTGGAGAAAATCATCCAATTTATAGAAGAATTGGATAAATGACAAGATTAGCATGATGCAATTCAAATGGAAATTGCAAATCAATATGACAAATTATGACAAATTATGCACTTTCCATGCACAATTTGATTGATTGATAATTGATGACAAATTATGACAAATTGCTATGCAAAGATTTATGACAAGAATTTGAAATAGAAATAGACATTTAGGAATATAGGAGAATTTAGAAAATTAGGTTGGAAATGATGACTTGGAAATTAGAAAATTGATGAAAAAATAGGTAAATTAATTAATAATTTCTCATTCATTAATTAATTTACAAAAATAGGAGGAATTAATTAGCCAATTAAATAAACATTTAATTGTGACAAGAAGACTTAGGATAAATAAATAAATTATTTAACCTAGAGGGAAAAATGACAAATTAGGTTAAATGAATAAATCATAAAACCCTAGAAGACGAATTAGGTCTTGAAAGATAATTGACTCGATTTGATTTTATTTTGGATTGATAAATGACCAATGTGATAAATGATTTGACTGAAAAATGCGCCAATTGACAAGGAACAATGACAAATTGATCCAAATTAACATAATTGAGACAGACAACGATCGATAGCGAAATTGATCGTAAAATGACAAAATTGACAAAAGGACGAGGATCGATGATAAAATAGATTGCAAGATGACAAGATTAAAAATGACCACGATCAATGACAAATCGATTGCAAAATGACATGATCGAACATGACAATGACCGATGACAAATCGATTGCAAAATGACAAGATTGAAAATGATAAAGATTAATGAAAAATCGATAAGAGGACAAAACCCTAATTAGGATTGACGATGTCCAAAATGATAAGAAATTAGCACGCACATTGATGCGATAGGATAAAATCGATCAAAATCATGATTGGATAGTGTTGTCGACAAGACCAAATTCAAACACGAGACAAAGGAAGAATGTAGAAGAAAAACTCGATGTTTGCAAATGATAAAAACCAAGTGTGTGACATAGGAGAAATGTTAATGCGATGCAAAAACATAAAATGAGGCAATGCGCAAATGTTAAAGTATGACCTCGCAAGCGTTGACCATTTTTAGGTGTCTACATTTTGCCCCTCTTTGAGACAATGCGATTTTAAGCGTTGTTTCAAAGAACAGTAATGAAAATGCCCCAAACAATAACAATGACATATGCATGCCCCCTCGAGGAATTGGCCAGAAACACACAAAAAAGAGGCCAATTGATCGATAAAAATGATAGGATCGAATGGACTGACAATCGGAGATCGGATGCATGAAGGACAAGCAATGTAAGGTGCACAAGACCGCGACCAACATAAGATGGAGAGGAAGCACATCCATCTATGCAATGACAAAGACCTATAAATGAGACCAAGAGGGTGAAAATTGTTCATTTGCACTAGCTAAAGAGGAGGATTTGTTGCTCTGGACAAGGACACTTGCAGAGAGATGGCGAACATTCCAATGGCGGATCACCTTGGAGAACATGTATGCACATTGAGACAACCGGACGACGTAGGAGTAGCGGTATGGATCTCAAAAACCCATGTTTTCAATTTCATGAATTTGACGCGTTTGCGGGACATTGCGGGGCCCACAGGGGATGCAAAAGAGGACTTCTGCGCTTGTGTAGTCTAATTCTGCGCTTGTGTCAGGAGATCATTGAGCACCATGTGGGTGAGTGGACCTATGAGACCACCACAGCCAGGACCAGGAGGGACGGCATCTGCGAGACATGGCAGGGATGAGGAGGACAGAGGGAGCACCCAGTGACAGAGGCACGTGCTCCTTATGACAGACAGTGGACATTATGTAGTTTGACATGTTGTAGTCAGCCTGCGGGCCATACTTAGGACAGATAGTCCGATTTTGTACTCTGATATTATTATGATATGTGATATGAAATGCATCAATATGATGGGATGCAATGTGTTATGATTTGTAGTTATTTTGCTATGTATGGATGACTTATGTACTTGTTTATGAACATGTATGAATGCATTTTTATGTATTTTTGATGTATTTATGAAATGAAATAGATAAAATGCTTGATATGAAGCTTGATATAATGCAAATGTACTAACTAATGAATGCAGGATGCAGCATATGTGTTTGGATATCGGAGCACTAGACCGAACTGACTATCCGAACTGACGAAAGAAGTGTTAGTAAGAAGAAATGAGACAGAGGGAAATTAGTGACGAACAAAAACTTGCTTTCAGTAATGCACTTTGTAGGTGAGAACCTTTATTTTAATATAGCAAAATGGATGCGTAGCATCATGGCATTGAAGGCCAGAGCTGAAATGCAACCCCTTTTTGCAAACAGACAGACACATCACAGACAAACGACAATCACAATAAAAAAAAAAAGGACCATGAGCCATCCCAGTCACTCTAAATCACTCAATGACATCATCAAGCAACATAGGAACATGATCGAAGATAAATCAATAAATGATAAGACTCACGAATTTCAACAAGTCAAACAAACATCTTGATCTTTATTGTCAAAAGTTGAAAGTGCTGATAGGACGATCATGTTGTCTGGTTTCAGGATATGTGATACCCCGTCTAAGACAGGACACAGTCTGGTTTCGAGTATACCACACCCTGTATAAGACCCATGATAGTAGAGACAAGGACAAATGATTTGGAGGTTGATTGATATGACAATTCAGATCAGTTTGAATGTTTGGTTTGAGAAAAAAAGTTCATCTGTTAAAGCGTGATTTCATTAAAGCACAGTGTTGAATTGATTGTTGCTGAATGAATGCTCAGTGAGCTATCTATGCACAGAGGGATCATTTATTGACAAAATGCTTGTTTTTGGATTTGGAATTTTACAATTTTTTTGTGTTCATTTTTTTTCAGGACTTTATATGATTTTTAGAGATTTTTTTCAGGACCTTTTTTTGATTTTTATGACTTTTTTCAGGACATTATTCAATTTTTTTTGGTTTATTTCAGGACATTATTTGATTTTTATGACTTTTTTCAGGACATTATTTGATTTTTTTGAATTTTTAGATACTTTTTCAGGACTTTTTTCAATTTTTTTAGGGAGTTTTTTCAAGACATTATTTGATTTTTTATGAATTTTTTTCAGGACATTATTTGATTTTTTATGAATTTTTTTCAGGACATTTATGGATTCAAAAGCTCCAGTGATTGATCATGACAAGGGGAAGGCACCCAATGCGTACTTGAAAGACACATAGACCGGGACCAAAACATATGTACAAGAAACTGGAGTAGGCAAGACAGTGATGTTGACCAATAACAGGCTTGGAATAGAACATTGGGTCAAGACAAAGATAGGCATGATAAACCGGCCGAGAGAAAGCATATCTAGAAGTCATGATAGATGACGGAGCAATAATCTCATTACTCATGGCGCCTGATTGCTAGGTTTTCACCATGGTACTTGCCCAAAGCGCCCGTTTGCCAGGTTTTCACTAGAGGGCGAAGCATTTTTCTTCTCTTTACTTTTTTCTTTGCTCTTTTCATTTTTTTTCTTTTTTTCATTTTTGTTTTTTTGTTTTTTTTTTCATTTTTTTTCATTTATTTGTATTTTTTCATTTTTTCATTTTTTTGTATTTTTTCATTTTCTCATTTTTTTTGTATTTTTTCATTTTTTCATTTTTTTGTATTTTTTCATTTTTTCATTTTTTTGTATTTTTTCAGGATCATATTTGAATAAGTACCGATAGAGAATTATGCCCAGTACTTGCAAAGATGCATGCTGTTGATAGGATCAGATAGAGGTTCACCTTCCGGGGTAGCAAGCTGATATGCCCCCGAGCCATATGCTGCAGTTACTATGAAAGGACCAACCCAATTAGGTTCAAACTTGCCCTTGATGATGTCAGTAGACTGTGCATTCTTGGGATTTGCCTTTAAAACAAGGTCTCCCACTTCAAAGTGTCGCCCTTTGACTTTCTTATTATAAGAGCGACGGAGACGGTTTTGATATGCTTGCAAATGTGTCAGAGCTGTCTGACGTTTCTCATCTAACATCTCAAGCTGATGCAGCCGAGAGACTCTGTGTGTCTCATCATCAATCAGGTGTTGCAAGGAAACCCGCAAGGAAGGAATCTCGACTTCCAAAGGTAAAATGGCTTCCGCACCATACACCAAGGAATAAGGTGTTACGCTAGTAGGGGTGCGGATAGAAGTACGATAGGCCCATAGTGCTGGATTTAACTATACATGCCAATCTCGACCAGCATCATTGACAACTTTCTTTAGGATCTTGATAATGGTTTTATTTGATGCTTCGGCTTGCCCATTACCTTGCAGATAATACGGACTGGAAAAATGATTTTGAATATGAAACTTGTCACAGAGTTCTTTGACATCTTTATTCTTAAAAGGTCAACCATTATCTGTGACTATGGCAAGGGGTACCCCATATCTGCATATGATATAGTTCAACAAGAATTTTGAAATTTGGACACCAGTGATATAAGTCATGGGGATCGCTTCGATCCACTTTGTAAAATACTCTGTAGCTGTAATGATGAACTTGTGTCCATTTGTAGATGTTGGGTGAATCTTGCCAATAAGATCCAATCCCCACTGAGAAAAGGGCCACGGAGATATAACAGAATGAAGCTCTTGAGCTGGTGCATGAATATAATTTCCATGAATCTGGCATTTATAGCATTTCTTAACAAACTCATGAACATCTTTTTCCAGAGTAGGCCAATAATACCCAGCACGAATCAACTTTTTGGCTAAGCTAAGACCATTGAAATGGCCCCCACATATACCATCGTGAACCTCATGTAAAGCCGTTTGTGCTTCGTCAAAATCCAAACACCTGAGGAGGGTATGGTCAAAGGAATGACGGTAAAGAGTGTCGGTGAAGATGACATATTTGGCTGTCTGTCGGATAAAGGCTCGGCGTTGGTTAGCGGAAAGGTTAGGTGGTAAGGTTTGGGATTTCAAATACTGATATACGTCATTGTACCATGGGGAATTGGGACCAACAAGAACGCACATCACGTCAGCTATCAGAATTTCAAAAGAGGGAACCAGCAATTGTTCGACCAAGAATTCACACTTGTCCATATTATGAGGCATATTCAACATGGAAGCAATCGTAGCCATTGCATCTGCTGACTTGTTTTGCATTCTTAGCACTTGACTGAAATGGATAGCTGTGTATTTTGTCTTGAAGAAATCTACCATGTGCTTATTAGGAATAAGCTTTTCATCTTTTGTTTCGTAGTCATCGTTGACTTGTCGAATGACTAATTGAGAATCTCCATAGACTTGCAAATGCTTGATGTTCCAGTGGACTGCTACTTGGAGTCCTGTGACCAGTGCTTCATACTCTGCAATGTTATTGGTACAATGGAAAGTTATTCTGTAGGACTTTGGAATAGCGTCACCTTAAGGGGTGACAAACAGAATACCAGCTCTGGACTTGAACTTGGTATGGGATCCATCAAAGTATAACTTCCATTCATTAGATGATGTGAGAGCAAAGACTGATTCATCTGGAAAATTGGTCAACATGGGATGATCGTCAGAAATAGGAGCGTCTGCAAGTTGATCTGCTATGATTTGTCCCTTTATCGCCTTTTGCTCCATATACTCAATATCAAATTCACTGAGGATCATGACCCACTTTGCTAGGCGACCTGTCAAAGCTGCTCGGCTAAGCAAATATTTTAAGGGATCAATTTTTGCAACCAACAATGTTTGGTGGCTTAGCATATAATGTCGAAGCTTTTGTGTTGCAAATACCACTGCTAAGCATGCCCTCTCAATAGTTGAATAATTTAATTCATAACCAACCAGTGTCCGGCTGATATAATAAATAGCTCTTTCTTTGCCATTCTCATCTTGTTGAGCCAAGAGAACTCCTAATGCTATTTCAGTTGCAGAGATATATAATAAAAAGGGTTTTCCTTCTATTGGAGGCATTAGAATAGGCGGTGATAGCAAATAGTCTTTGAGAGCTTGAAAGGTTGATTGACATTGCTCAGTCCATTTAAAAGCGACACCTTTGTGCAGTAGTTGTTGGAATGGATGACATTTGTCGGCCAACTGAGCTATGAAGCAACGAATTGACTGGAGCTTTCCTTGCAGACTTCTTAATTGTTGGAGGTTTGAAGGTGGAGGCATATCCATTATTGATTTGACCTTGGCGGGGTCGACCTCAATGCCTCGGTGAGAAACAATGTATCCGAGTAATTTGCCAGCTGTAACACCAAAGACACACTTTTTTGGATTGAGCCTGAGTTTGTAGGTCTCCATTCTGTCAAAGATTGGGCCCAGGATGGCTAGATGACTATCTCTGGTGATAGATTTACATAACAAGTCATCAACATAATCCTCCACCAAAGTGTGCATGAAATCATGAAAAATTGTTGTCATTGCTCTTTGATATGTTGCACCTGCATTTTTGAGACCGAAGGGCATCACATTCCAGCAATAAGTGCCCCAAGCACATGTGAATGCAGTTTTATGTTGATCTTCAGGTGCAATACGGATTTGGTTGTAGCCGGAGAAACCATCCATTAGTGAAAGCATCTCATATCCAGCCGTCATGTCCACTATGATGTCTATGTTTGGCAGTGGAAAATCATCCTTAGGGCATGCTTTATTGAGGTCCCAAAAATCTGTGTAGATTGTGATGCCCCCAATTACTTTGCTAACTGGTACTAGATTTGAAATCCAGTCTGCATAATCAATGGGTCTGATGAAGCCCAGATCTAGTAATTTTTTTAATTCCACTTTGACCAAAAGAGCCACCTGAGGATGCATCCTTCTAAGCTTTTGTTTAGTAGGCTTAGCATCTACTTTCAATGGCAAATGATGAAGGACTAACTCTGGATCGAGGCCAGGCATATCTGCATAGGACCATGCAAAGCTGATCTTCTTCTCTAGAAAGAAATTGACAAAATCTATTTTTTCTTGTTTTGATAGAGAAGCAGCAAAATGAATGACCTTGGGATTGTTAGGTGTACCCAAATTGATTTCCTCGGTCATTTCCACAAGCAAGGTTGATTTGTCCTGAATTGATAGGGGTACGTCCACTCTTCCACCTTTGGGCGCCTCAGAAAGGTTTTCACCTGCAGGTACGTCTTTTATTTTTACTTTTGTAGGATCAGAGAGTGCCTTACGGTTTTCACTCAAAGATCTATTCTTTTGATTTTTTTCTTTTTTCTTTTCTTTTTCATGATTGGAAGAGGGAGTTGACTCCCCGAAATATGCTGTGGAATCCAGGTCAATAGCAAATCCTGCCTTATGATCGCCCTGTGGTATGCCTTCCCGTAGTCCCAGGAATTCTTTAATTACTTCGTCATTTTGAAAATAGTCTAATGTGAGCGGTTCTTGTTGGTCATATTGGATAAGTTGGGGATATATGAGGGGCATGTCATCATCAGTTGTAAGGATAGAGAGGGCTAATATGGTAAAAATGTGAACATCTGTGGTGTCACTGTCCAAACTGCTTGTATCGAATTCAGAGCTTGGATCCCAAAATGACTCTATCCAAGCATGAGGACATGTTTTAGGAAGAGGAGTTATTTCATGTTTGTCCTCCATAGGCAAATTATCAGGGTCAATGAAGATATTGTCCAGGGCATAGGAGCTAGAAGAAAAAGAACTCCACTCCCATTCATTAGAGTCAGTCTCGGGTCGGGTATCCTCAGGTGTTATTTCATCGTCAGAATCACGCCCTTTTCAACACGTGGACATTTTGATAGATGTGGATCCAATTCGTAATGGTACAAAACCTAACCCTAAAGTTGGGGGTCCCCTCGTGGGTATGACAGGTTCTAGCCTTCCATTGTTGTTCAGGCCTAAGCCACTGCAGCCATCATATCCTTTCTTTTGCAGCATAGTAAATCCTTTGCCATACAATTCCACTGGCAACTTGACAGGTGGGGTTTCAGTTGGATCCTTATAGAGCCAATCTATGACATCATCATCTACAGTTTCTTTGTCAAGTTCTCCCCATCTTGCAAATGTAGTGGGAGGCTGATATTGAATAATGACCTTGGGTTCCTTTTGCAATAAATGCGGTTTTCCATATGATTTTGGAGACATCGGCAAATTCCCAATGAGGAATGTTTGGTCCATTGAATATTCTCCACACCCTTGATCCTGTATCTTCAGTTTTCCTTTGACAGCATCTAACAATGCATTGGGATCCACATAACTATCTGAGTTGGCCTCTCTATTGACTGGGACTTGCTGCCGAGGAGTATCCTTTAGGGTAGCACAAAATTGGAATGGATTAGGATCTCCCGAAATGGTTATCTCAGCTCCATTGTAAGGATATTTTAGACATTGATGATAAGTGGATGGAACCGCTTTCATGGCATGGATCCATGGATGGCCAAGGATCATATTATAAGAGAGATCAAGGTCTAGGACTTGCAGGAAAGTGTTTTCTGTCACTGGACCAACTCTGATAGGCAATGTAATTATCCCTTTGGATGGGCGCTCAGCATCATCATAGGCTTTAATTGTTATTCTTTTAGAAGCATCAATGTCATTCTCTGTATACCCAAGGCCAATGACCACTCTCAAGGTGCAGATATTAAGACCCGCTCCGCCATCTATCAAGACCCGCCGGATTTTGCAATTATGGACAAAGACTTCTAGGTGCAAAGGGTCATTATGGGGAAGCTTATCAGGTGAGATATCACTATCAGAAAATGCGACACTTTGGGAAACAGCTAAATGTCCAATCCGCGCTTGAAATTGGTCAACATCAATATCTGTTGGGACAGTGGACTCAGTCAAAGCTTTATCTAGGACTGCATGATGCATGGGAGACATTTTCAACAACTCTAGAATGGATATTTGTGCAGGTGTTTTTCCTAGATGATCCAAAAGATTATACTGACTTGCAGGAGTTGGTTTGGGAGGAGCTGCAGGAGCTCCTTTCAAGACTATTTTGGATCAATGAGTAGTAACCACGCAAGAAGGATCTTGTCCTTTTATTCTCAAGGTGGAGACATACTCATTTGACGCATAAAAACAATTAATAACATTGTGATAACCGGTATTTGCATAATTGGCCGTTTGAGCAGAGTTGGAAGAAGACGCTTTACCCTTGTCATGATCCAGCAAAGGAGTCTTGAAAATGGTATGATCAGCATTGGAGGTCAGATGGGGTGGATCTACCTCAATTACTCCTTGCTCTAATAAATCTTGAATCATGTGTTTTAATTGAAAACAGGAAGCAGTTTTATGTCCTTTAGACCGATGATACTCACAGTATGCATTATCATTCCACCAATGCGGCTTTACCGCTGGTTCTGCCTTAATATTTGGTAGCTTGATAAATTTCGCTTGTATTAATTGCTTCATTACTGATTCGATAGGCTCTCCCAATGGCGTAAACTATCGAGGGGGCCCATCCCGCGATCGGAAGGGTTTGCGTTGTTGATTTTGTTGTTGGCCTTGTTGTTGATTATATTGTTGAGCATGCTGTTGATATTGCGGCTGTTGAACATGCTGTTGATATTGCGACTGTTGAGCATGTTGTTGATATTGCGGCTATTGAGTAACATTGCTCCTTGGTGCTTGATTTTGTTCCATAGTTGACATGTTAGGAACACTCATTTTCTTGATTGTGAATGGGGGTTGATTTGCATTCACCGCTCTCGCATCAACAACACCATCATTAGTGACATTCTTGTTCTTATACCAAAATCTATTTCTATCCCCTGAATAATTTGTGTTGTCATTATCTTTATTGAGCTTGATAATTCCTTTAGCTACAAGAGCCGTTTCAATGCTCATTCCTTTCTTAATGAGTTTCTCTATAGTACTAGGACTTTTCAATTTTAGCTCATACATCATTTCTGGGACCAAATTCTGGATAAACAGATTCACTTGCTGTTCTTCAGGTATATCGAGAGAAGAACGACTATACAAGCTTCGCCAGCGTTGCAAGAAAGTCACTAATGGTTCACCTTGCTTTTGCTTGGTATTGCATAAATCTGACATAGTCACGTCACTGTCGATATTAAACGCGAAATGAGATAAAAACTTTTGAGCCAATTCTGACCAAGTCTTTATATTTCCTGGGAGATGTGAATACCAATCCATGGCTTGTCCCGTGAGACTTCGTGCAAATAATCGCATTAAATATGTCTCTTCATAGCTCACTTCCGTACATGCTGCAAAAAATGCTCGAATATAATCTTTTGGATTGCCATTCCCTTTATATTTCTCAAAGTTAGGTGCCTCAAAATGCTTAGGGAATGGAGGCATGTATACACTCTTGTCAAATGGATTAGGACATAAATCTTGATCTGTATACAACTTCTTTGTTCCTTTAGTTTCTAATGCATCAACTTTTCGTTGCAACTTCTCAAGTTGTTGCGCAATTGTATCAGATTTTAGAGGTCCATCATTAATCCCAGTTGGTATTCTTTGTTGATATATCGCATTTCCGATCGGTTGTTGATACTCTGCAATGGGCATTTTTGACGTTTCCGGCACATAAAGTTCTTGGTACATCTCTTGTTGTTGCGGTTGTGCTATGCCTTGATATTGACCTTGTTGTTGTGCTTCTTGGAGCCTAGGTTGATATTGCAATTGAGTAGGTTGTTGATATTGCATAGGCGCCACTTGCAGTTGTGAAGTAGAATAGCTTGCTTGCCTTGGCACATATTGAGGCACATGTTGGTGTTGAGGTTGACAAATAGGAATTTGTTGACTTTGTGCCAATTGTTGTCATGGTGTATATCCCATCAATTGTAAAAAACTTTGTTTAGATGGTTTTCGTTGCTTCTCCTTAGGATGGGGTATGGCACTTGCATTAACTTGCTGTGTTGCTTGTCCAATCCATTGTGATGGTTGCAAGTTTGCGTTAACTTGTAGTGGTGCCGAAGGCGCTGCAATTTCTTGTCGAATGCGATATTGTTGTTGTTGCACATCATTTGTTTGCACATTCAATTGTACCTTTTGTATATTATTCAATCATTGCAACAATTGTTGTTGGTACAAACCACTATCCATAGCTCTTTGTGTCACCATTATCGAAGGATCTATCGCAATAGTGTTTGACAAAGATATTGAATTTAATGAGACATAAGAACTTTTTTGCATCGTGGAATTGCTTTGGAAATTATTGATATTAGGCATTCCAGTTGTGAAGCTTTCTTGTATCTTAGATGTTGATCCAATTTTATGCATATTAGGAACTACTTCTTGTTGATGGATATTTGTCAATATTTGCATAGTCCTTGTTTGATCTTGTGTTGCAGGTGTTACATTGAATAGTGGATTATTTATGGTCTCAAATGGTGACCTTTGAGGAATAGTCACTGTCAATGCCTTTGAAGCACGTTTACTCACTAAGGTAGGCTAAGTTTCAGGTTGCACATTTTCTTCAGTTGGATGTGGAGAGAAACTTAACAACTCACCACTTTGTTGTTTTTGCACATTGACTTGTTTGTTCGAAGAGGTCACATTACTCATCATGTTAAGATATTTTTGTGGAAACATCTTAAAGACTTTACTCAAGAACTTATCCATCTTTTTTGTTATCTTTAGATTCTGAAGGAACATGTCAATATCATCTGAATCATCAGAATCAGACGAAGAGTCTGGTTGAATATTTGAATTTGTTTCTTGGTGAATGCCTTGACCCAAACCAAATCCTTGTGAGAGAGTTGGTTCTTCATACAATGTTTGTATTTCCTGTTGCGAGCTGGACTGATTCCAATTGAAAGGTGCATTTCCTCTTGGAGTTGGTGGGACACTCCCTTGTCCTAGTTTCATAGGTACAAACACTGGTTCATATAATGGTGGTGGTCCAAGTTGAACTGTTCCATATGGTGGTAGAGATGTGTTTGATGAACCTTCAACTTGCACTGTTTGACTAGTTTGAAACTGCGCATTTGCTATGTTGTCCATGGGTTGATACATTGGTTCACTCATCTTCTTAGATCTTGATCTTGTCTCAATAGGCATGTCACTTATGCAATGTTTTGTTTTTTTTGGAATTTTTCAAGGATAATATGTGATATGCAACTAAATGCAAACTAAATAGATGAAAATGCAATCTATGTTTTTGGTTGTTTTTGAAGATTTTGACAAACTTATGAATGCAAATCTAAAAGAGACCTTTAGGAAATTGAAATGATGTCTAGACCTCAAAGGACAAAAGGACTTAAGTGACAAAAGGACAAAATGACAAAGTCTCCCCTATATGCTTGGATACTAAGCTAGGTTTGACCAAATGATATTGATGACAAAAGGACAAAAGACTTGATAAGGTCTAGACTTCTTAACAATGACTTAGGGTTTATCAAAGATTTGGATTACTCAAGTATGACAAGACCTAGTTTTTGACACTATATGCAAAGGGACAATTATTATGCAAATGACCCTAATATGATGTGATAATGACCCAAGCTTAATGAAGAGACTTAGGGTATGCAAATATGAATGTATGACAATAGTATGACTTTAATGCAAGAGGACATGTGCAAATGGATGACCCTTATTGATATGAAAAGGAGTATGACTTAGGTGAAACCTAACCTTGGTACTTGACAATGACTTTTGCAAAATGCAACCTAGGATGAACCTAAATGCAAGTGACATGAATGTTAAGACAAGATTTTGAACAATGTTTGATAATCATGTTGGAAGATGTGCTTTGAACCTTGTTGAATGTTTGTTGGATGAATGTCTCTTGTGTTTAAATCTTATGCTAGATCAATGTGTTTTGCTTTTTGGAATGATACACAATTTAAATTTTGACAAACAAAGAATACAAGATATTGCAACTTAGACTCTAGACAATCATGCTCATTTCCACATTTCTTATGGTAGGCAAAGACATTAGGTACTTGAGAGGTAGACTCATTATGGGATTCAAGGAGAATACATAGATGCTTGACCCCACGGGCTCCCCTCCACAACACTCACTTCTCAGGGCAGCCAAGCATCAGTCCCCATGGAATCTCCCCATGGCAAACTTAGTATCTCTTCCAAGTATCCGAATTTGTCCTTCTCAAGCAACTAGAAGGGTTTTTGGCCTCTAAAAACAAGGTGTTTAGTAAGGATTTCTGTTAAGCGTTACTCCTTGATGTCATGCAAGCATGATTGAGACATTAAGCCCATCAAGATACCAAACAAATGTAGTTGCACAAGCATGATTTAGACCAAGAGGCCCTACTTAGATGTTGATATGAGAAAGAGTCCAAGGGTCATCACTTCCCAAGTAACTGCAATTCCCACGTAACACTTCCTTCAAAGCTTTCGCTCATCGGGTATTTTTTTATAGTGAGTTAGAATGCCAAGGAATTCTAGCGGTACTCACTTTGGGTCATTCCCTTCTCACGATTATCACTTGCTTACAAAAGCAAAGTGGTCGGGAAGGCAGGCCCTCTAAAGGAGACACACAATCAAAGACACGAGCATGGTATCGAAGATCTGGATTTCTGATCACCCTAAGAAGGATGAGAGCATACTCTCCTACTCCAATGTCACACTCAACAATCAAAGCAAACAAATGTTCATTCCATCCTATTTATAAATCACTAAGTGCCTAATTAAAAATCTCAAACACACAGTTTGGTTGTTTCTCCAAGGCGACCTACAAAACCCAAGTTAGAGGTTTGATTTGTTGTCTTTGACCATCGATTCTGCATAACACATGTTAGTAGTTTGATTTATAGTCTTTTCCATGCGTATGCCAAGATTCTGCACAAATAATTAGTACCAAAATCCAAAGCATAGAAAACAGAATGCAAAAACACCAAAAATTTCAAGTAAACACTGCATTTTCCACCTCTGTTCTGGACTTTACACAAGCGCAAAACTCATGACACAGGTGCAAGATGTCTAACACAAGTGCAGAATGTCACCTACACAAGCGCAAGATGCAGGACACAGGCGCAAGATGCAGGACATAGGCGCAGAAGTGTCAAAAATACCCTGCACGGCCCTGTTTTTGGGTTTTTGACCTGCAAAATCAACTTGAAAGCACTCCAAAACACAGTAAAGGGGTTAGAAGGTTAGTATTCACGTCGGGTTCACCAATTAATGTACGTAAAATGACAAGATTGATAAACCGATCACCAGATGATAAGATTGAAAAGAGGACAAAACCTTAATTAGGATTGACGATGTCCAAAATGATGACAAATAAGCATGCATATTGACACAATAGGATAAGATCGATCCAAATCATGACTGGATAGTGTTGTCGACAAGACCAAATTTGAGGACAAGATGATTGAAGAATGTAGAAGAATGACTCGATGCTCGCAAATGATAAAGATCAAGTGCGAGTCATAGGAGAAATGTTAATGCGACGCAAAAACCTAAAATGAGGTAATGCGCAAATGTTAAAGTATGACCTCGCAAGCGTTTGACCATTTTTAGGTGTCTACATTTTGCCCCTCTTTGAGACAATGTGATTCTGAGCGTTGTTTCAAAGAACAATAATGAAAATGCCCCAGACAATAATAATGACATATGCATGCCTCCTCAAGGAATTGGTCGGAAACATACAGAAAAGAGGCCAATTGATCGATAAAAATGATAGGATTGAACGGACTGACAATCAGAGATCGCATGCATGAAGGACAAGCAATGTAAGGTACACAAGACCATGACCAACATAAGATGGAGAAGATGCACGTCCATCTATGCAATGACAAAGAGCTATAAATGAGACCAAGAGATGAAAAATTGCTCATTTGCACTAGCTAAAGAGGAGGATTTGTTGCTCTGGACAAGGACACTTGCAGAGAGATGGTGAACATTCCAATGGCGGATCACCTTGGAGAATGTGTATGCACATTCAGATGACCAGACGACGCAGGAGCTGTGGTATGGATCTCAAAAACCCATGTTTTCAATTTGATGAATTTGACTCGTTTGCGAGACATTGCGGGGCCCACAAGGGATGCAAAAGAGGACTTCTGCGCTTGTGTAGTCTAATTCTGTGCTTGTGTCGTGTCTTCTGCGCTTGTGTAGGAAGACACAAGTGCAAGTTACCTGACACAGGTGCAGGTTATCTAACACAGGCGCAATTGTGCACTGAAAACCCTAGTTTTGGTCAAAATGACATGCAAATGCTCCAGAAAGGGGGGACAAGGATAGGATAGGTCAAATGAGATGAAATGCAACCCGTAGGAGAAAACCCTAAAAATGACAAAATTTGCCCCAATTGTGATGCAGAGTCGACAGTATCCGTTGATCACACGGGAGAATCGACCAGACTGTTTCATGCTATGACATAGGCTCAGGAGCACAGAGAGAGACACATTAGCAGGACTGGGGATATATTACATCACATACATGCTCGAGATTAGGGAAAACATAGGATTGCTTACCACATTGGCAGAGCGATGGCATTCGGAGACCTCCTCATTCCATTTGGCGACTGGCGAGGCGACAGTGACTCTAGAGGATGTATGGCGCATCCTCCGCATTCCGATACATGGGGAGATGATAGAGTATGACCCAGTGACAGGTAGAGATGCATTGTGCAGGCTATTTGAGTGCGACACAGACGATCTGGACATTGTCGAGAGGGAGATCGGCTGGGAGAGCAGGGCTTCCGAGTATGATCGATGATATGTGGTGATAGCAGTTGTGATAGCATGTCTACTAGCAGGTGACAGATGAGGACATGGATTCCCTATTGGATGGGGAAGAGTGCTAGAGTGGATGGCGACAGAGGGCACGGTGTATGCATGGGGACCATGTGTACTGGCTATGCTCTATTTTCAGCTGCATCAGATAGCTTATCAGGGAGTGCAGACACTGAGCTGTGGAGTCACATTGCTGCAGGTATGGGCATTTCAGCACATTGCCATATGTCGACCGATTACAGAGAGACAGATTGTACCACACCGACCATATGTATATAGCTATGGTGGAGCACTGAGATAGGGTCCATTTGGATACATACTATACTGGCGACATGAGCTAGACAAACTAAGAGAGTTCATATGGAGGCCATATCGAGATTGCCTCGGATGGTCAGATGATCATGAGGAGCTACCATATTGCAGACAAGAGAGGTACTTGATTGGGCGGCCAGTGAATCGCCAGAGAGTGATCGAGTTGTACCTGCCAGAGAGAGTCAGACGACAGTTTGGAGAGAGGCAGGAGGTACCTAGGAGGACTGCACACTTTGCCCGATCTCACAGAGAGACGAGTCAGTGGGGTAGTATGATTCAGCCACACATAGCATATGCCGACTTTGCACAGCTACAACATAGACAGTGGGATTGGTGGTTAGATGTGGTAGATGCTGGGATGACAGAGGAGTATGAGACATGGTTTGCATGATGATGGCCAGTGCCTTTGATGGATCCTAACATTCCAGTACCTAGGAGACAGGAGGACTTCCCACTCATAGGAGAGGAGGGAGATGATGAGGATGAGGAGGATGACGAAGGTGATGATGATGACGGAGATGAGGATGAGGGAGATGGGGATGATGGTGGGGAGGACGATGACGGAGATGATAGTGGGGAGGATGATGAGGAGCCAGACTCAGCTGATCAGGAGACATTGCAGGATATTCCTATAGAGCCGGAGATGGAGATGTGCAGGGCTACTATAGCGAGTCAGCAGGACTATATTACGACATTGGAGAGACAACATGAGCAGTTCAGAGCGGAGATAGCCAGACTCACAGAGGCTCGAGATACAGCCATAGCTCAGGCACAACGAGAGGGATAGAGAGTCACTGAGTTCATTGGGTCGATTAGGGATGCTAGTGCACGGGAGATGGCACAAATGCTGGTAGAGACTGAGGAGGAGAGACTATATTGGAGGACACTATATGAGAGTGCAGTTCCACCGAAGCGGAGAGCACCTTCGTATCGGGCATGATCGAGGACAGAGAGCAGGTCACGCTCTCGGAGGTCATTGAGCAGTATGGGGGTGAGTGGACCGATGAGACCACCACAGCCAGGACCAGGAGGGACATCATCTGCAAGACATGGCAGGGATGAGGAGGATAGAGGGAGAACCCAGTGATAGAGGCACATGCTCCGTATGATAGACAGTGGACATTATGTAGTTTGACATGTTGTAGTCAGCCTGCGGGCCATACTTAGGACAGACAGTCCGATTTTGTACTCCGATATGATTTTGACATATGATATGATATGCATCGATATGATGGGATGCAATGTGTTATGATTTGTAGTTATTTTCCATGTATGGATGACTTATGCACTGTTGATGTACCATTGTGGAACATGTATGGATGCATTTTTTTTGCTTATGCGTTTTTGATGCATAGATAATATGAAATGAATAAGATGCTTGATGGGATGCTTGATGTAATGCAAATGTACTAACTAATGAATGCAGGATGCAGCATATGTATGGAGAAATCGGAGCACTAGACCGAACTGACTATCCGAACTGACGGAAGAAGTGTTAGTAAGAAGAAATGAGACAGAGGGAAATTAGTGACGAACAAAAACTTGCTTTCAGTAATGCACTTTGTAGGCGAGAACCTTTATTTTAATATAGCAAAATGGATGCGTAGCATCATGGCATTGAAGGCCAGAGGTGAAATGCAACCCCTTTTTGCAAACAGACAGACACATCACAGACAAATGACAATCACAATAAAAAAAAAAAGGACCATGAGCCATCCCGGTCACTCTAAATCACTCAGTGACATCATCGAGCAACATACGAACATGATCGAAGATAAATCAATAAATGATAAGACTCACGAATTTCAACAAGTCAAACAAACATCTTGATCTTTATTGTCAAAAGTTGAAAGTGCTGATAGGACGATCATGCTGTCTCGTTTCAGGATATGTGATACCCCGTCTAAGACAGGACACAGTCTGGTTTCGAGTATACCACACCCTGTATAAGATCCATGATAGTAGAGACAAGGACAAATGATTTGGAGGTTGATTGATATGACAATTCGGATCAGTTTGAATTTTTGGTTTGAGAAAAAAAGTTCATCTGTTAAAGCGTGATTTCAGTTAAAAGCATAGTGTTGAATTGCGAGTTGTTGGATGGATGCTCAGGGATCTGTCTTATTCACAAAGGGATGATTTATTGCAAAATGCTTGTTTTTGGATTTTAATGTTTTGAAATGTTTTTGTGTTCATTTTTTCAGGACTTTTTATGATTTTTTTTAGAGATTTTCATTTTTTTAGTTTTTTTAGATGCTTTTTTCAGGACTTTATTCGATTTTTTATTTTTTTTTGAATTTTTTTTTCAAGACTTTATTTGATTTTTAGAGATTTTTTCAGGACTTTTTTCAATTTTTTTATGACTTTTTTCAGGACTTTTTTCAATTTTTATGATTTTATTTCAGGACATTTTTCAATTTTTATGATTTATTTCAGGACATTTTTCAATTTTTTTAGGGAGTTTTTTCAGGACATTATTTGATTTTTATGACTTTTTTCAGGACATTATTTGATTTTTTTGAATTTTTAGATACTTTTTCAGGACTTTTTTCAATTTTTTAGGGAGTTTTTTCAGGACATTACTTGATTTTTTTATGAATTTTTTCAGGACATTTATGGATTCAAAAACTCCAGTGATTGATCATGACAAGGGGAAGGCACCCAATGCGCACTTGAAAGACACATAGACCGGGACCAAAACATATGTACAAGAAACTGGAGTAGGCAAGACAGTGATGTTGACAAATAACAGGCCTGGAATAGAATATTGGGTCGAGACAAAGATAGGCATGATAAACCGGCCGAGAGAAAGCATAGCTAGAAGTCATGATAGATGATGGAGCAATAATCTCATTACTCATGGCGCCTGATTGCCAGGTTTTCACCATGGTACTTGCCCAAAGCGCCTGTTTGCCAGGTTTTCACTAGAGGGTGAAGCATTTTTCTTCTCTTTACTTTTTTCTTTGCTCTTTTCCTTTTTTCTCTTTTTTTCATTTTTTTTTTGTATTTTTCATTTTTTCATTTTTTTGTATTTTTCATTTTTTTCATTTTTTTGTATTTTTTCAGGATCATATTTGAATAAGTACCAATAGAGAATTATGCCCAGTACTTGCAAAGATGCATGCTATTGATAGGATCAGACAGAGGTTCACCTTCCGGGGTAGCAAGCTGATATGCCCCCGAGCCATATGTTGCAGTTACTATGAAAGGACCAACCCAATTAGGTTCAAACTTGCCCTTGATGATGTCAGTAGACTATGCATTCTTGGGATTTGCCTTTAAAACCAGGTCTCCCACTTTGAAGTGTCACCCTTTGACTTTCTTATTATAAGAGCAACGAAGACGGTTTTGATATGCTTGCAAATGTGTCAGAGCTGTCTGACATTTCTCATCTAACATCTCAAGCTGATGCAGTCGAGAGACTCTATGTGTCTCATCATCAATCAGGTGTTGCAAGGAAACCCTCAAGGAAGGAATCTTGACTTCCAAAGGTAAAATGGCTTCCGCACCATACACCAAGGAATAAGGTGTTGTGCCAGTAGGGGTGCGGATAGAAGTGCGATAGGCCCATAGTGCTGGATTTAACTGTACATGCCAATCTCGACCAGCGTCATTGACAACTTTCTTCAGGATCTTGATAATGGTTTTATTTGATGGTTCGGCTTGCCCATTACCTTGTGGATAATATGGACTGGAAAAATGATGTTGAATTTGAAATTTTTCACAAAGATCTTTGACATCTTTATTTTTAAAAGGTCGACCATTATCTGTGACTATGGCAAGGGGTACCCCATATCTGCATATGATATAGTTCAACAAGAATTTTGAAATTTGGACACTAGTGATATAAGTCATGGGGATCGCTTCGATCCACTTTGTAAAATACTCTATAGCTGTAATGATGAACTTGTGTCCATTTGCAGATGTTGGGTGAATCTTGCCAATAAGATCCAATCCCCACTGAGAAAAGGGCCACGGAGATATAACAGAATGAAGCTCTTGAGCTGGTGCATAATATAATTTCCATGAATCTGGCATTTATAGCATTTCTTAACAAACTCATGAACATCTTTTTCCAGAGTAGGCCAATAATACCCAGCACGAATCAACTTTTTGGCTAAGCTAAGACCATTGAAATGGCCCCCACATATACCGTCATGAACCTCATGTAAAGCCGTTTGTGCTTTGTCAGAATCCAAACACCTGAGGAGGGTATGGTCAAAGGAACGACGGTAAAGAGTGTCGGCGAAGATGACATATTTGGCTGTCTGTCGGATAAAGGCTCGGCGTTGGTTAACGGAAAGGTTAGGTGGTAAGGTTTGGGATTTCAAATACTGATATACGTCATTGTACCACGGGGAATTGGGACCAACAAGAACGCACATCACGTCAGCTGTCGGAATGTCAAAAGAGGGAACCAGCAATTGTTCGACCAAGAATTCACACTTGTCCATATTATGAGGCATATTCAACATGGAAGCAATCATAGCCATTGCATCTGCCGACTTGTTTTGCATTCTTGGCACTTGACTGAAATGGATAGCTGTGAATTTTGTCTTGAAGAAATCTACCATGTGCTTATAAGGAATAAGCTTTTCATCTTTTGTTTCGTAGTCATCGTTGACTTGTCGGATGACTAATTGAGAATCTCCATAGACTTGCAAATGCTTGATGTTCTAGTGGACTGCTACTCGGAGTCCTGTGACCAGTGCTTCATACTCTGCAATGTTATTGGTACAATGGAAAGTTATTCTGTAGGACTTTGGAATAGCGTCACCTTGAGGGGTGACAAATAGAATACCAGCTCCGGACCCGAACTTGGTATGGGATCCATCAAAGTATAACTTCCATTCATTAGATGATGTGAGAGCAAAGACTGATTCATCTAGAAAATCGGTCAACATGGGATTATCGTTAGAAATAGGAGTGTCTGCAAGTTGATCTGCTATGATTTGTCCCTTTATCGCCTTTTGCTCCATATACTCAATATCAAATTCACTGAGGATCATGACCCACTTTGCTAGGCGACCTGTCAAAGCTGCTCGGCTAAGAAAATATTTTAAGGGATCAATTTTTGCAACCAACAATGTTTGGTGGCTTAGCATATAATGTTGGAGCTTTTGTGTTGCAAATACCACTGCTAAGCATGCCCTCTCAATAGTTGAATAATTTAATTCATAACCAACCAGTGTCCGGCTGATATAATAAATAGCTCTTTCTTTGCCATTGTCATCTTGTTGAGCCAAGAGAACTCCTAATGCTATTTCAGTTGCAGAGATATATAATAAAATGGGTTTTCCTTCTATAGGAGGCATTAGAATAGGCGATGATAGCAAATAGTCTTTGAGAGCTTGAAAGGCTGATTGACATTGCTCAGTCCATTTAAAAGCGACACCTTTGTGTAGTAGATGTTGGAATGGATGACATTTGTTGGCCAACTGAGCTATGAAGTGACGAATTGATTGGAGCTTTCCTTGCAGACTTCTTAATTGCCAGAGGTTTGAAGGTGGAGGCATATCCATTATTGCTTTGACCTTGGCGGGGTCGACCTCAATGCCTCGGTGAGAAACAATGTATCTGAGTAATTTGCCAGCTGTAACACCAAAGACACACTTTTTTGGATTGAGCCTGAGTTTGTAGGTCTCCATTCTGTCAAAGATTGGGCCCAGGATGGCTAGATGACTATCTCTGGTGATAGATTTACATAACAAGTCATCAACATAATCCTCCATCAAAGTGTGCATGAAATCATGAAAAATTGTCGTCATTGCTCTTTGATATGTTGTACCTGCATTTTTGAGACCGAAGGGCATCACATTCCAGCAATAAGTGCCCCAAGCACATGTGAATGCGGTCTTATGTTGATCTTCAGGTGCAATACGGATTTGGTTGTAGCCGGAGAAACCATCCATTAGCGAAAGCATCTCATATCCAGCCGTCATGTCCACTATGATGTCTATGTTTGGCAGTGGAAAATCATCCTTAGGGCATGCTTTATTGAGGTCCCAAAAATCTGTGCAGATTCTGATGCCCCTAGTTACTTTGCTAACTGTTACTAGATTTGAAATCCAGTCTGCATAATCAATGGGTCTGATGAAGCCCACATCTAGTAATTTTTTTAATTCCACTTTGACCAAAAGAGCCACCTGAGGATGCATCTTTCTAAGCTTTTGTTTAACAGGCTTGGCATCTGCTTTCAATGGCAAATGATGAAGGACTAACTCTGGATCGAGGCCAGGCATATCTGCATAGGACCATGCAAAGCCGATCTTCTTCTCTAGAAAGAAATTGACAAAAGGATGAGGATCGATGATAAAATAGATTGCAAGATGACAAGATTAAAAATGACCACGATCAATGACAAATCGATCGCAAAATGACAAGATTGAACATGACAACGACCGATGACAAATCGATCGCAAAATGACAAGATTGAAAATGATAAAGATTAATGACAAATCGATAAGAGGACAAAACCCTAATTAGGATTGACGATGTCCAAAATGATAAGAAATTAGCACACACATTGATGTGATAGGATAAAATCGATCAAAATCATGATTGGATAGTGTTGTCGACAAGACCAAATTCAAACACGAGACAAAGGAAGAATGTAGAAGAAAAACTCGATGTTTGCAAATGATAAAAACCAAGTGCGTGATATAGGAGAAATGTTAATGCGATGCAAAAACCTAAAATGAGGCAATGCGCAAATGTTAAAGTATGACCTCGCAAGCGTTGACCATTTTTAGGTGTCTACAGTAAGTACAAAGGAAAGTTGCCTTTGAAATGTTTTAACTGTGATAGAATAGGACATATGGCTTCTAATTGTCCTGACAAAGAATCCAGTGAAAGGAGAGATTATCGAGATGACAGACAGAAAAATAATCATTATAGAGGACACCAAGACTTCAGAAGAAAAGATAAAAAGACATTTCTAATAGCTGATGAGAAATCTAATGATGATAAATCAAATGAAACTGATACATAGGAAGTTGTTTATGTGGCTATCAAAGATGGATCAGATGAAGAAAGGTACGAAGAAAAAGATTTAATATCTCACATAAATACTAATGATTCTTGGATCATAGATAGTGGATGCTCACATCACATGACAGGTGATAAACACAAGTTTGTTATATTAGAAGATTATGGTGGAGGTTATGTAAGATTTGGTAATGATGCACCATGTCCAGTGAGAGGTAAAGGATCTATAACACTTCTTGACAATGCTAAATGTAATGATGTTTATTGGGTTAAAGGTTTGAAATACAATTTATTGAGTGTAGCACAGCTAAACAATACAGGATACCGAATAGAGTTTCAGAAAGGAATTGTCAAATTTCATGACAAGCATGGAAAGTTAGCAGCTACCAGGACACAAACAAAAGGTAACACATTTCACCTTGACTCAACTTGGAATAAGTGTCTATATGCAAAGATAGATGATACCTGGTTATGGCATAAAAGGTTTCTTTATGTAAATTTTGATAATTTGATCAAAATAAGCAAGAAGCACAGAGTAAGAGGTCTACCAAGTCTTGAGAAACCTGAGAATGCTATGTGCTGAGGATGCTAGATGGGTAAGATGACAAGATCAAGCTTTACAAGTAAGTCCTACACTTCTAAGGGAATTTTAGATCTTGTGCATACTGATCTTTGTGGTCCTATAAAAGTTCAGAGTTATTATGGTGATAAGTATTTCATATTATTTGTGGATGATTACTCAAGGATGATGTCAGTAATGTTTTTAAAAGAAAAATCAAAAGATTTTCAAATGTTTAAATGATACAAGGCAAGAGTTAAAATTGAAATAGGAAGACAACTGAAATGTCTTAGATCTGATAGAGGAGGAGAGTTCACTTCTAATGAATTTAACTTATACTGCAATGATCATGGTATAAAGAGGCAAGTATCTGCATTGAGAACACCCCAACAAAACTGGATAGCCAAGAGAAGAAATAGATCAATTATGGATTGTGCAAGAACCTTGATAGAAAAGAAGGTACCTCAAACATTTTGGAGAGAAGCAATCAGCAGTGCAGTTTACACCTTGAACCGAGTACAACTGAAGAAAGGAACTTTGAAGACACCATATGAAATCTGGTATGACAAGAAACCTAATGTAAGTTATTTTAAAATCTTTGGAAGTAGATGCTATGTTCACAAAGATGACAAAAATGGTAAGTTTGATCAGAAAAGTGAAGAAGGAACATTTCTTGGTTATTCTTCTAGAAGAAAAGCATTTAAATGTCTGATCAAATCATCTAACAAAATAGTAGAAAGTGCAAATGTGAAAATTGATGAATTTGCAGAAAGAAATGATGAAGGAAACTCCAAAGAACCAAAAGACTATGAAGGATTTGTATATGTTCAACCGAGAAGTCCTACCGAGAAAACTGCTGAAGGAAATGAAGAGAATATCTAGTTACCGAGTGATGAAGAAAATCATACAGAATCTTTCGAGCCTATATTAGCCAAGTATGTCAAAAGGAATCATGCATCAAGTCAGATTATAAGAGATAAGAATGATCCAGTGATGACAAGGAATAAACTGAGACATAACACATGTCCGATATCTGAATTTGAACCAAGGATAGTGAAAGAGGCCTTTAACAGTGAAGATTGGATAAATGCTATGACAGAAGAGATTGATCAAATCAAGAAGAATGACACATGGACATTGATCCCAAGACCGAAGGACAAAAATGTAATTGGTACAAAGTGGATTTTCAGAAACAAGCTGAATGAAAAAGGTGAGGTCATTCGAAATAAAGCAAGACTAGTTTGCAAAGGTTATGCTCAAGAAGAAGGAATTGATTATGGTGAGACTTTTGTACCTATGGCAAGACTTGAAGGAGTAAGAACATTGTTGGCATACACTACTTACAATAATTTCAAAGTATATCAAATGGATGTCAAATCTACATTTCTGAATGGTATATTAGAAGAAGAAGTTTTTATTGAACAACCTGAAGGATTTGTTGAAGGAGAGAATAAAGATCAGGTATGTAAACTGAACAAAGCTTTATATCGTTTGAAAGAAGAACCTAGAGCATGGTATGAAAGATTGTACTCTTATTTAATCAAGATTGGTTTTATAAGGACAAGTGAAAACAACAATATGTACATGAAGAATGATGAAGACAATGGAATACTGATCGCAGCCATATTTGTTGATGATATTATCTTTTGTGGAAATGACTCTTTATGCAAGAACTTTGGAAATGAAATGAGAAAATAATTTGAGATGTCATTAATTGGTGAGATAAAGTATTTTATAGGTCTACAAATGCTACAAATGAAAGATGAGATTTTCATTACTCAATCCAAGTACATAAAGGAAATCTTGAAGAAATTTGGAATGGAGGATTCAAAACCAGTAAGTACTCCTATGACTACCAACTGTAAACTATCAAAGAATGACGAATCCACATCTGTTGATGAGACACTTTACCAATCTATGATTGGAAAGTTTCAATATCTTGTTCATAGCAGGCCAGATATAGCACATGCAGCTGGTATAGTTGCAAGATTTTCTGTAGATCCCAAGGAAACACATATGACAACAATCAAGAGAATTTTCATATACTTGAAAGGCACTGAGGATTATGGCTTAGTATATCAGAAAGGAAATGACTTTGATTTAAAAGTTTATACTGATGTTGATTGGGTAGGCAACATAGATGACAGGAAAAGCACAAGTGGTGGAGCTTTCTTTTTAGGAGAAAGACTAGTGAGTTGGCTTAGCAAGAAATAAGGATGTATTTCACAGTCAACAATAGAAGCTTAATATGTTGCTGCAGCATTGAATTGTACCAATATAGCATGGATCAAAAAATTGTTGGAAGGCATAAATGAGAAAGTTACCAAGCCAGTAACTATATTTTGTGATAATGCTAGTGCCATTAACATTTCAAAGAATCCTGTTATGCACTCTAAGACAAAGCACATCTCTCTATCAAATATCATTATCTTAGAGAAGAAGTTCAAGAGAAGAAAGTGGTGTTGGAGTATGTTAGCTCAAAGGAACAAATAGAAGATATTTTCACCAAGCCACTGCCAAGGGACACTTTTTAGTATCTCTAAAGTAAGTTAGGGGTCCTACCCCTATCTTCTACTCGCTGACCGAGTTCAGTGAAAGCATCAATTCGATGACTCTAAAGAATACCTTATAGGAGTTGATGCTAACTTACACACTTTAGGATGTTTTCTAAAGGTGTGCAGGAAACAAAAATAGGGATCAGGAATTGAAGACAAAATGCTCTAACTGAGACTGAGTTGATACCGAACAACAAAGGAATTACTTCACACAGGAAGAAATTATGTATTAGTTTTCTTTTGGCATTGTTGTCAAAGGGGGAGAAGACTATGTATGGGGGGGAAGACTAATGACAGGGGGAGAGCATTTCAGCAATCTGAGCATTCACAATCACAGCAATCTAAATTCAAATATTTTAGGTCAAATCAATTGGTTTTGCCATCAATGCTAAAGGGGGAGATTGTTGACTTTATAACAGACAATAAGAGATTGTTGGAATTTCAATTAGGATATTGAGAAGGTTGTTGATAATTATGGATATAACTAATTAAGGATGTTTACTATCTTCACAATATTATTTTGTCATTGATGTCAAGAAATTGATTTTCTGATTTAGTATGATGTTTCCATATCTTAAGAAGTATGTTTTGAAGAGAATTAAGATGTCGGTAAAAGACACAGAAAGAATGTGATGAATAAGGGGAGGAATAAGTTATTCAATGGGCAACGATTACTGAGTTAGACAATGATGAGATCATGTTGTTTAGATTGTTCTGATATCCTACATATGCTATTGTTTGTAAGGTTAATACTATACTATGTTACCGAGCAAGGAAACTAGTCAGTAAACCCTATGGAACATAGTCGGTAAACCCTAAGGTTATCGCTATCGGTTAATGAAGGCAGAATGTCTACTGAGTAAAGTTTAGTATTTACTGAGTTGCAACTGAGTAATAACAGAATGCATTGGATGAATACATGCATTATTTAATGATGGAAGCTGATGAGTTGGTTATGATTAAATGATTGTTACAACATGTATGAAGTTTGTTAAGGATCTATGGCAATGGAAGATCGGCAGGAAGATCTACAACTCAGATTGAACTGCAATACCATAGCACAAGTTCCAAGAAATGTATGCAAGTTCCAAGGCAAAGTAAAACATTTTCAGATCGAAGGATATATTGAACCTGGTCAAGATTGAAGATCTAATGGCTATTATTGATCATGGGAAATGTGATCAAAGAGATTAAGTGGTTAGAAAATTGTTTATAAATAAGGAACTGTTGATGAACAATGCATATAGGCAAGTGTAAGCACAGGGATGCTACATAGTGATTACCGAGCATAGAAGCTTGAAGACCTACTTGAATAACAGAGTAAGGAGCCCAGCAGAGGGACAAGATAAGTCCTATGACTAGATTGTATTTAGAAAATAAGAATATGCTTTAGCATTTTAGATGCAAAGTTGTAGACATACTCATTACTGTTATTTATTTGTAAGTGATAGAAAATCTCTTAACCGAGTGGACTTAATAGTCTTATTTGTAAATCCTCTAGCAAGGTGACATTCTGATTGAGTGTTTGAAACCCTTTAACAAGGTCACCTCTAACAAGGTGAAGATTCTAACAGATTTGAGGGAAATCCCTTAACCGGGTCACATCTAGCAATGTGTTTGTAATCTTTAACAAGATTTTCCTTTAACCGAGCATACTCTAGAAGAGTATATTTCTTAGTGGATCCAAAATCCCATAGTGGTTTTTCCCTATTTGGGTTTCCACGTTAAATCTGGTGTTATGAGTGTTGTTATGATTATGTGTTCTTAAGTTTGCATGTTTTATAGTTTTGGTTACGTATATCTATTAAAGCTACCAAGGTTGAATCTATTGAATATATTGAAGATTAAGTTTGTATGATTCACCCCCTGCCCCCTCTAATCTTATTAACAATTGGCATTAGAGATAACAATATCTATATGCAGCTTGCACCTTTTCAAATCAAATTTTTGGAAAATTTCAAATTTGGAGAGGAAATTCCTACTATTTGTGAATCCAACATTCATCTTTCAAATTTTAGGTCCAATTTCCATGAATAAGGGTTCCCAGGACCCCAGTCCTATAAAATTGAGCCATGAGGAACATCATGAATAAGGGAATGAACCAAATTTATGGAAACATTCTCAAACCTAAGTACAATTAGGCATAATAAGTCACAACCACTAAAGTGAGTCCAAACCTAGTGTATATTTATAAAGAGATGCAACTTATGATGCAATATTTAGCCCCCTCTTAGAAAGAGTATGAAATTATGCTTATGTACTCTTGGGAAAATATGGAGAAACCAAATATCCTTTCACCAAGATATTGAAGAGTCAAGATGACTACATAGAAAGAAGAAACCAGTGCAATAAAGAAGCCATGAAGGCCATTTTCAGTGGACTCACCAGTGATGTCTCTTCATAGGTGGACAAGTTTAAAACAACTAAGAGCTTATGGGAAAGATTGAATAAGCTCTATGGAAATGAACCCTCAACTATAGAACCAAAAATCTAAGCAAATATGAGAAATACCTCTCATATTTATCTGGATGAGGAAGATAGATTTGCTAGCAGCCGCAACCGTGATGAAGAAGGAGCTCAACTCTTCGTGGCCCAAAAATCTAAAAGTGGCTGGGCAAACTGTTCCCCTCAACAAGATGTGTTGAGTAGTGATGATGATGAAGAGAAAGACGTGGCAGATAGATCTAGCCATCAAGACCCTTCTGATGATGAAGAAGCAACAAAAGTTGACCTTGAAGGAGAGCTTGTAAATACACTTGAAGAACTCAATAGAGTTAAAAGGAAATACAAGCTATTTAAGAATGCTTATATTGTGGAGTAGAACTAGTTAGTCAAATTCCTTGAAGAATCTAAGAAAAGCATCTCAGAGTTGAAGAATCAGGCAGAAGACACCAATAAATTTTGGTGTGAAGATCTAGCCTCTCAGCTAGAGATAAAAGACAAAAAACTTCATAGGTTGCTTGAAGAAAACAAAGGCTAGACCTCTCTAGCTAGATATGTTCCTCTAAAGAAGGTTGGCCTGACCACAACTGGTGTGGACTTGTGGACAAGGGTGAAGATCAATGCTGCAAGAAGGAATCTTCATACAAATCCTAGAGGGAAGGGGAAGATGGAAGAAGAAAACTTCATCGGAAGTAGGAAGATGAGGAAGCAGCATAGGAGACCCTCCACCAGCAGAAGACAAAGAAATGCTACCACCCATAGGGGGAAGCAAGTGTGTGAGAAGAAGAAGAGGTTAGATGAAAGAGGTTCTCAGAGTGGACAACCGAGAATCCATCCTCAAAAGGGAAAAGATGGGGATGCAAAACTGGCAAGATCTCCTCATGCATGGAAAAGTAAATATGTAAGTCATATGTTGTCATTTACTGGCTACTACTTTACATGTAATAATTATGGCCATAAGGTAACAAAATGTAGAAAGAGATCTAGAAAGAATAATGTAGGATCTCATAGAAATCATGCTTATGGGAAGGATGCGTCTAGAAGTAGATACATGCATGTTCCTTCTCCCGGTTATGCAAATATTGTTTGTCATAACTAAAATGAATCTAGCCATAGAGAGTTTGAATGTAGGAAGAGGTACCTATAGTTACATGGAGACCAACAAAATGGTCATGCTTTGTAGTTAAGCGAAGACAGAGCATATGGAAGGCAGAGATCTGCATGGAACCAAAGGAGAAATGTCCCTCCAGGAGTAAGAGGTCCACCGGTTCCTGCTGCTAGTCACAACAATATTGTGAGGCCCTACCCCGACATGTCCTAGCATTTCAGTTATTTTCATGTTGGAACTATTATTGATGCTTTATCTCTATGCATTATGGATATAGAATTTTATATGATCCCAAGATTGGGTAACATTGATATGGTGTATGTCATTTATTTTTATGTTATAAATATGATGCATGTCTTATGAATGGTTGAAATTTATGAGGATTATGATAATGTTATTAAGTGAATTGCTTTATGTGGATTGCATTGGATATATGGTAAATTGATTTGTATGATGGCAATTGTATTCAGTGTGATTTAATTGTATTCTTTTATATGTTAAATTTATATGTGGTTATTTGGGAACTACTAATGTGTAAAATGAGATGCACAAGAAAATTATCCGTGTGACCATGGAAACAATATGGAGAATCAAGCCTAGACCTTTGTGAGTTCGTGAAGCCAAGGGTTGTCTATTTGGAAAGACAACACCCCATATGTATCATGTTTTATTCGTAAATGTAAATGTTTGAATGAGTGTTAAATTGTATTTATTAATTTGTTTAATCCAAAAAGAGACAATTTCCATGTGTAATTAAGTAATGTATTTTTATTGTGTCAGTTGACACATGTGTTGTATAGTGTGTTGAAAATGACATGTCTCTTGGAGGGAAATTGTTTCAACCAATACCTTTTTCAAATATTTGAGTTTGGTTGCGTAAAGAGTCTTTGGAGTGGTCAACTCAAGTTTGACCTATAGGTTAACTTCAGGTGGGTTTCTAAGGGGTCAAATAGACTCCTAGGGTTAGTTTAGGGGATTTTCCAAAGGTCCATATGGTATACCTATGGGTTAGGGGCATTTTTAAGAATGTAACCACTCCCATGTGACTGATTAGACACCTCAAAAATTGGTTTTCCCAAGATGAGCGAAAATCCATCTTGGAGGATTCCTGCTAGGTTAGATAACCTTCCCTTCTTCTGTCAGTTCCCTCTTCCCCATTTTCTCTTCCCCTTTTTCAAGATTCCCAATTTTAGTAACCTATAAGAGGTTGGGAAGACCAACCGATGTGAGCTCACACTCTATCCAAGAGGTTGGAAAGAGTGAGAGGAGCCTTCTTAGGGAAGAGTTTGAGACTTAGGATGGTAATCACCCACTCTCCATCTTTGGAGACTTAGAATCTTGAAGAGTTTTGGAATTTTAGTATAGAAAATTTTGGTTGTCTTGAGAACGAAGAAGTTGTGGATTTGGGCAGGTCTACTACAAACTATCCTTTGCATCCTTTTGGTAGATTCAAGGTTGGTTGAATCACTACCTTATGTATGTTATAAATTTTGAAAGATTGTATGTTTGGATTTGTTTCTCCCATTATTGTTTTATTTGTGTAGGAAGATGTTGTGTTCTTCCCTTTGATTCGATTGAGTTTTTATATTTATGTTTTAGGAGTATTCAAGGCCAAACTCACCCTTGGGGGGGTAGAGTGGCCTTGGGGTGAAGGGTTGTTTGATAGCCTTAGAGTGAGAGGCTCTCTTTGGAAGAGAGTGATTCTCAAGGGATTTTTGTGACCCTTGCTGCATAGTGATTTGTTTATGCATTGGGGGTCATAAGGGGAGATTTGTTGGCTTGTATGCCTTGGGGGTCATATGGAATGGTTGGGAAAAAGTTGGAACTTGTGGATGTGTTCTTGGTTGCTCTGCAATGGCAATGTGTTTCTCCTATTTGCAGTTTTCTCCTCAACGTACGTAGTCCACCTTCACCCATTTAAAAATCACATATGTGATGATGTTTAGCCTTGGGATGGGAATGTGAATGTTGTGTAGCTTGTCTTGCTTTTGTGTATTGCTTGTGTGTATCCCGTTTAGGTCTTGGTTCTCCAAGCTCGAGGGTGGCTTCTAGTAAGCCTAGGTTGGGAGGTGAGCCTCCATGGTCACAACCTAAAATCTTTTCATTGCAAGTTTGCTTGGGAAAGGAAGGAAAGAAAAAGCTAGGAGTTAATCATAATGTTATTAGTATTTAGTTGTAATAAGAAAAAATGTACTTATTTTGGAAGCCCTCATTTAGTAGAATTGAGAGGCTAAGTTGGGTATCTACCTATTTGTAAAGTTACCATGATGTATTAAATGTATTTCTTTAAACTATGTTTTATCATGAAATAAGATGTATTCTTTTATTAGATTTTGATCTTGCAAGAAAGAAATAAAATAAAATTTGAATTATGTTTTTATAGTTATTGAGATATTATTTATTGTATTTGCTTCTTGAAATGAAGTTATTTCTTCCTTATAGCATATTGTAAAAAAAGGAAATAAATAAAGTGTTAAAGCATAGATGTTAGTAAAAGAAAATAAACATTTACTTCTATCTATTGTTTAAAATGCAAAATAATGTAAATAGGTTTTTAGTGTGAATATTAATATTGCATCAATATGTTATCTATGGATTAAATGATTTTAGACATTATTAGTTGCTTCTATAATAAATTAATTTCTGTTATTTTTCCCTTTTGAAAATGCAAAAAATAAATCTAGATAAATTAATTTAACTCTATAGTTAGCTATATGTCATTTAAAAGAAAAGAAAAATACATTTACTCACATCTGTTATTTTAAATAATCTACTTTAATGCCTTGAAAAAAGATAGACTTAGACAAAAGAATATATCTTGATATTCATATTTCTAATATTTAAATATATATATATATATAATAGGGGATGTTGGCAAATGCACACTCCAATGAGAAATTGTAGGTGATTGAAGGTATTGTCATTGATGGAAACCTTGCAATCCTATGGCACCGGCAGACCCTACACCAGCAGATAGTTCACAGACAGCGACAAAGATGATTACTGACACCCTAGCCGACATGATTTTGTTTATTGCATATTGTATTTAATTATAATATCTTTTTGTAAGCCGACATGGCATATTATAATAAGACTCATATATAAGTATGAGATCTTGAAGATCATTCTGTATGTAGTATGGAATAGGATATGATATATGGTTATGATGAGCGAATAATAAAGCAAATTTTGGAGTAAGGTTTATGGTTGTTGTATGAGTTTAAACTGGTACTGAACCTGGCATAGCAGATTCTTTTTGTAGAAGTACATCACTTTGGATTTCTATAATCCACTTTGGTAAGTTAGTGAGACTTCTTTTGTAATTGAGCAGTGAGCCTTCCTACATTTGCAGGCACCACCTATTGTAAGTAATATTCATTTATTGGCCAATGAGTGAATATTGTGGGTCACAAATCCCACCGAGGTTTTTCCCACACTGGGTTTCCTTGCCAAAAATCTTGGATTATGGTGTGCTTTCTATGTTGTGTTTATTGTTCTTATTTACTGCATTAATTCTTGTTTACCGGTACATAGTTTTGGAAGGCAATTTACTTAATAAGTTTAGAAAATAAATTAAGCAGTTAGATACCGATTCACCCCCCCCTTCTCAGTATCTTTGGGAATTCTAACAATTGGTATTAGAGCCTGGTCCTCTATTTTCAAAAGCCTAACAACTTGAGGAAGATTCTGACACTGGTATAGATGGAAAACTTGATAAAGCAATTGGAAACAACTCTTTCAGATTATGATGCAGAAAAGTAGAAGAATATGAAACTTGAAGATGATCTGAAGACTGCACAGGAATTCATTCAAGGACTTCAAGAAAATCTCACTATTTCTAGGAACAAAAGAAGAGAACTTTCTAAAAAGATGCAGAATGATGATGGTGAAAAGGAAACTCTTAATGACCTTGTGAACAAGTTAAGACAAGAAAATGGTGCTATGAGGAATGAGATGCAAGATATGACTATGAGGTTTTGTAAAGACATTGAAGACAAAAAGAATAATGAAGATGACATGGTTAGAAGACTAAATGATGCTGGAAATAAAAACACAAGACTTAGTCATGAAAATGATATGTTAAAGATAGATTTGATGCACACACAAAATGATAGAACTAAACTTATGAGACAGAAGGGAATCTTGGAAAATGAGTTGGCTGCTGCAAATCAACACAAATAGAAATTCAAGAAAAGTTCAGAGGAACTTGATAACATGCTGAAAAATTAGAAACCTGATGGAGATACTAATGGACTTGGCTTTGAAGTTGGTGAAAGCTTCGGTATTGCAAAAAATCATGATCATAGTAAACTGGTAAGACAACCTAATGGTTAAAAATTTAATGGGAAATGCTTTAACTATAACAAATATGGTCATAGAGAAAATCAGTATAGATCTAGAAACTATCAGAACACTAATGCACCCACCGGTCAATGTTCTAAATACAACAAAATTGGTCACAATTCAAAAAATTGCAGAATGAATGTAAGATGTTATGTTTGTGGAAGATTTGGACACTTATCTAATCAATGCAGAACACATACTGACATAGGATATGGAAAAGCTATTCAGAAAAACAATGTGACTTGTTATGCTTGTAACAAGATTAGACATATTGCAAAATTTTGTAGAAGTAAGGCATCACTGGCATATAACAAGGACCCAGTTTGAAAGGTAAAGAGAAAGTTGAAGAGGTAAAAGAAGAATTTTCAAAACAATGGATTAGAAAGATAGATCAGAATGTTAATGAAACTATTCCTTCACTGGTAGAACAAAGTATCACTCCACTGGCAGGAGATTCTTCATCTAACTGAAGAGAAACCTTTTGGGGGTATGGCAACAAATTGAAAAACATGCTAGTTTACCCTCGATTGATGGTAAGAAGTTGAATTGCTTCTTTATCAGAAGATGTGTTAAGTTTGACTTAACCAACATGCATTTATTATTGTAGTTGAAGGAAATGACATTATAAAGCAAGTGTTTTTCACTCTTTTTCATTCACCAAGCATTCAAATTTCCTTAGAGCACAAAAAACCTGAGTGAAGGCATCTACAGCGAGAAGTGAACAAAATCATTCAAGCATTCAAACCTAAAGGTAGTTTAAGGTATTTATATAATGGCTTCCTCCTATACACCTAAATTCATTGAAAACCCTACTGTAATTGAAGTGGTTAAATGCCCTAGGCCTGTATTTAAGATCATACCCGAAGTTGTGAAGCAGGATGATACCCTAGGTGCATTCTCTAAAATATCCAAAGGAGTTGCATATGCAAAAGACCCTAGGATTTACATACATTGTCATATTGAGGAACTTGGTGCTAATGAAATAATGAATATGTATAGGACTGTAATTTGTGATGACAATGGTAATGTGAAACCAGAACACAAGATAATTGAAACCCTAGGTTTTGTGGAGATACTTAGCGTTCCTAATTTTCCCAAGGAAGTTGTGAGGATTGTACTGAGAAGAGTTCATGGGGAATTCTTTTGGCTTGATTCCATTCATAAGATCACAAGAGAAGAAGTTAGGGCAGTGACTAGCTTACCTTCCACCCATAGCAGGCCTGACAAAACTAAAAAGGTTCCAAACAACACTGTAATGACCCTAACCAGGGCAACCCATGACAATAGATCCTTAAGAGTAAATGATGTGAAGGATATTAATGTCAAATTCATTACCATGATTCTAGGATACAAGACTACACATGCCAACAGATTAAACTCTGTTTCTAGTTTATGTATGAAGAGTGCTTATGACATGGTGAACAACAACACTAAAATTGACATATGTGAATGGTTAAAGGATGAACAGATTGACAACCTGAAGAAAATTAAGGGTGACAAGAAAGGTACTTTCAAATTTGGAAATCTACTTATGTGCCTAATGCTATACATCACTAAGGAAGTTCCCAATATAGGTAAAAAAAGAATTTGGTTTTGACATACCGGTAGGCAAATAACTACTGGATATCCTTAATGGCATGGGAGATGACAGGGAAAATAACATAATTGAACACTTTTAGGCATTTAAGGCTAGAATGAAGATTAGGGAAAGATTATCTCAAACCATAGTTGATGAATACCAAAAGGAGATACGTTTTGTTGTAAAGAAGGATGAAATCTGGATGGAAGCAGTGGTTCCAAGAACTGTTTGGGTTACTGAAATGGGTTATGAGGCAGATGAAAACATAATAGAAACATATGCTAAATCCCTACTCAAAGCTCCGAAGAACCTGAAGAAGAAGTATTTGGAAATGCTAAAACCATTGAGAGAAAAGTTCAAACAATGAAACAAAGAAAGAAAAGAGAACAAACCATTAGAAAAGCAACAAAATAGGCAAAAGAAATCAAGGAAGACTTGTTGAATATTACTGGTATCAAGGAAAGTGAATTGGAAGGGATACAGCCGGAAGCACATCTTTCACCAGTTGGAACATCCTCTGACAATGAAATATCGATAGAGTTTAAAATGGTAGAAAGAAAAAGGAAACCTTCACCAATACCCTCTCCTGCACCCAAGAAAGCGAGAAAGAAACAACAGACAGTAAGGCCTCCGACAAGGAAAATGACACCAAGGAAGAAGAAGGAAAAACAAGTTAACCCTCCTTTAGACAATATTTTGAATGAAATAAGTGAAGAAGGAAACTTGTCTAATGTCAACAAGTTGTATAATACTTTTATCAATGAAGAAAATGAAAGCATAGTGATGCTCTACAAAATGGACAAGGTTAGCAAATGACAAACAACATAAGACACAAGAAATCATTACTGTTAGTTAACCAAAAGCTAATCTAAACAGGCATATCAAAAGAGATACTAAGAACATGAAAGAATATTTAACCAAAGAAGCAAATATGAGGAGGCATCTCCAAATGCCTCCTAACATGCTCTTGGCTCCTTCTCCTTTGTTCCACTCCTCTCCAAGTTCAAAAATAGTGTAGCTCTTAGCAACTTTTTGCACTCTGGATGCTTATAGAGGATTAAGATTTGAGTATTTGCTCCAAATGTAAAATGAAAAGCTAAAATACTAGATGCTATTAAAAATGATTGATTTTAACCAAAATAACAAGATATTAGATTGATATGCTAAATACTCTCTAAAATGCCTATAGGTTAAATGCATACAAGTTTTTCAGGATTTGGATTATGAAGAAATGGGCTCTATTTATAGGTAAAATGGAGCAATGGATGGCTGAGATTGAGTAATCTCAACAAGGGTCAGGATTAAATGATTTGAGATACATGTGAGGGCTTTCAACCCAATCCTTGGATGACAAGTGTCAATGTGAGATAGGTTGAGAGGAGAGGGAATAAACATTAAATGCTTGACATGACCTTGGGAGTTAAGGTCAAGGTTAGTTGAATGAATAAACTCTTTATTCAAAGAATAAAAGATTTTATCCAATGGATAAACTCTTGTGCAAAGGCAAAAGGGATAAACATGGTCAAAGCAATAAATGCTTGGGGAGACAAGTTGAAATAACCATAAATGGTTATGTAAGAGCCATTAATGGTCATGTAAGAGCCATTAGTGGTTTTGGAAAACTTTGAAGGTTAAATTGTTGAACACACAAAGCATTAAATGCTTTTCAAAGACTTTCAAGTCTTTGAGAAGTGACTCCATGTTGCTTAGGAATGTGACAATAATTAGGGGATGGATTAGGCTAATTAGGAAGAGGTTAGAAGAATCTAGAAGGGGGTTTAGGAATGCAAGTGGGTTTGGTGGGTGAGCGAAAATAGGATTTTATTAAAATAAAAATTCATTTATTTCAATAAATGTGTGCAAGTTGCATTTTTAGGAGAATGCAAGTGGGGGGGGGGGGGGGTTTAATGATTTAAAAAAATGTTTATTTAAAAGAGGAATAGGGGGATTTAATTAAATAAATAGATTTTATTTATTTAATTGATTTGTGAACTTGGTTTAATAAATGAATTAAAATAAATTGAATAATTTATTTAATTAATAGGAGAATATTTTGAAGATGAATTAATTAAATATTAATTAATTAACTCATGGCTAGTGTATTTTTAATCAAATAAATAGCAAATATTCATTTAATTAAGCTAGACAGATTTGTGTGACTATACATAGAAAACAGTGTGATTCTACACTTAGACATTTAGATGAAATTTTTGATAGAAGTTGTAGATGATTTACCAAGTGACTTGTATAGAAGCCTAGATGTAAAAAGATTAGCCATTGTGGAATTGGATAAGAAAATAAAGGTAGAAAAATTACTTGTAGTTCACCAAGTGAAATCAGTAGAAGAAATTGATGAACTGATAAGTGAGACAAATAGGATAGTATTCTCTACTAGTCACCAACATGTAGCTTTAATGGTTGGCAGAGTAAATGAGATCTCCGAAGAAAAAATAGACAAATGGGATATCTTCTTTGTGGAGAAAGAAAAGAAAAAAGAACTCAAATGACCCAAAACTTTCAAAGTCTACCAAAAGGATAAGGATAAAGGTAAAGGCAAGGTAAGAGGACCTCCAAGCATAAAAGTAACAGATAATTTGCCCCCACCTCCTTCTTACACTCTACCAGTTGATACTGTTGATACACCACCGGTAGCTGATAATGTTGAGACTATGGAGAAAACACATGAAGACACCAATCCTAATTCAAAGGTGTTATGTACAATGAACATTGATACATAAGAGGTTCACATTGTGGTTGATAAGGAAACCGCTGAGAAGAAAGATATGGCAACTGAGCCACCGGCTGAGAATATTGCAATAGAAACACATTTTGAGGATACAGTTGGAAATGTTGAAATTGGGGCTAAGAAACAAACTGAAAAATCAGTTGATCCCCTTGGTACTGGAATGGTGACAGATACCACTAGTGCACACATTGAAAAACCCACTGAGTTAGAGAAGTAGGGTACTGATAATGTTGAAAAAGTAGTTGAGATACTAGTATTGGACAATTCATAGGTGCATAGTGAGAAACCGACAGTGAACACTGAGACTACATTAGAGAAACCGGCAGTGGAAAGCACAAAGAAACCAACATAGGTATACACTGAGAAACCAGAAGTGAAAAAGGTTGAGGTAAAGATTCAAACTAAGACAGTGCCATCGAGAATAGCTAAGAAACCCAAGCCTTTGCTAGTCGAGATGTAGACTCAGACTAACCTACTAGAGGTCAAGATAAGCAAAGAGGTTACTCACACTGACAGATTGCAGATTGTTAAGGTAGTTGGAAAATCATCTTGTTCCTCCTTAACAGAATTCAGACCGACAAATGTGACAGAGGTATTGTTGGACTCCATTAAGAAAATAATAGATTGCAATGCACTTGCGCTATTGTGCCACTGTTGTCCAATTAACTAGTGCTATTGTGTCGCAATGGCACTATTGAGGTGTTGTTTGAGCGCTTTTGAAAATTGTAGTGCTATTGTAGGCTATTTTAGGCATGTTTGATGGATGAGCGCTATTGAGTGCTTGATTGAGTGTTTTGGTTATGAATTAGCACTATTGTGTTGTTGTTCTAGCGCTTTTGGATAGCTGATTGAGTGCTTTTGTTAGGAGTTCAGCGCTATTGTAGGTTATTAATGCTTTTGTGTGCAAAATAATGCTTTTGTTTGCAAGATAAGGGATGCCCCTGTTTGTGTGATAATCTCTTGATGCCAAAGATGGATGGATAGGGAGGCGAAGTGGGAGTTGTTTTGAACCATAGCACCTGATGAGACTTAGGTCATTTTTAGGATAAATGCCTGTTGATGTCTAGGTTGCCATGATTGTTTACTGTTGAGACCCAAAGATACTTGATCAAAGTATCTGTTGATAGTCTAGGTTTAAACTTAAGAAAGTTTGAAACAAAACAACTGATGATGATTAATGGATGCCCATGTGCAAGAGGATCTATGCATGTTGCAATTATGCGAGAGACATCTGACGACACAGGGGTTGCGGGATCGGTTGACAGAAGCAAAGATTGATTGTATTGTCATGACTGAATTATATGATGTGATGCACATGCCCATGATTCGGACGAATCACAGATTGATGACAACATTAGCAGAGTGGTGGCACAGTGAGACGTGCACCTTTCATCTAGCATAGGGGGAGATGACAGTGACCTTGGAGGATGTGTGGCACATCCTGCGTATTCTAATTCGGGGGGAGCTGGTCACATATGAAAGATCATGGGGGACTCTAGCGGTTCAGAGGTTCTTCGATGAGGATGTGTTCATTGATGATGGCTCCATTGCTTAGGAGGAGATCACTGCATTATACGAGCCTTTACTAGCAGTTCTATCAGGCATTATGGGAGGACTGTTGTGCCCAAACAGGCGATCACATGGTCTGGTTGTTGGTTGGGGGCAGGTGATCGAGATGATGATTACTGAGGGGACTCAATTTTCTTGGGGGTCGTGCATGCTGGCACACCTTTATCAGGAGCTTCATGAGGTGGCTTACTGTGGGAGGGGTTCCTTAGTAGTGGGAGTGATGCTGCTACATATTTGAGCATAGGAGCACCTACCAGTGACTCGACCAGTGAGTCTTAGGTTTCACGCAGTGGATCAACCGTATATGTTTATGTATAGCGGCATGATGAGTCAGCCTCACCTGGGGAAGTTAGAGTGGTGGTGGTGGGCATTAGATGATTTGGATGCAGTTATATGGAGACCGTACCTAGAGTGCGAGCCCTAGGATGATGATGTGGAGGCACTACCATATGTGTTCATGACCCGATTCCTCATTGGGAGGACCTCATACCATGTAAAGAGACAGGTGCCAAGGAGAGTGATGAGGTAGTTTGGACAGCAGCAAGGACTGCCTAGTGGATTAGGGGAGTATGCTTAGGTGATACGGGAGAGATATCGATGGGGGCCAGTGTTGCCATATGACCAGGCACTGGTGGAGTTTCAGACACTGTAGGTGAGACCTTGGGACATACGACCGAGGGTCATGGATGCAGGGGTATCAGATGAGTACACGCAATACCGAGTGGCGCATCCGATTCTACAGATATCCGATCTAGCAGAGCTCGTGCCCAATTTTGAGGATGAGAGGGGATAGAGATGGAGGAGGGCAGGAGGTCGAGGACCGATAGTAGGTGGAGGAGGGAGAGGAGATGGTGGAGATGGAGGAGGAGGTGGTGGAGGGGGTGGGTTGGGGAGTTGAATTCAGCAGAGAGGGAGAGGTGGACTACCACTGTGGATATCACAGGGACCGCTAATGTAGGGGGGAGCTAGACTAGGTGGTAGAGGTATGGAGAGGGAGATCCCGATGGACAAAGGGAAGAGAGCTACTAGAGAGGGTGATACAGGTGAGGCTGCTATGGATACTGGGGAGGGAGCCACTGGAGATCTTAGGGATCATATGATAGTACATTTGCAGACCCGTGTAGAGGACTTGGAGGCGGAGGTGGCAGCTAGAGATGTGTAGCTATTTGCATGGGAGTCAGAGATGGCTGTAGTGCTGGAGGAGAGGGATAGTGCGGTGGACAGATTAGCAGATCTTCAGGAGAGAGTCTGGGTTGGAGTAGGAGCACAGGGGCCTATGGGGGAGGTGATGAGGGAGATCCGACGAGCACAGGCTAAGATAGATTACTTGTGGGGGTTATATGAGTAGGTGGTGCCAGCTAGTCAGCGAGCACTTAGCTATTCACAGATACGGCCGGCCAGATCAGAGCGATCACAGAGGATGAAGAGCAGTGGGGGTGTGATGGGTCCTCTACAGAGGGATAGATTAGGGGATGCAGGAGTGAGTAGGGGTTTGATGGGGCCTCCATGGAGAGATAGATCGGATGGTGTAGGGACCAGTGGGGGAGCAGGTGGTGATGGTGGTATAGCATTTGGTCAGAGTGGCATCTAAGAGAGCATTTTTACATAAATGTATTGTATCATTGTTTATTTTTGGAGTGTATCTTGGATGGCTCTTGGTAGCCGATTTTGTAGACTTCATTGTACTCTGATAGATGAGATGATATATATGAGGAGATCCCATATTTTGATGATATGCATTTGATATGTATGGATGTTTATGCAGGATGATGAGTTTATGAGTTTATTGCTTAGATGGATATGTATGCATTGATGAGATAATTCTTATATGCATGTTTGTATGATGATTTATGATGTTGGATACTGACATATGAATGCAGATTTATATATGTATGATTTGTTTGTTGTACTGTTCTGTATGTATGTAATGTCATGATGAGGATGTATGCATAATGATGATTGATGAATAGGATTTTGGTGTTTCCTATTTTGATATAATGATGAGATATTTATGCAATGATGTTAATGCAATGTTTGAAAATGATGTTAGGTATGGTTATGCCTCGAGATGTTTTTAAATGAATGTAAAATGGATAAACAAAAATGTAAAGTACAAATGTTTATATGATAATATCTAGATGAATGCATATGTATAATAGACATATAAAATAATATGAACCAATGTTTTTTGGAAACAAATGGTTTTATGATTTTAAATGCTTAAATATGATTAAGTAAAAATGATAATGTGATGGTACTACAATTTATGGTTTAATAACTGCACCTTAATGCAATTTAAAAAAGGATAATGAATGCAATGTAGATGTATCCTAACATGAGCATAATAAGATACTTAATAATGGATGAATGAATGCACCTTTTAACTAATGAATAGATAAATGAATGTATGCAATGATAAATGATAAAGGATAATGAAATGATGATGAATAATTGACACTAAACGAATGCATAGTAAATGGCTTAATACAATCAAGGACAATTTGATCCCATGAATGAATCTAATTATTTATGATTATGCAATGATGCAAATGTTTAATGAAGACTAATGTCAATAAACTAAATGAACTATATGCAATTTAATAAAAATTTCATGAATTTACTTAATGGAAAATGCAACTAAATGTTATGATGATATGATCTTGAGGAAGGCAAGGTTTTTGAGACTTTGCATGATGCATTGATGTTGTATCAGAGTACTCGGTCGTGATTGTATCGAAGACTAGCTTAATGTTCACATTTGCATATAAATCCTACATATGAATGAGTGAATGGATGGGTGATATGCAACAGAATGTAATATATAAATAGATGAGATGAAATGACGATCCATAGTGCTCTATTTTCATCATTGAGCTTTTAAAATGTTGGAAGAGAATACAAGCATCTTGACATAATGATTCAAGATGACCTGAGTATTTCTTACATGGATTTTATATAGCAAGTTAATACAAATGACTTGATATAAGGGTCAAGTCGACCAGAGTATTGCTTGCAGAACAGACAAGGATCATCTCTGTTCATGCATGACTTGGACCGTCCTCCTTGATCTTAGGCTGATCATATCCTGAGACAAGTTCATACCATAATAAGAGATAAAACCTTTATCTAATTTGGATGAGGTAGGAGGAACCAAAGGAAGAACATTGTACCTGCAAACAAATAGTATATACATAAAGAATAAAGAATATGGATCCTTGGTAATGGTTCATGCTCATATGGTCGATGTATACGCTGTAGTCAGCAAGCCGTAATGATCTATGACTGCATTTTTCATAAGATCACGTAGCTTAGTGAACTTCCCACATAGACACCATTAGTACATGCCCCAATACTTCATCAGAATAATGCGCTGAAGATACATAAACAATGTTGTAGGAGCCTGATACATAGAAACAAATGAATTACTCACAAATCAACCAAGTATTTGATAGCTTAACACATAATTTTCTTGTCAAAGAAAATGTAATTTTGTCTTTGTTTTGGATAAGGAAGGATGCATCCTTGTTTGAAGACAGTTTGATTGTTCATGTCGATTGTTTTGGTCAATTTTGAGAAGTGATCATTGTGCGAGGATTTTGTTCAATGTTTTTTTAGTATCTGCTTGGATGAGTATGTACAATGTGTTGCCATGTTTTTGTGTGATTTTCGATGTTTCCCTTTGTTTTTGGATTTTGTGATTGTTTTCCAATGTTTTTGGATTTTGTGAGACAATTTTGAATGTTTTTGGATTTTATGAGCCATTTTTGAATGTTTTTGGATTTTGTGAGACATTTTTGAATTTTTATTTTTATTTTTTTATTTATTTTTATTTTTTATTTTTTTATTTTGTGAGACATTTTTGAATGTTTTTGGATTTTGTGAGACATTTTTGAATGTTTTTGGACCCAATGAATCACAAGTAATGTAGAATCCACTTCCATCAACTAGATTAAGGGCATTGCCTCCAAGTTAGACATGACTATGAAAAAGCGGGATGCAAGATGCATGAAGTACTTTCTTTGATTGCAGATCAAATAACAAGTCATGGTTTGGATGGATGGATGTGTGTAGGTAATGAATGTGATCGCAACAAGCTTGAAAGATAATGGAGCCATAGCCTTTACGAGTGGCACCTATTTGCCAGGTTTTCACCATCATACTTACCCAAGGTGCCACCGGAGTGTTTGTTCACCATTTGGATGCATGATTTTTCTTTACTATTTTGACGTTTTTGTATTTTCTTCAAGACATTTATCTGAATGTTTTTGGATTTTTTTTCTAGTATGCAAGGGAGCCTGATGCTCTGTACAGCTTAGGTATAAAATTATTTAAGGTGCATGTTGTTGATCGGATCTGCTAGTGGTTCTCCTTCTGAAGTAGCCAACTGATATGCCCTAGACCCAAATACAGCAGTGATAACATATGGACCCAGCCAGTTTGATTCAAACTTTCCCTGATGTTCTCTATTTGGTTGGTTGCGAGGATTCTCATGGAGAACAATATCACCTACCTCAAATGTATGAGGTCTAACTCGATGATTATAGCTTTTGCTCATGTGCTACTGATAGGCTTTGAGATGGTTGTATGCAGCTTGTCGCTTCTCATCAAGTAACTCTAAGTCCTGAAGATGAGATACTCTATAGGCTTCGTCATCAATGAGGTTATGCAAGGAAACTCGTAGGGATGGTATTTCGACCTCAATAGGTAAGATAGCTTCCGCACCATAGACCAGTGAGTAAGGAGTTGCACCTATAGGGGTTCGAATGCTAGTTTGATATACCCATAGTGCTGGATTCAGTTGAACATGCCAATCACGACCAGCATCATTGACTGTCTTCTTAAGGATTCTCAATATGTTTTTGTTTGATGCTTCGGCCTGACCATTGCCTTATGGGTAATAGGGGGTGGAAAAGTGGTGTTGGATGTGAAACTTCTCACAGAGCTCATAGACATCTTGATTTTTGAAAGGAAGTTCGTTATCTATGATGATGGACATGGGTACACCATACCGGCAAATGATGTAATTGAGGATGAATGAGTCAATCTGCTTGTCAGTGACTTGGGTAAGTGGAACAACTTCGATCCAATTTGTGAAATATTCAGTGGCGGTAATAATGAATTTGTGGCCATTGGATGAAGATGGATGGATTTTACCCACAAGGTCAAGACCCCATTGACAAAAAGGCCATGGTGTTGTGATGGGTTGCAATTCTTGTGATGGAACATGTATTAAGTCTCCATGAATTGGCATTTTTTGCACTTCTTGACAAAGTAGTAGGAGTCTTTTCCATAGATGGCCAATAGTATACATTGCGCAGGAGTTTCTTGGCTAGTGACGGACCACTTGAGTGAGTCCCACAAATTCCTTTATGTACCTCTTCCAAGGCCTTTGTTATCTCATCTTGTTCCAGACATCAAAAAAGAGTACCATCAAGACTGCGTCGGTATAGGGTTTCAGCAATAATGGTATATCAAGCAGTTTCGTGAATGAAGGTTTTATGTTGGTTATTCAATTGGTTGGGAGGAAGGGTGTGATCACAGAGATAGGTGTAGAACTCACCATACCATCGGGATTCGAAACCGACAAGGTGACATATTATCTCGGATTTGGGGATATCATAAGCAGGGATCCAAAGCTGTTCTAACAAGAACTCATAGCGTGTTGAATTATGTGGAAGATCTAGGAGAGATGCGATGGTAGCCATAGCATCAGCAGCTCAATTCTGATCTCTTGGTATCTGCTCAAAGGTAATTGTAGTAAATGATGCCTTTAAAGTGTCCACCATTTGCTTGTATGGCATGAGTTTATCATCTTTGGTCTGATATTCATCTATTGCTTGTCGAATGACCAGTTGTGAGTTGCCATATACTTGTAGTTCTTGTAATTTCCATTGTACGACTAGCCTAAGTCCTGTGATCAAGGCCTCATACTCTGCTATGTTGTTGGTGCATGGAAATGTGAGCTTGTAAGACTTCAGGATGCTGTCACCTTGAGGTGTGATAAACAGAATGCCTGCACCCGAGCCATGCCTAGTGTATGAACCATCAAAGTATAGTTTCCATGGTTGTGCTATTGTGATCATGAATATCTCTTCATCTGGAAAATTGGAAATGAGAGGATGATCGCCTATGAGTGGTGCATCGGCCAACTGATCTGCAATGACTTGACCTTTGATAGCCTTACAGTCCACATACTCGATGTCAAATTCACTTGGAATCATCACCCATTTGGCCAAGCGGCCTATCAATGCTGCTTTGCTGAGTAAATACTTAAGTGGATCAATCTTTGCAATGAGTTGTACCTTGTGTGTTAACAGATAGTGCCTTAGTTTAGTGGCTGCTAAGATTACTACTAGGCAAGCTCACTCAATAGGTGTGTAATTGAGTTCATAGCCAACCAGTGTTCGAGAAATGTAGTAAACAACACACTCTTTCCCTTCTGCATCGTGTTGTGCTAATAGTACACCCAATGTTGTACTTGTTGCTGATATATAGAGTAGTAGAGGCCTACTTGGATCTGGTGGGATCAGCAACGGTGTATTCATGAGATAGTCTTTGAGCATCTGGAATGCTTGCTGGCATCTGGCATCCCACTAAAAGCAGATGTTCTTGTGTAGCAGGTGTGTAAATGGGTGACACTTATCAGCCAATTGTGCAATGAATCTTCGGATGGATTGAAGTTGTCCTTGTAATGTCCTTAGCTGACTGATATTCTTTGGTGGTGGCATGTCCATGATTGCTTTTACCTTTGCTGGGTCGACCTTAATACCTTTTCTTGAGACAATGTATCCTAGAAGCTTCCCGGAGGTTACTCCAAAGACACATTTCTTTGGGTTGAGTCGAACATGGTATTGTTCCAATCTATCAAAGATTTTATCTAATATGTTGAGATGTCCTTCTTTGGTGAGTGATTTTGCTAGTAAGTCATCAACATAATCTTCCATCATAGTATGCATCATATCATGGAAGATGGTGGTCATTGCTCATTGATAGGTCGCTCCTACATTCTTTAGACCAAAAGGCATTACATTCCAACAATATGTGCCCCATGGACATGTGAAGGCTGTCATATGTTTATCCTCTGGTGCGATCTTTATCTGATTGTATCCTAAAAAGCCATCCATTAGTGAAAGCATGGCATGTCCTGCTGTCAGATCTACTATGATGTTGATATTTGGTAGGGAGAAGTCATCCTTAGGACATGCCTTTACCAGATCTCTGAAGTCAGTACAAATGTAGATACCCCCTTTTGGTTTGCCGACAGGCACAATGTTGGAGATCCATTCTGCATAATCAATTGGTCTAATGAAACCAACATCTAGGAGTTTCTTGAGTTATGTTTTGACTAGCACTGCAATTTGAGGATGCATCTTATGAAGCTTCTGCTTGACAAGTTTGGCTCCTTCTGCTACAATGAGGTGATGCATGACTAAATCAGGATCAAGCCCAGGCATGTCTGCATATGACCATGCAAAGTTGATCTGACGCTTTTGAAATAACTCTATGAATTTAGATTGTTCTTCTAGAGTGAGAAGAGATGCTAGATGTATGAGGTGAGGATTTTCAGGAGTCCCCACATTGTATTCTTTGGTTTCCTCAATGAGAATCATTGATTGTTCCTATTGTGTACTAGCAGGAAGAATGTCAACCCCTTCATCCTCAGGCGCCTCAAAGAGGTTTTCACTGTTGGATATGCTCTTTCTTTTTACTTTTGTTGGAACAAATAGTGCCACGGTGTGGTTTTCACTAGAAGATCCATGTTTTATTGTTATATTTTTGCAGTTGAAAGGTCTGGCATCCACCCCGAAGTATGATGCACTATTTAGTTCTATGGCGAATCCAGCTTTGTGATCCCCGCTTGGTAGGTTATCCCTTAATTCCAAAAAGTCAATGATGGCCTCATCGTTTTGGAAGAAGTCAAGACATGGGGATTTGGTTGGTTCCATTTGATGAGTTTAGGGTGGATAATGGGCATTACTTCATCGATTAGGTTAAGTGTGTTAGATGTATCGAAGAGGGTTAAGACATTGTGGTGAAGGTCGTTGATGGTACTCTCCCTGTCATAATCAAGCGTAGGATGACACATAGGGTCTGTGGAAGATGTTTCCAGCTCAAGAACCCAAGAGGTCTTTATCTATGCTTCTCCATAAATGGGGATGTCTTTGCGTGGTGGAGGTAGTGATGTGTCATCCTCATCTGAAGTATTAAGATGGATAGAATCAAATTGCCACTCATGTGAGTCAGTCTTTGAGTCACTTTCCAGCATCCGATTACTATACCATACTGGGATGTCCTCTGAGTTAAATACTGTAGGTGTGATTGGTTGATGTACCTTTGTAGATGAAATGATCGGTGTTGTAGGAAGGTTGATGGGGATTAAGGAATCCAATATGGGGAGTATCGGTAGTGTTGACTCAGTTGCTTCTGCTAGAACTGCTGGTATCGTAGATGCTGCTGCGGGTTCTGATACAGTTGCTGCTACTAATGGTGCTATTGATGTTAATGCTGCTGCTAATGGGATTACTGGTTCACTTGGTGGGATGATTGGCATTGTAGATGGTGGTGTTGGGATTTTGAGCCTTGGTGGGGCAGTTGTGATGGTGTTTGATGTTGCTTTGATAATGAAAGGTGTCCTCTTTGCAACAGGCTAATATAATGGTTTGCGGGGTTTTCCTTTGAATTTGAGTTTAGGAAAGATCTCTTTTTCAAAGCCTAGGCCTGTATTACCTTTGGGCTTTAATTCCGGTAGCAGAGGTTCATGTCGTCCTTGTTTGCAATATCCCAAAGCACTCTGACCATCATACCCCATTCTTTGCATAATGAGGAGACCTTTGCCATATTGATCCGTAGGAAGCTTAACTTGCGGTATATCAATGGTGATGGGATCTTTATAGATCCATTCCGCTAAGTCCTCATCTTGGGTTTCTTCTTCTTGACTCTTTCCAAGGATGAAAGGCATCAAAGCACATGCTGGCATGATTAGTGGTTGCTGGAGTAACTGTTGTGGTTTACCATGTGTTCTAGGAGAAGTGGGCATTTGTCTCACACAAAAGAGTTGACTCAAGTTGTATTCCCCAGGACCTTCCTCTACTATTTTCATTTTAAGCTTTTCTTGCTTTGGTATAGTGGTGTTTGAACTAGCAAGAGAGGCGGGACTTATATATGATGTGGAGGAAATGGCTTCTCTATTATTAGGAACGGTAATCTCTGGTTGATGGCTAATATTATGGCAATATGCAAAGGGGTTTGCATCACCCAAGATTGTGATCTCTACACCGTTATGTGGGAACTTGATACATTGATGGTATTTAGATGGAACGGCTTGCATGGCATGTATCCAAGGTCTTCCTGACAATAGATTGTATGGTAGAGGAAGGTCCAGAACCTGACAAATGATGTGCTTTATCACAGGGCCCACTCGGATTGGTAGTACCACAGCTCCTTTGGATGAATGCTCTGCATTGTCATAGGCTTTGATTGTGATCTTCTTACGAGGATCCACTGTTTCTATTGCATATCCCAATGCTATGACCAACTATAGTGTACAAATATTCAGGCCTACTCCATTATCGATCAAGACTCGCTTGATCCTATGCTGGTTGATAAAGCCTTCAATGTGTAGCGAAGCATTATGAGGTTGCTGGAAGGAAGAGTTGTCACTTTTGGAAAAAGTGAGACAAGGTGATGACTTTAGACTTCCAACCATGGCTTGAAATTGGTCTGTATTCAGGTTTGCAGGGACTGACACCTCTTGGAGCGCTTGATCCAAGAATGTTTTATGAGATGGTGATAGGTGCAATAGCTCTAAAATAGATATAAGCACGGACATTTTGTCTAATTGTTCCACAAGATTGTACTACTTTGGTATGGAGGTGGTGCCTTGTGGAGCTGCCTTTATGGTAACCTTGCTACAACGTGTAACGACATTGCAATTAGAGTTGGGATTTTTGATGGTTATAGTTGCAACTTGTTCACTGGCATCATACAGGGGATTTACAGTGTAATTATATGCAGCCTGCATATAATCCATGGTATCAATGCCTCACCTAGAAGTGGAAGGACCCCTTTGATCTTGTGATGGAAGTGGATTTTTGAACATTAGATGATCATTGTTTGTTGTTTTTGGGTTATGTCCTTCGATTTCAATTTCACCTCGATCAATAAGATCCTGAATAAGATCTTTCAATCACTGACAATTACTTGTCTTATGTCCTCTCCCTTGGTGGAAATCATAGTGTTTAGTATCTCTCCACCATGCGGGTTTGACCTGAGGCTCATAGTTTGATGTTTTAGGTAGAGTGACCAAATTTTGAGAAATGAGTTGTCGCAATACTGTTTCAATGGGTTCCCCTAAGGGAGTGTATGTTTATTTTTGCTTTTGCTGACGAGGTCTAGGTTCATCGTGAGATGTGATGTGATGTTGATTGGAAGGAATATTTGTGTTATTCTGAGGTGGAGGATTCTATCTTGCAAACCGAATGACAAGTTGTGTACTTTTTATAGTCCTGGCATCTACAACCCCATCATTGACGATATTCTTATTTTTGTTCTAGAAGCTTGGTTTATCACTATTGAAGCATGGGCGAGGACTATCCTTTGGTTCATTATACATTTTGATAAGTCCTTTCTTGATGAAGGCCTGTTCACATTTCAAACCCTTGGTGATCATGTCATTAAAAGAGTCTGTGTCTTTGACATCCAGGTGAAATTCCATTTCTTCGTTTAAGTTGGAAATGAATATTTCTACTAGTTCTCGTTCAAGTAATTGAAGAGAATGTCTACTAGACATTTGACGCCATCGTTGCAGGAATATTGAGAATAGTTCACCTAGTTTTTTTTTAGTGTTGCAAAGATCAGCCATGGTGTTGTCACGTTCAATGTTATGAGAGTAATGAGCTAGGAACTTCTGGATGAGTTCCTCAAATGTTCTAATGCCACCTAGTAGTCGAGAAAACCATGATGTGGTTGTTCCGCCCAAGATTTGGGGAAAAAGGCGCATTAGGTATTTGTCTTCATATGTCACTTTGAGGCAAGTGGAATGAAATTCTCTGACATGATCACGAGGATCTCCCTTTCCTCTATATTTTTCAAATTTGGGTGTTTCAAATCCTTGTGGAAAGGGTGGCATATAAAGATTCCTATCAAAAGGATAGGGACAGATGTCATTGAGTGAGAGTTGGTTATTTTTGACACCACTATGAAGTTGTTGGGTGAAATTCTCGACTTGTTGCCACAACATCTCCATTTCATTTGGAGGAGGAGGTGGTGGGTTACCTCAAGGAATGTTATATCTGATGGGATCTCTACCTCTTTCCTCTTCATGGCAACTTTGTCATTCTGATTCTTGTCTTAATTGGGCAAGATCAAAGTCAGAGGGGAGTTTTGCTCCTTCTTGAGCGAGCTTTAAAAAGTGAGCATCCGCATTGCTCTTGAGTATTTCATCAAAAAGTCTATTAAAGAGAGGGTTATGCTAGGCCCTTTCTATTGTTGCAGGAGTGGGAGTACTTGGGTTTTCATCATTTACATTTCCTCCAAGTGCTTCTTGAAATTCATTGAGTTTTTCCTCTTCTTCTTCTTCCATTTCTATTTCTCATTGCCTTGACTGTGATCGGGTTTGGGCCATTTTGTTTACAAGCTTTCGTTGAAGTTGTGTGAAAATGATGATGAGTTGTTGATGAAATGAAAGATTGATGGTTGGTAAATTGTGTTGCATGTGGATCTCTAGCACTTTTAAGGTAGATGTAACTGAAATTCCTTCTTTGAATTGCTTGTTTGTTTTTGATAAGGTTGGATGTGATAAGGTGTAGAGAAATCTGAGATGTGTTACAAATTTAACTACCTAGTAATTGTTAGAGTCACTGATGGACTCAATCTCCCAAGATCACCTACAAAACCAAGATCAACCTTCCACACAAGAGCAACAGAGAGTATGAATGCTGGAATATGGTGCAATAATTGAATAATGATATTATCACACTCAAAATAATACAATAATGATCAGCACTCCCTTGTACTGACAGAGCTGATATGAACTCATCTGAGTTAGCTCTAAAATTCACTCATAAGGGAGAAGTGAGTGCTGATTATATAGCAAAATGTGGGCACACAATTCCAAGAGGAATAATAACTCCCAAATAACCAAATTAGGTGGAAGTTGTGCCTACTTGGAAAATGCCAAACATGTGGCAAACCAACTCAGGTAGGGACAAACAAATGGTTATGGGGAGGTGGCAAATGAGTCTAAAAGAGGGTGTGACATTCAACCACCCAAATGTGGGTGTGAACGACACATGTAAATGTAGGACTATGCCACGTGTCCTCACATAAACCATCCTAATATAACCTAAGTATGCTTAATAATGTGTAGGAAAAATAAATATAAAAAACCTACACTAACACCCCCCCTTAAGCATAGCTTAGGTGGGTGAAAAGATGCAACAATGCAAAGATGCTAATATGGGTCCCGACTACAAGGCCATGTTAGGTACCCATGTACAAAACAATCTCTCATAAACAGAGTAAAGGAGAAAACCTAGTGGGACAAAACTCCTCCCTAAGAGAGAAAAGAAAACAAATTTCCCAACACAAGAAAGAATCCCATGCAAGGAAGAAATCCCCTTTGAAATAGAAAGGATAAGAAAGACAATGTAGCCTTCCTTGAAGTAGTAAATTGTACCAAAGGTTGATGCCCAAAACTGGATGTAGAAGATGGACCATGATCGTCGAACAACATTCCTCCCCTTAGGAAGAAACAAAACTAAAGGTGCATGAAGACTGTCTTCGCATTCCTGAAAGGAAGATGAAGGAAGAAAGTGTAAAGTATATGAATTCTCTGAATACTACTCATGTGTCTCCATGTTGATGCCGAAGGTTGTCACATCCAATTCAGGTGTTCTAGGCCACACTGATGAAGATGACAATCCAGAACCTAGTAGAGATGTATGTAGAATAAAATTCAGAGACAAAGGTGTCTTCTCTGAAGACAAAGGTGCCTCCTCCAAATGTTGCCCAATAGTGGCCACAGTCATGTCAAACTATGAAGAATGATCATGTGGGTAATGAACAAGAGAGAAAGAAGCTTCTCCCTCAACATCTGAAGAAGATGAAGTGACTTCATCAAAGAGAAGATGTATGCACTCAATAGTGTCCTCCAAGTCTGCAAGATAGGACTCACAAAACAAACCTATAATGTTTGTCAAGTAATCATCCCAAGTAGCTATGTTTGGAAGACGATGAATGTCTTGTTGCACTGAATTAATGGAACCCATGGATGTAGCAGTACTAGTATCATCAGAAACAATAGTCGATGTAGGAGATGAAGTATCAACACATGTCTCTTGAACCTCAGTTGCAAGAATACCAAGATTCACTCGACCATATTGAATCTCCTCAAAAGTGTCCACACTAGATGCCTGAGTGTGTACATCAGCTAAAGGAACAACAGAGGAAAAATGTGAGAAGGTGTATACTCAAGATTGATGATCTACCTCCCCAACTGCAACAATATCTCTGCTATACAAATCTTGAATAATTATAGAATCTGGAGTGAACTCAACACTTTTCCCTTCCCCACCATGTGTGATCTGATAGATAGAAAGGATATTTGATGACAATGAGGGCACACAAAGGACATCATTGAATGATCCTTCATCTATGTCAATAGATCCTTTCCCACAAACACACATATATGTGTTGTTAGCCATCAGAATGTTTGGTGATGAACAGGTTTCAAATGAAGAGAACATATCCTGTGATGAAGCCATATGATGTGAAGCTCCAGAATCAAGGATCCATCTCCCTGACTTAGAATCTGTGATTGCAACAAGTGCTTTCCCTTTTTGTTTCTCTGACTTAGAATTAGATGAAGATGAAGAATCCTTTGACATACTTGAAGGTAAATTGATTTTATTCTTTGCCAAAATATTCTTCAACTCATCAATTTGTTTTAAATAACATTGATGTTCATGATGCCCAGATTTCTTGCAATATGCACAAGTGGGCTTCTCCTTTTTAGAAGATTCATTTTTCGAGGAAGAGGACTCAGATTCTTTTTGTGGCTTGTTCTTTTTCTTATTTTGTTTCTGATTAGGATTCCCTGATTCTTTCTGTACCTTTGGTTCACTAGCAATCAAAGCTTGTGACTTGGAAGTTTTGATGATTCCCATTTGAATTAGCTTCACTTCTTCTTGGATTAGAAGATCTGAAAATGCATCAAAAGTGGGTTGTACATATGCAGTTCCCATAGAAACCCTGTTGGTATGAAAGCCAAAACCAAACATAGAATACTCTAGACCAAGCTTGGATAGCACATTGAGAATCAATTGTAAATCCTCCTTAGTAATCTTGCAATCTGTTAACTGTGTTCTTAGTTGCTTTATCTTGGAGATATAGTCTTAGATGTTGTTGAAACTTTTTGGATCAAGATTCATCAAATCATTATCAATCTGATAACCCCTAATCTTGTCAGTTTTACCATACAAATTTTCAAGTGTATCCCAAGCCTCCTTTGGTGTCTTGCATGATTCAAGATGAAATTATAAATCAAAAGAGACTAGTGAACAAATATAACCAAGAGCTCTCTCACGATTGATCTCCCATGCTTGAAGAGCATTAGCATCAGTAGGTGCAGGAATAGATTCTTTGACATAGCTAGTGCAACCTTTTTCCCTTAGATAATTCCATACTGATTTTTTCCATGTTTCATAATTATATGGAGTTAGGAGTTCAATTTGAGTTTTCCCCATTCTACTAACACAAAACATGAGAAACCAAATCACCACAAGATCATCCCCCCAAATTCACTAAATCAATGATCCCCCCCAGAAAAATATGATTATGGCACTTTATAAATTAGTGCATTTACAATTTTGGAGTGTTTTCCAGAGTTTTACAATGTGCAAATGTGGACCCAAATACTGAAGATACAATAAAATTTCAGAATTACAACCTCAAAATAGCACCAATGGATAGTGCTCAGAAAAGTATTAACTTTCAAAAAAAGAATCACCTCGATCTAAGGTCATATGTGAAAGTTATAGCTGTTTGAAGTTGGAAAAATGAGGATTGTCCTTCAGATATAATGAAAAACTTGATTTTCTAGAAAATGCGGATCACATAAGCAAAATCTGATTCCACCACTGCGAAGCCCGTAAAATTTTGTCCCAAATCAAAAAAAAATTGCTCTGCAAAACTCCACCGTATGCTCAAGATATGGCACTTCGAAGTTGAGGTGCAAAAACCAAAACTCCAATGGAGAGGGGTTGTCAAAATTGAAAAAAACAACCTCTGCCAAATTTAGCAAAATCTCTCTAAATTTAGAATCTCGCCAAATTTGGAGAAACCACCAATTAATTTGAAGACTCGCCAAATTAAGAAAACTCCAACCAATTTTAGTTGTAGCCAAATTTAAAGAAAAATGCCAAATAATGCTAAATGTTGTGGAGGTCCCGAGAAGGGCACATAGGCCAAGGTACGAACAGCATGAACATTGGTAATCGCAGAACCAGATTTCAAAGCCAAAATGCCAAATGCATTGATAATGGCTTTTTATTTTGTTTTAATTTAAAATCTTTTAATAATATTGAAACTTTAATAAAGTGGGAAGACCCACAAACCACCCCACGTAGTATTTGAAAACATTAAATTGCAGTCCCAAATTAATGGGTGCAACAACAAATGGGAGAAGTGTACGGATTACACGAGGTACCTTGTGCAGCTACGCCTGTGCAAGGGTAAACCTCTTTTTTTCTTTTTTTCAATTTTAAAATTTTTTTCAATTCTCAAAAGAACATCTTTTTTTTTTCAAAAGTTTATAAAAAACTATAAACTTTTATTAAAAAAAATTGTAATTTATTTGATAATATAATTTTTGGAAAAAAATAAATTCGTACCGTATTAAATGCAAGGGAGACAATTTTTGCCTTGAATCTAATTTTCAGCAAAATATGGAGTATTTTATATCAAAATTCGTTTGTTCAGCCTTCTGGACTTGATCATGATGCCATTTTTGATTGAAAATGCACCCAGCAAAAACTCACTGCTGAATGTCTCCCAAATTCGAGAAGGGGCTTGCAGATCTTGAAGCTCTGATACCATGTTAGATTCATTGATGGACTCAATCTCCTAGGATCACCTGCAAAACCAAGATCAACCTTCCACACAAGAGCAACAAAGAGTATGAATGCTGGAATATGGTGCAATAATTGAATAATGATATTATCACACTCAAAATGATACAATAATGATCAGCACTCCCTTGTACTGACAGAGCTGATATGAACTCATCTGAGTTAGCTCTAAAATTCACTCATAAGGGAGAGGTGAGTGTTGATTATATAGCAAAATATGGGCACACAATTCCAAGAGGAATAATAACTCCCAAATAACCAAATTAGGTGGAAGTTGTGCCTACTTGGAAAATGCCAAACATGTGGCAAACCAACTCAGGTAGGGACAAACAAATGGTTATGGGGAGGTGGCAAATGAGTCCAAAAGAGGGTGTGACATTCAACCACCCAAATGTGGGTGTGAATGACACATGTAAATGTAGGACTATGCCACGTGTCCTCACATAAACCATCCTAATATAACCTAAGTATGCTTAATAATGTGTAGGAAAAATGAATATAAAAAACCTACACTAACAATAATGAGAGGATTCACTCATGAACTAGTTTTAACCTGTGTAGATGTGTCTCTTAGGATGAGCTTATCCTAGATGTAGAAACAATCTAAAAAGTGATGTGATGCGTTTAATTCAAGCAATATCTAAAAAGAGAACTTGGGACAAGAACCTCTTAATGTTTTGAGAGTTGGAACGGATTGATGATGAAGTGATGATGTATGAGTGAGATAATGGATGAAAATATTTTTAACTTTAATAAAAGCTTTGTGTCACAAATGGAACAAACTCTACCTCTTCCCTTTCAGGTGTTGGTGGTATTTCTCGAGCTATGTTGTATGTGATACAGATGTTTGGGAAAAAGCTGGGATTAATCTTACCTCAGTTTTTTGTGATAACTCAAATCTCTATATTGCATAAAAGCTCTACGGTTTAATGACTCTAAATCAAATTCATTTGTTCTGCCTTGAAGGTAGAGACGCATGTGACGTAGAAAAACTTTATGGGAGACAAAGATTTGTCTATTTAGATAGAAGAATTTCCTCCTTTTGATCAAAGCCTTTGAGCTCAATGGTCTTCTTTTCAAGTTGATATTCTGATGATGTTTCTTCTTTTGCAAGATGTGAAGAATGGTCATAAAGTTTGATTCTTTGTTGTTTGCACTTTGCTTTTGATATTTTTGTGGTTACTTTGAAAGATGTTTGGTTGGATGAATACTTTGTTTTGGAATTGATTTTTTGATGTTTCTTTGACAAGAAAACAAAGCAAGCACACAAACACAAGAATGTTGCCTTAAAGGCACAAATGAGTATGGGTCTAGATCAACCCAATCCTTGGACTTTTATATGACCCTCCCTTTTAGATGTATTTTAAGGTGTATTTCCAAAACTTGAAGTCAACTCAATTCGCACTTGGTCTTGACTAAAATGAAAACACTTCAAACACTTTTTATCCCTAAGGTCAAATGGCCAATTGTGATAAATTTAGCCCACATCTTGATATTTCTTCAACTTTGGTACTACATACCTTATGAATCCCACCGTGGCAGGTAAGGATGTGATATACTAAGTCTTGCATGAGCATAACAAATAGATGATCCCTATGATGGGGGAGTCACCACTTTTATCAAGCCACAAGTGACTTTTCAAAAAGCTATGTTTCTACTCAAGGAAATATGTATGGTGAGTATCTTGGGAGCAAAACCATCTATGCTCTTCCACTAAATTATATCGCAAATATCCTCAATCAATAGAATGGGTGGGCTACTACTTAAAGGTGTTTAGTCATGTTCGATGTTTTTGGACATAAGTTCATTCTGCAGTGACTCACTTAAGAGCCTTGTAACTAGTGGTGGGGCCCATTTGTCCTTTCGGCCAGTTACACTGTAGGAACAGCTATACCCAAGGCTATAGCTTTCACTCTCACCTGATTTCTATAGCGGCTCGAAGGATTTACCGTGCGGGGTCGTTCCCAAGAGTGATGTGTCTCTTGGCAGGCCTCTCTTAAAAAGATAAAAAATTTGAGTGTTACTAACACTTTTCTCTTGCACCTAGGACCACAAAAGCCAAGGGAGAGGATAGTGTGTGTTAGAAGTAGGACCACTCGACCAACTTTTTGCACAAGTGTGCCAAGCACGAAAAAACTTATTCTTTTTAACTTGCCATTGCAATGTGATCTAACTATTTGGAGATGTTGCTCCAACATTCATGGTGTTCTTTTTAACTTCAAATGCAAAGGTTTGAGTAAACTAGAATTTTGAAAATCCTGGTCAACTGAAATTGAAGCATGTATGCATGAAGGAAAATCATTTTGCCAAAGTTTTAAACAAGTTGATTGTGTATTTTAGGTTCACCAAAAATTGAAGTGTGGATTGTAAATTCTTTAGTTTTGATGCAAGAAAATTGAAGTGTTGATTATAAGCACCAAATAAAGTGTGTTTCCTAACTTGCAAGAAAACAAATTTTGTTTTGTCCAGTTTTAATGAACCAAAAACAAGTGATCCTAACTGGAAAGCAAGGGAAAGTTTGTTTATTCAATTCTTAAAACACCAAAATAAAGTTTTTGATTTTAAAGAGGTGAGTTTTTTTAAACCTGGACAAACAATAACCAGTTAGTAAAATCCATATCTAAGGGGGGCTTCCACAAGCCTAAATTTTTTCACTTTTTCGGTTACAAGGTCTTTTTCACAACATTCTGTTACAACAGCGCTAGTCTGTGTTTAAACAAAAGTGCTATTTAACACAAACGCGCTAAAAGAAGAAAAATGACAGGGAAGGCAAAAGCGCTCAAATAGGATCAATAGCACCAAAACAGGGTCAAAAGCGCTCAAACAATGTCAATAGCGCTAAACTTGATATAATAGCGCTATTGTAAGAATAATAGCGCTAGAACAACAAGTTTCAATAGCGCTATAACATGATCAAAAGGACTAAAGCGCAACCTGTGTGGCAATTTCAACATTCAAACATGTTATTGGTCAAAAATAAATAATTTTTTGGGTGTTTGGATTCACGTCAGGTTCACCAAATGATGCTCTACAAAATGGAAAAGGTTAGCAAATGACAAACAACACAAGACACAAGAAATTGTTAGTGTTAGTTAACCAAAAGCTAATCTAAACAAGCATATCAAAAGAGATACTAAGAACATGAAAGAATATTTAACCAAAGAAGCAAATATGATGAGGCATCTCCAAATGCCTCCTAACATGCTCTTGGCTCCTTCTTTTTTGTTCCTCTCCTCTAAAAGTTCCAAAATAGTGTAGCTCTCAGTAGCTTTTTGCACTATGGATGCTTATGGAGGATTGAGATTTGAGTATTTGCTCCAAATGTAAAATGAAAAGCTAAAATACTAAATGCTATTAAAAATGATTGATTTTAACCAAAATAACAAGATATTAGATTGCTATGCTAAATGCTCTCTAAAATGCCTATAGGCTAAATGCATACAAGTTTTTAGGATCTGGATTATGAAGAAATGGGCTCTATTTATAAGTAAAATGGAGCAATGGATGGCTGAGATTGAGTAATCTCAACAAGGGTCAGGATTAAATGATTTGAGATCCATGTGAGGTCTTTCAACCCAATCCCTGAATGACAAGTGTCAATGTGAGATAGGTTGAGAGGAGAGGGAATAAGCATTAAATGCTTGACATGACCTTGGGAGTTGAGGTCAAGGTTAGTTGAATGAATAAACTCTTTATTCAAAGAATAAAAGCTTTAATCCAATGGATAAACTCTTGTGCAAAGGCAAAAGGGATAAACATGGTCAAAGTAATAAATGCTTGGGGAGACAAGTTGAAATAACTATAAATGGTTATGTAAGAGCCATTAATAGTCATGTAAGAGCCACTACTGGTTTTGGAAGACTTTGGAGGTTAAATTGTTGAACACACAAAGCATTAAATGCTTTTCAAAGACTTTCAAGTCTTTGAGAAATGACTCCATGTTGCTTAGGAATGTGACAATAATTAGGGGATGGATTAGGCTAATTAGGAAGGGGTTAGAAGAATCTAGAAGGAGGTTTAGGAATGCAAGTGGGTTTGGTGGATGAGGGAAAATAAGATTTTATTAAAATAAAAATTCATTTATTTCAATAAATGTGTGCAAGTTGCATTTTTAGGAGAATGCAAGTGGGGGGGGGGGATGTTTAATGATTTAAATAAATGTTTATATAAAAGAGGAATAGGGGGATTTAATTAAATAAATAGATTTTATTTATTTAATTGATTTGTGAATTTGGTTTAATGAATTAATTAAAATAAATTAAATAATTTATTTAATTAATAGGAGACTGTTTTGAAGATGAATTAATTAAATATTAATTAATTAACTCATAGCTAGTGTATTTTTAATCAAATAAATAGCAAATATTCATTTAATTAAGCTGGACAGATTTGTGTGACTGCACATAGAAAATAGTGTCATTCTACACTTAGACATTTAGATGAAATTTTTGATAGAAGTTGTAGATGATTTACCAAGTGACTTGTATAGAAGACTAGATGCAAAAAGATTAGCCATTGTCGAATTGGATAAGAAAATAAAGGTAGAAAAATTACTTGCAGTTCACCCAGTGAAATCAGTAGAAGAAATTGATGAACTGATAAGTGAGACAAATAGGATAGTATTCTCTACTAGTCACCAACATGTAGCTTTAATGGCTGGCAGAGTAAATGAGATCTTCGAAGAAACAACAGACAAATGGGATATCTTCTTTGTGGAGAAAGAAAAGAAAAAAGAACTCAAATGACCCAAAACTTTCGGAGTCTACCAAAAGGATAAGGATAAAGGTAAAGGCAAGGTAGGAGGACCTCCAAGCATAAAAGTAAAGATAAGTTGCCCCCACCTCCTTCTTACACTCCACTGGTTGATACTGTTGATACACCACCGGTAACTGATAATGTTGAGACTATGGAGAGAACACATGAAGACACCAATCCTGATTCAAAGGTGTTATATACAATGAACATTGATACATAAGAGGTAAACATTGTGGTTGATAAGGAAAGCGCTGAGAAGAAAGATATGGCAACTGAGCCACCGACTGAGAACATTGTAGTAGAAACACATGTTGAGGATACAGTTGGAAATGTTGAAATTGGGGCTAAGAAACAAACTGAAAAATCAGTTGATCCCCTTGGTACTGGAATGGTGACAGATACCACTAGTGCACACATTGAAAAACCCACTGAGTTAGAGAAGTAGGGTACTGATAATGTTGAAAAAGTAGTTGAGATACTAGTATTGGACAATTCATAGGTGCATAGTGAGAAACCGACAGTGAACACTGAGACTACATTAGAGAAACCGGCAGTGGAAAGCACAAAGAAACCAACATAGGTATACACTGAGAAACCAGAAGTGAAAAAGGTTGAGGTAAAGATTCAAACTAAGACAGTGCCATCGAGAATAGCTAAGAAACCCAAGCCTTTGCTAGTCGAGATGTAGACTCAGACTAACCTACTAGAGGTCAAGATAAGCAAAGAGGTTACTCACACTGACAGATTGCAGATTGTTAAGGTAGTTGGAAAATCATCTTGTTCCTCCTTAACAGAATTCAGACCGACAAATGTGACAGAGGTATTGTTGGACTCCATTAAGAAAATAATAGATTGCAATGCACTTGCAAACTGTTAGTAAATAGATTTGTCCTTCTTAAACACCTTTTAAAAATGACTCTCAAATGCCCAAATTGAAAGACAAAACAAGAACCAATAGTTGAGTCACTTGCAATGGTGAGTACAATTGCTCTCTGAATTTTGATATGAAGGTATAGCTCCCTTCGTTGGATAAAAATATATATTTTCTTAATATGCTTTTAACCAGAAAGCAATAAAGGAAGACTAACATCTACCCATAACAATGAAAGTAGATGTGAATAACAGATTTATAATGCAGTGAATGAAGGTAAGTAAAACATAGTTTAATTATCCACACCCACGAAAATACCCTTTCTAATAGATCAAAATGCTCTAGATGATGATCGAGTCTCTCTCATGTCTCAAAGGACAAGGGGGATCAGAATACCCAGACAAAGAGTTAACAACAGATTTCTTTCCAAATAAAAATTATTTCTAAAATCAAAGTTTCAGAATTAAATGCATACACAGTTTAATGTAACAGAAAAGGGCAATGAAAGGTAATCATAGGAGAAAAAAAGTTCATTATAATCAAAAGAAAATATTGACAAATCCATAGATCAACAAAATCTTCTTCATTCCATCAATGCCAAAATGTGAGCTCACAGACTCAATTTTTCTGAAAATAAAACTATGCAGTCCAGAAAACAATGTTGCCTCTTCCTTTTTTTGTAGCAGAAAGAGAAAGAAAAGAAAAGAAGAACCCTTTCTCATTTCTTTCATTGCATATATATAGCTGAGAATTTCAGTTATCAATAACTGATTCTTGAAAAGATTATTAATTAATCTTTTCATTTATCTTCTATCTTCTTCCGATAACTCTTTTTAATTTTGCTTCAAATCTTTTGTCCTTCATTCCTTTCTGAAAAATATTTGAAGAGGATGTAAATTAAACACATCTAATTATGTATTGACAGGTGGTCATTTCTTTTATATCTCCATTTCAAAGCAAAGTCTCTGCCGTGAGCTTCTCATAATAATAGTTTTCTCATTAATTTGTATAGACCCATACTCAAAGATTAGTAACTTTCTAATGTGATAAACTTTGTCCAATCTCTCTTGTAAGGATTTAGAAAACTAGGTTTTATAAATCCTATCAAAATTGCAGCCCGATCCAACGGTGCAATTAAAAGTTATGCCCCTCGCACCGAGACTAATTTTTCTGTCTCAGAAAATTCGTGGTTCTAGATTACATTAAAAATTACAAACATTAGACATGCCAATGTTAATGGATTATTGAAATTGCTAAAATTTTGAACTCACACACTTTGAACTTGCATCTGATGAATCTTTGAATTCCAAATTCGTACCTCTGAAATCAAACCTCGAACTTTGAACCTTGAACCTGCCAGGTTCAAGCAAATGGTTCAAAAACACAAACTGCACCCACAATATAATGCATTGATTTTTTTTCTTTCCATTTTCCTGCATGTTGATCCTTAAACCTGAACCCAAAAGATTCAATGGTTCAAGTTCTGACCAAAAATTACAAAACCCAAAATTTGAACTTTGAACTTTTTGAACCTCCGTGCTTGAACCTGTGGGCTTGAACCAAAAATAGTTCAAGTTCAATGAACAAAAATTACAAAGCCTATTCCAGTTGAATTCGAACTTTGAACTTGAACCCGAACTTTGAACTTGAAAATGTTCAAGGTTCAAGTTCAATGACAATTGTTCTTTTTGGCTATCATAGAAAAACTTGCATAATATTTTACTGGGAGCTCTGTTTCTTATGAAATTTTAACTGTATAATAAATAAGCTGAGTAGAGCATAACCCAAAAATCATTTTTGCATAGGAGACAAAAGAATTGAGATTTAATTGTTTGGGTATATGGGTAAGCCAAAAATAAAACAATCAAAATCTCCCTGCTGACATGGAGTTTGGCCATAAAATCTTCAGCATTAAAATATTAACAATATCTGATTTTTACCTGATTAGGAGACTTTAGGCACGAGCAAAAATATAGGGGTAACATTGGCTCTGATTGGAGACCAAGACTGTAAAGGACTAGGAGAATCTAGAATGTCTCTGGTAGAGAAGAAGAATAGTGCCTAGCCATTGGGTAACAGAGTCAAGACAAACAAAGCACAGGGATCTTCTTGCAGATGAGGGAAGAGGCAACAAAACAAAACTAACAAGCGAAAACCCACACTAAAACAAGGCTGAAAACTAAGACAAGCTACACCCAAATCACACCAAAAATTTATTTACAAAAGATCGGGCAAACAACCCATGCCTCCAAGAATGTAACTGGTTGTTCATGTAAAGCCATCAACTGGTTGTGAGAAGTATGTGCCAGTGTGGAAAAGTGGTTGATATGTAAGTAGAATCATTCCCAATAAATAACCTGCAACCATTGTAAAGAAGGATCCAACAACAACCCATTGTAAAAACTTCCTCAAAAACATATCAAGTCCAAAGAGCCACTCTGCATCATAGACTTCTGGTTGCAACATGTCAATACCATCTTGAGTGAGCTGATTCATACTAGAAATACCACATTCTTCCATACGAATGTTAGAAAAATAAGTCATGCTTTTAATAGGACAACCTTCTTCAAAAGTGCAAGAATGATCTGTGAGAAAGTCTCTATCTAAATATGAAATTTGACTCTCTAAACATTCATTTTCCAAGAATCCATTATAAACATTCGCTTCAAAACAAAATGATTCTAGCATGGGATGACTATCAAACAACTCATCTTCACAATCAAATTTGAATATCTCTAATTCAGATCACCTATGTGATATCATAATAGAGGTGAATGAGTTTCCATTGGTTTGTATTTTAGTATTCTCAAAAAATTTCAATGTTTTGGGCTGCAACAATTCTTCAATATCTTGCATGCAATCAAATTGAAAAGACTCATACCTTATTTGCATATCAATATGAGAGATACCCCCTACTTTTTCACCATAAGGTGTCTCTTGTTTATACTGATCTGTTATGCTTCCCTGATTAAAATTATTAGATGAAATTGTATTAGAAGTATCAAATGAAAAAGATTCAAACTCTGAAAAAGTGACATTTTCCAACAAACTTCCATCTAATTGTTCATCATCAAATCCTTGCTCCATAGAAGAAGCATCTGAGCAAGTCATTAAAATTTCTAATTGTGCAATTTGATCACCCTCATCTTTAAATGAATTATCATTTTCAATATACAAATGACAAATCCCTACAATGCTAGGAGAGCTATTTTCAATCACATGAGGTTCTTGGAAATGTCCATCATTGAAGACTGTTAAATTTTGAGAATAAGAGATAGGTAGTGCTGATTTTGCTGCTTTCATAACAAGTTTCTTTTGTAGAAGCTCTTTCTTCAGATAAAACTTTTAATTATAAAGACAAATTTTAGATTGTGGCTCCCTCACAACACATTCATCCATGCATTTCATTCCACTTAATAACATATCATCATCTACCTCAATAGCCTCTTTTTGTGCATCTTTCAAATTTTGTATTTTCTTATGCTTCAGCGGAAATTTAATTTCAGTTTGCAATGCAGCAATAAAAACACATAGCTGATTACTTTCAGTTGGTTGGCAAGCTTGAGGAATTTTACCAACACATCTATTAAATCTATCAATAAAATCTCTTATAGATTCATCATTTTTCATCTGAATTTGAAAGAAATTCATCAGTAACTTATAAGTATCAACCACAGGCTAAAATCTTCCAAGGAATTTTACCTTTAAGTCATCCCAGCTAGTAATGCATCCATCTTGCAAATTCTGAAACCATTCAATGGTATTTCCAACAAGGTTGTCAACAAACAGTCTCAAAAATACATTCTCTTCTTGCACTCCAAGAATCCCACAAGTAACCATGACTTCTTTAATGTGATCATCAGGATCTTGATTCTTATCTCCAGCAAACTTTTGAAAGCATTCTCTTGATCCTTTAGGAAGAGCTGAATATTGAGGCAAAGCAAATGGACCAAAATGAGTCCCCCATGGCTCAGCTGCAACTAAAGCCATAATTTCAGACTAGAATTCTTCAACCAAACATAAACAGAGTCGCCAATCTGCTTTCACACAGAGATGTCTTTAAAACTTGGGGAAAAAACAAAAATGACTGATCTTTTGATTTCGAATCCCTAGCAGAGTCGCCAAAAATCTATTGGTAAACAGATTTGTCCTTCTTAAATACCTTTTAAAAATGACTCCCAAATGCCCAAATTGAAAGACAAAACAAGAACCAACAATTGAGTCACTTGCAATGGTGAGTGCAAGTGCTCTCTGAATTCTGATATGAAGGTACAGCTCCCTTCATTGGATAAAAAAATATATTTTCTGAATATGCTTTTAACCAGAAAGCAATAAAGGAAGACTAACATCTACCCATAACCATGAAAGTAGATGCGAATAACAGATTTATAATGCAATGAATGAAGGTAAGTAAAACATAGTTTAATTATCCACACCCATGAAAATACCCTTTCTAATAGATCAAAATGCTCTGGATGCTGATCGAGTCTCTCTCATGTCTCAAAGGACAAGGGGGATCAGAATACCCAGACATAGAGTTAACAACAGATTTCTTTCCAAATACAAATTATTTCTGAAATCAAAGTTTCAGAATTAAATGCATACATAGTTTAATGTAATAGAAAAGGACAATGAAAGGTAATTACAGGAGAAACAAAGTTCATTATAATCAAAAGAAAATATTGACAAATCCACAGATCAACAAAATCTTCTTCATTCCATCAATGCCAAAATGTGAGCTCACAGACTCAATTTTTCTGAAAATAAAACTGTGTAGTCTAGAAAACAATGCTACCTCTTCCTTTTATTACAGCAGAAAGAGAAAGAAAAGAAAAGAAGAACCCTTTCTCATTTCTTTCATTGCATATATATAGCTGAGAATTTCAGTTATCAATAACTGATTCTTGAAAAGATTATTAATTAATCGTTTCCTTTATCTTCTATCTTCTTCTGATAACTCTTTTTAATTTTTCGTCAAATCTTTTATCCTTCATTCCTTTTTGAAAAATATTTGAAGAGGATGTAAATTAAACACATCTAATTATGTATTGACAGGTGGTCATTTCTTTTATATCTCCATTTCAAAGCAAAGTCTCCACCGTGAGCTTCTCATAATAATAGTTTTCTCAGATATTTGTATAGACCCATACTCAGAGATTAGTAACTTTCTAACAAAATAATACTTGTCCAATCGCTCCAGTGAGGATTTAGAAAACTAGGTTTTCTAAAAGATGTCAAAATTTCAGCATGATCCAACGGTGCAATTAAACGCTATTCCCCCTCCACCGAGACTGATTTTTCTATCTCAGAAAATTTGTGGTTCTAGATTACATTAAAAATTACAAACATTAGACATGTCAATGTCAATGGATTATTGAAATTGCTGAAATTTTGAACTCACACACTCTGAACTTGCATCTGATGAATCTCTAAATTCTGAATTTGAACTTCTAAAATCGAACTTCGAACTTTGAACCTTGAACCTTGAACCTGTGAGGTTCAAGCAAATGGTTCAAAAACACAAACTAAACCCACAGTATAATGCATTGATTTTTTTTCTTCCCATTTTCCTGTGCATTGAACCTTGAATTTGAACGAAAAAGGTTCAATGGTTCAAGTTCAATGACCAAAAATTACAAATCCCACTCCAGTTGAATTCAAACTTTGAACTTGAACCCAAACTTTGAACTTGAAAAGGTTCAAGGTTCAAGTTCAATGACAATTGTTCTTTTTGGTTGCCATAGAAAAACTTGCATAATATTTTACTGGGAGCTCCGTTTCTTAGAAATTTTAACTATAGAATAAATAAGCTGAGTAGAGCATAACCCATAAATCATTTTTGCATAGGAGACATAAGACTTGAGATTTAATTGTTTGGGTATATGGGTAAGTCAAAAATAAAATAATTAAAATCTTTCAGCTGACATGGAGTTTGGCCATAAAAAATTCAGCATTAAAATATTAACAATATCTGATTTTTAGCTGATTATGAGACTTTAGGCATGAGCAAAAATATAGGGGTAACGCATACAAAGCTATTGATGACACAATTCCTTTATTGAAATTGATTGCACCCAAGTGTAATGTGGATAATAAAGATTCTTTAAGCCAATTAGACACATTGTCTAAGTATATCACTGGTAACCTTTTGACATTTAAGAAGATTAATGAGGAATTATTCAGTGAGAAAATGAATAAGGAAAAAGAAAGATTCTTTGATGAAACAATAAAGAGATGCAAGGAACACATTGATACCCTATTACTGGCACTAGGAAAACCAATAATGGAATTTAAGGAGTTGTACAGGGATTCATGTAAAACTAATATTTTGATAGTAGACATACATAAGGAGATCAATAGAGCACATAAATAAATAAATGATATTGCTGATAATCTCATCAGTTTATCAAAACCCATATCGGTAACAGAGCAGGAAATAGTAGGCTTTGAAGAGAAAATTGAAAAATTTGAAAAAGATAAGGAGAGAATAAAATTCAAGGCTAAGGAACTGAAATGCAGACTTGGTCTGAAACTTGACATCCTCATCTCTTTGAGAAAAGATATTTTAGAGGCACTTCTTCCAGTACTAAAGATACTGGAAGAAATAATACACATAATCACCAGTACAATACAAAGGATAGAAGCAGCATTGAAGGACACTAAAAGGTTCACTAACAGCTTAAATTTTGTACTAGCCAATCTATTTCACATTGTAACCAACCGATTACAGGGATCCAGCTGAGAAGTACACTCAGTTGACATTCTTGACAACCTTTTCCATTTATTTCAAAGGGGGAGTAGTAGAGATGAGAAAAATGATGACAAAAGAGATCATCTACTCAGGGAGAGCACATAGTTTTTGGTAAGAGTTCTGGACAACAAATTTTGGATACCATTTTGACTTTTTCTCATGAGTGTTTCCATCAATGCCAAAGGGGGAGATTGTTGGTAAATGCACACTCTAATGAGAAATTGTAGGTGACTGAAGGTATTGTCATTGATGGAAAACTTGCAATCCTATGACACCGGCAGACACTGGCACTGACAGACCCTACACCGACAGATAGTTCACCGACAGCAACAAAGTTGATTATCGACACCCTAGCCGATAGGATTTTGTTTATTCCATATTGTATTTAATTATCATATCTTTTTGTAAGTCGACATGGCATATTGTAATAAGACTCATATATAAGTATGAGATCTTGAAGATCATTTTGTATGTAGTATGGAATAAGATATGATAGATGGTTATGATGAGTGAATAATAAGGTAGATTTTGGAGTAAGGTTTATGGTTGTTGTATGAGGTTAAACTAGTACTGAACCTGGCATAGCAAATGCTTTTTGTAGCAGGACATCACTTTGGATTTCTATAATCCACTTTTGTAAGTCAGTGAGACTTATTTTGTAATTGAGCAGTGAGCTCTAGGTAGTGAGCCTTCCTGCATGTGCAGGCACCACCTATTGTAAGTAATATTCATTTATTGGTCAGTGAGTGAATATTGTGGGTAACAAATCCCACCGAGATTTTTCCCACATCAGGTTTCCTCACCAAAAATCTTGTATTGTGGTGTGCTTTCTATTTTGTGATTATTGTTCTTATTTACTCCATTAATTCTCTTTTATCGGTACACAGTTTTGGAATGTAATTTACTTAATAAGTTTAGAAAATCCATTAACTGGTTAGATACTGATTGACCCCCCTCTCAATATCTTTGGGAATCTTAACAGGGGAAACCCCTTCCCTGAGCCCCAGAGTCGAAGCTCCATATGGGGCTGCCGCGGGGCGGCTCAGGGCCCTTTGTGGGTCGCAACCGACAGAGGTGCCGAAGCACCACTGCGGGCTACGACCCGTAGGGGAGGCCTTGGCCACCGCTGCGGGCCATGTCCCGCAAGGATGTTGCAGCACCGCTACGGGCCATGACCCACAGTGGTGGCATTGGCACCAGTGTGAGTGACCTTAACCACCATCACCACCATTAACATGTTGTTGCCCCTTTTGATATCTGGCATTTCCTACATGCATAACACACACACTTGCACACACCTCCATAAGGTTTCATGTTGCTAAGAAAACAAAGCAACCCTAACCCAATTTTGGGTTAGGGTTAGCTTTGTTAAGTTAGAAAAGCATGGGTAGGTTCAAATGAAGTTTTAAATATTAAAATAAAAAATATGGGGGGAAACCCTTTTCAAATTTGGAAAGGGTAACCCCACAAGTATTTTAGTTATGTGGATAAATGTTTATTTTAAAGGGGTTTATAGATTTATTGTATCTTTTATTTTTAATCAACTATTTCTATGCTATATATATATATATATATATATATAAACACACACACACACACACACATATATATATATAGGTTAAATTCTTTTGGAGTGTTTATTAATGAGAATTAATAAAAGACTATTGTAAACATTTAGCCCATAGGGGATTATTTTAGTCAACATTAAATATTTGATAATTTTTAATTGTAAGGGATCAAATTAGGCATTTTGGGAAATGAATTATCTTAGGCAAATGTTATTATTGTTTTAGTTAACCCTATAGTCAAATCTAGTTGCATTATTTACATTGTCTCAAATGATTATTCAAATTTATTAATCTTAGTGTTAACATTATTTTAATTATTCCTAGGAGAAATTATACATTATTTGAGATAATTAATATCTCTTGGCTAATAAGTGAAGGATTATTTGTTTAAATTAAGTTATTAGTTAATAAAATGGTAATGACACTTTTGGAGAATTATTTCTGCATTTAATTATTATCGCATGCATGGTTAAGTTAATTAAAATAACTTTAGTAAACCACTCTTTTATGTCTAGAGTTAAATTATAGTTAAGACAAAATTTAATTGTCGCATCTTTATTTTAGCGTAATTAGTTTTATTGGGATGTTTAAAAATAAATAAATAAAATTCTTGTTCCATTTTTGCCCAAAAGTTTGGGCATGACAAACATGACCATGAGAAGATGGTCAAACCGGTATGTAAAGAGATTCCCTGAGCATGAAGTTGGGATGAATGTTGTGTGCTACTATAACATTACTTCTAGCTGTGATGGAGAATCAGGAAATGGAAGGACCCATCAGTAGAAGAAGGTAAGACCTACTCCCAAGCCTAAAAACAAGAAGATGTATGAGACCAGGCAGGTATCAAGGAAGAAGACCATGGACCGGCACCGTGCACCCATTGCACAAGTGATATGTCCTATGGCCTAAAGGAGATGTAGGATCTTAGGGGGGAGTAGCATATTGTAATTATCATTCACCCCCTTAGTAAAGAAGGCAACATGGAAGAACATGTTGTTGCCAGTATGAAGGATGAAACTGTAAAGATAAGTGTGTGTAGAAGTTGCCTTGACTACACACCTACAAATCAGTGATGGATCACTACTGCATATGTCAAGAAGTGGAGGTTAACAATTGGCATTAGATGTTAACCAGTATTTGTAGGATGTTACCGACATGAATGCAAAATAGGTTATGTAAGACAATGAAGTTGTAAATCATTGCAATAACGACGGTAGCATGAAATGTGGATTTCATGTCTCAGGTGGTATTGGAAAAGGCTTGATTGACATATGTTGGCCTTGTGGTTGTTCATGCAGGCATGCATGGTTTTGGGCTAACTGGTTTTGATTCTTGGCCTGATGATATCATTGACTAGCATTGTGTAGATCTAGGATCATGTCATAGGCTATGGTGGATACAATGGAGTTGAAGGATTATCATATGATCACATATGCATAGCTAAACTAGTATATGGAGAACATGGGAGATCTGGTACTGTACCTAACCAGAGATAAGAACCTAAGATGTATGACTTGGGGGGAGTTTGAGTGCTCATCATGAAGAGTCTCATAATGAAGAGCCAACTTTCTTGAACTTGCAAGGATATTGACTTCCCAAACTGCAGGAGATGGAAATTGCAAAGATGTTGCAGTTTAACAAGCTAGAGAGTAGTATTCACTGAGACATCAACAATTGGTATCAGTCTTTCTACAAATTGAGTTCAAATGGCTTCGGACTTGCATAATCAATTAGGTGTCAGTTAATGGTTAAGGTCCCCATCTCAAGCGCTATGACTTGAGAAGATGTAACAACCAGTGACAAGATAACAAGTGGTATCAAAGCAGGTGTTACATCCAATGATGACAAAGGGGGAAAAAGTGTTCTGTTAGTGACCGGTACATATAAAGGGAAATAATATGTTGATAGTGCCCTTTTCCATTGTTGTCAAAGGGAAAGAAGGATTCTGTAGTATGTCAGATACTACATATGTTGACATCAATTCCAAAGGGGGAGATTGTTGGCATTGTGTTGTCATTGATGTCAATTAGTATGGGATGACCACTGGTAGTAGAGATGTATGTGCAACACTTCTATGGATGAGTACAGGAAGTGATATCTTGGATATCACCTTGTGTTGTAGGACACCGGTAAGGTAACGGAACTATGTCAACTGGCAAGTGGTGTGTTGACAAATGTGAAGGTTTTTGAGTGGGTGTTTATGATGAAGAGGTATAATGTTACTTGAATCACATCAACACTAGAAGAGAAGAATGAACCGGCATGTTTTGAGGTCGTAGAATAACAGGACTCTCATCGGATGAAGATGCGGTCATCATGAGAAGCAATGATTGACAATGAATGTGCTCACTTAAGATCACATTTGCCTATTCGAAGAAGTGTGGTACAAACAAGGAAGTCACATGAGTATATGGCAGGAAGACGATGGTGTTACTCCACCAATTAAGTGGATCTTATCTCCTATTATGAATTGTGTGCATTATAGTCTGGTGAAGGTTGATGACATGGTGTCATCAAGAGTTATAACTGGTATGTAAGTCCACCAGTTATATAAGCAAGGTGTAGATGGAGAAGACTTCCCAGTTGTTGGAATGAGCATACTCTAGATTTACCTGTCTGGAGACCAGCTTGAGAGTTCCATCAATAGTCCAAGATGAGGGTAGAGATGATAAGATAACCAGTAAAATAGTTGAGATCGGAAGGGTTAGAAAACCGGTAGAAGTAAGGAACTGGTATGGTGATTGGTCGATGATTCTACCTGGACCAAATTAGAGTGGAAAGATGGAAGTTGATCGACGTGGATGCCACATGGGATCAAGGTGGCAAGCTCATAGATCTTGGTGAAGTGTCGTGTGGGGTTAGGTATCTTGGCAGGTATGCATTGAAAGTGGATCTGATGATTTGTGGATCAGGTCAGAAGCATGTGGCTCAAGGAAGAATGAACATGCAGAGAAGAATCAGGAAGATGTTGGTGCCTAAATCAAAGCAAGAAGATCAGGCTGATAGAAGAGCTCGAGAAGGAAACAACAGAGGCATTAATGGTGACTAACCAAGATGTATGCCGACAGATTGTTTACAGGCTGGTGAAGATGGAAGGCATGTTTTGGAAAGCACGTTGATGGCGGACTTATGTAGGTGAATGTCAAGAAGATCAGATTGAGCAAGATGTGATTTGATTTGATCAACCTTGAGGGTTGTGAGGAAACCCTAACCGCCCAGATTTTGAATTGGTTTTGGTGAGAAGTTTGGGCTATAAGTATGAAGGCCAAAGAGATTGTTGTTGCTGCTAAATAGAAGAATATGGTGCTATTGTGAAGTGGAAGACTTTTGCAAGTAAGATCAAAATCAGCCAAGTGCTCAATGAGCATCTGAGAAGAGAGTGGGAGTGAGAGAGAGAGTCTAGTTGAAGCTTTTAACCGGTTGGAGAGAAGAACCGGTAGTGTTCATACCGGTAGAGTAGGAGTGAAGGAGGCTACAGAGAAGATAAATAGACAACCAACAAAGAGTTGAATCGGTGAAGAGAAGAGCAGCAGAGAAGTGAGTTGATAAAGCACAAAAACAATCTCACCAACAAAGTAAGATATGTATAATGGTTGCAAGATTCACTTGTAACAAGATAACTACTTATGTATTTGATGCTTGCATTATGTACACTGAGTTATAGCTCAGTGAAGGGGTTGGTGCTCCTTTGGGTTGTAGCCCATAAATCAGGTAGGGGTTGGTGCTCCTTAGGTTGGTGCCCTAAACTTTGTAACTATGTTGTATTGTGAGGTTGGATTGGAGCAGTAGACTCTAGCAACATTGCTTGCCAAGGTTTTTCCCATCTTGGGTTTTCCTCATATATGTTGGTGTTAAGTGATGTCCCCTTATGACTATTTTTGCATTTAAGTTAGTCTCCTTCATAACTGGTAAGTCTGCATTGAGTTAAATCTATCAACCAGTTTGCTCACATAGGATTGTAAAAGGCAAATAAATTTGAGAACAACTGATTCACCCCCTCCCCCTCTTAGTGGTGTATTGTTTCTAACACACACCCTTGGCATTTAGAAGGGTATCAAGGAAGAAAACTGAAGAAACTAAGGTAGAGGCTAAGAAGCAACCAGTTAAGAAAGTTACATTCAAAATACTGACACAAAGAAGAGCTCCAAAGGAAACACCTTCTTCTCCATCTAGTACTGCAAAAAGGAAGAAGATGGATGACATTGATCTGGCACTTGTCATCGATAATGTAACTGCTATTCCACCTAAGACTTGTTCAGAATTAGTAGATAAAATAACTAGAGATGGTATGTTAAATAATTTACAATTGTATTATGAGCATTTGGATGATTTAGAATAGAGAAAAATTAAGGAATCAGTTTTATTGTATTTTGATATTTATAAGAAAACCCTATTAGAAATTGAGGACCAAATAGCGACACAGTTGTATGATATGTTAGATGCTAGAAGACTATCAACAATGCAAGGGACAAACATATAAAGATTTGAGAGTTGTTATTTGTCTGTGTTTCTTTTTCTCCAGAGGAGATGGATAAGACACTTGAGGTTGCAGATAGGAAAATCTTTAACAACAAGCATAGAATAATCAGTCATATGTTAGGTAGAGTAAATGAGATAATCAAGGAGACCCACAATGCATGGGTTAAGTTCTTTGAAGAGAACCATAGTTTTTATACCCAAATCTAAGATAGATACTAGATACATCCTAGTTGAAGGGAAGGGTAAAGGTATTATAGTGTAAATTGAGCCCCTGGTAGATAGAAATGTACAAACAAATGTTGAGATACCGACAAATACAGAGTGTAAAGGTTGATATTATAAATATTACTAATGTTGAGGACAATAGTCCTTTGGATCAGATTTTATAGGATGAGGATAAAGTTCTTAGGGAGGAACCGACAGTAACCAATACTGCACCAAGTGGTGAAGCCATTAGTGCAAGTGAGGAAGCAATAAAGGTTAAATCATCAAAGGAGAAGAAAGAGGAATTTGACAGAGAACCAATAGTGAGTCCATCATTGTTGTCAATTGACACCTCGCAGGTTGAAAAGAAAAGAAAACTAAGATGAGTTCTACTGAACTCATGATGACGGTTGCACAAAAAATGTTGAAGGAGGGATCTATGGATAAAGGGGTTATTGATCAGTCTATCACTATTTTGCATAGACTAGTACCAAATTGCAAACTAGATAGAGAAGCGAGCCCATCTAGTAATCTTAAGGCAATCACTAGGTACATTTTAAAGAATTTTCAATCCTTACAAAAAATATCAAACCGACAAGAATAGGAGAGGTTCACATAGGCAAAGAGAGCTACATTCGATCAAATGATTGAGTTGGAAAGGAAGGAAATCAATGATAAGTTGAAATTGATAGATAATTCTTTAAGGAAGTGACAAATATCTATAAAGTATGTTGTAACATGGGTCTACTTATAATTGATTTGGATAAAAATATTAAGGATATTCAAGAGGAGATTGCAGGTATAGGAAATTCTTTTGATGGACTAAATTCATTAAATACATCTATAGATGGTCAAATTTTGGTTTTGGAAGCCCAAGTTTCTTCTCTTGAGAAGGAAAAAGATAAAATCATAAGGAGAGCTAGAAGTCTTAGAGGTTTGGTGAGTCCTCGGTTTAATTCACTTAGTCTACATAAGGAGTTTATAGATCTGGTTGGTAAGCCCACACTGACACAACTCAATGAGAAAGAGTCACTTGCCCATATGCTAAATGGACTTCTATCTATTTTTGGTACTTTGAAATCTGGTTGGGATACCTATCTTGAGCTATTGGAGAAGGCCTATCCAGATATTTTCAATTACATCTAGCTCCGGTAAGGTATTCTTGAGATATTCATTATACATTATTTTTCATTCTTCGTCTCGACTTTTGGTATTATTTTTGGAATTTTTGATGGCATTGATGTCAAAGGGGGAGTGATATAGATGTGAAAAAGAAAAGGGATTTTTATACATTAGGGGAGTATAGATGGAAAACTATGGAAGTATGGATAATTTTATAGTGGTGGATATTCAGCTCAGGGGGAGTGGTCTTAGGGTGAAACCGACAGATGGAAACCATTTTCATTTTTCACATGAGTGTTGCCATCAATGCCAAAGGGGGAGATTGTTGGCAATCAACACTCAATTGGTTGGTTTCAATATGTTGTCATTGATGGAAACATGGCAACTTGTTTCGGCTTTCACATTTTGGTCTGTTTGATTACTGACAGACACTTCACCAGCATTGGCACCAACACCAATATGTATCTTCACCGATTGGAAGGGAAATATTTGGTTATCAGCATTCCAGGCCGACATGAATTCATCAGGTTATCAGTATTGGAGGCCGACATCATTTGGAGTTCCGACATCAGCAATTTTTTTGATATTTATGTATATATGTTATTGAGTTGACATGTTTATTTATATTATAATTATCTTTGTAAGCCGACATAAGGTATGATAATTTGTAAGGGTATATAGGTCAATTGGTTAGATCATTTTGTAATATAGATAAATATATAAACATGATAATGTTATGAAATGCAAAATATATGAGAGAGATCATGTATGTGAGGATATTTATTTAAAGGGGTAGTCTGGTAAGGGTTTGGGGTTTCAGACTGGAATAGTCAGAGCTTAACCAAGACTGTATTCAGGAATAGAGGATGTTATCTTGGCAGTTTAGTCATTTCTCTGGATTGTAATCTGGATTTGTATGTAGTCAGTGAGGCTCCTTTTGTGATTGAGTAGTGCGCTCTAGGCTACAAGTGTTCCTGCAAGTGCAGGCTCTTATATTTTGTAATATCTTTTTATATGGCCAATGGATTTATATTGTGGGTCACAAATCCCACCATGTTTTTTCCTCTTTGAGGTTTTCCATGTATAAATCTCTATGTTATGGTATTCATTTATGTGATTGGATTATTGGTTTCTTTACTTCTTTGAATTCTATATGTACCAGTATATCGAATGGTGTATGCATGTTTTAATAAGGTTAAAATTAATCTTTCTGATAGAACACTGATTCACCCCCCTTCTCAGTGTTATTGGATTCCAACAAAAGGTTGTCTTAGGCAAAGGTTTAGTGAATATATCTGCTAACTACTCTTTTCTAAACATATACTCTATTCTTACTTTCTTCCCCTCTACTATTTCCCTCCAAAAGTGATACTTCAACTCAATGTACTTTTTTCTTTCATGTAACACAATTTTTTTTGAAACATTAATAGCACTAGTGTTATCACAATGAATAGTCACTGGTTCAGATATGTCTTCCTTAAAACCTTCCAAAATATGTCTCATCCATATAGCTTGAGTATAATTCATTGATGCTACCACATATTTTGCTTCAACTGTAGATTGTGAAATAAAATTTTGTTTCTTGCTTATCCAGGACACCAATCTTTCTCCTAAAAATAAATCTCCATCGATTGTTCTTTTCCGGTCATCAACATTTCTAGCCTAGTCTGCATCTGTGAAAACTTTTAAAGAAAAAATATTATTGTAAGGATATCACAAACCATAATCAATTGTTCCTTTCAAATACCTAAATATCCTTTTTACTGCTACCATGTGTGTCTCCTTAAGATCTTTCTTGAAATATTGCAACCAATCCAACAACATGTGCAATATCTGGTCTACTATGAACAACATAATGCAACTTTCCAATCATAGACCTGTATTCTTTCTCATCTGTAGATGATGAATAATCTTGTTTTGACAATTTACAAATTGCCACCATCAAAGTACAAACCAGTTTACAATCTTCCATGCCAAAAGTCTTCAAGACTTCTTTTACATACTTAGTTTGATAGATAAATATTACATTCTCCAATTGTTGAATCTATAAACCAATAGAGAATTTATCTCACTGATAAGAGACATCTAAAATTCTTTCTTCATTTCATCTGCAAAAGACATACACATGTCGTTATCTCCACCAAATATTATATCATCAACAAAAACTTCAGCAATTAACATTTTGTCTCCATCAACCTTTAAATATATATTACTGTCTTCACTAGTTCTCTGGAATCCTATATTGATCAGATGCACATGCAATCTTCCAAACCATGCTCTGAGAAATTGCTTCTGGGAGATTTCTTCAATCTATATAGTGCCTTGTGTATTTTTCAAAACCATATTTTCATCTTCACTCAATGCAAAATCATCTGGTTGTTCTATATATACTTCTTCTTCCAGGATACCATTCATAAAATTTGATTTAATGTCGATTTGATATACCTTAAATCCATTAAAATAAGAAAAGGAAAGAAAAATTATAACACCTTCAAGTCTTTCCACCGGTGCAAAGGTTTCAGTATAGTCTTCACCTTCTTCTTGTGCATACCCTTTGCAAACCAACCTCCCCTTGTTTCTAACAACTTCACCATTCTCATTAAGATTGTTTCTGCATACCCATATTGTCCCAATAACATTTGTGTCTTATGGTCTAGGAACAAGAGACCATTTATTGTTCTTCTCAATCTATTCAAGTTCTTCATTCATTGCATTCAACTAGTCTTTATCTTTCAAGTCTTCTCTAACAGTCTTCAGCTCAATAGTTGAAATCAGACAGGAATTCTCTCTAATTTTTCTTCTTGTTTGCACACTAGCATTCTTTTCACCTATAATCTGGTCTTCTGAATGATTTAGCCTTACACATCTTAGGATTACCAGTTCTGGTGCAATGCTTTCAGCCTCATGTTCATCATCTTCTTCATCGCTTATCGATTGAGCTCCAATTTCTGCATTGTTCTGCTCATCTTCCTTCTGCACTTTTGGTTCAATATACATAAGTTTTTCTTTATCATCAATAGGCCCATATCTATTGGACTCATCAAGTATGTCATAAAATTCATCAATTTTAGAATTCACACTCTCAACTATTTTCTTTGTCCTTTTATTATAACATTTGAATGCTTTACTCTTGGGAGAATATCCAAGAAATATTCCTTCATCACTCTTCACATCAAACTTTCCAATAAGATCATATCTCTTAATACAACATCTACTACCAAAAAATTTAAAGTAGCTGACATTAGGATTCTTACCATGCCAAAGTTCATAAGGTGTTTTATCATTGCCTTTCCTCACAAGAACCCGATTCAAAGTGTAAACATCAGTGCTAACTACTTCTCTCCAAAAAATTTTTGGAACATCTCCTTGTATCAACATTGTTCTAGAAGCTTCCACTATTGTTTTGTTTCTCCTCTCTGCGATGCCATTCTGTTGTGGAGTCCTAAGTGTTGACATTTGTCTCTTTATTCCATGTTCTTCACAATACCTAGTAAACTCATCAAAAGTAAATTCTCCACCCCGGTCAGATCTTAAGAAGTTCATATTCTTGTTAGTTTCCTTTTCAAATAGGGATTTAAAGATCTTGAATTTGTTGAACACCTCATATTTCTCCTTCAAGAAAGTTACCCACGTCATCCTTGAAAAATCATCAGTGAAAATCATAAAATACTTATCACCATAAAAATTTCTAGTCCTCTTAGGACAACATAGATCAGTATGCATTAAATCAAGAATACACTCTGAAGAAAAATATTTACTCTTAAAAGATGTCGAAGTCATCTTACCCATTAGACAATATTTCCATAACATTATCCAGTTTAACAAGTTGGGGCATACCTCTCACCATACATGATTTGTTGACCTTTATCAAATTATCAAAGTTGACATGACATAACCTTTTGTTCCAAAACCAGGTATCTTTAATTTTAGCCACCAAATAACTATTCACATTAGCATTCATATGAAAAAGATTACCTCTACTATGTTTACTAGTAGAAATCAAATCTCTATTGCATCCCATGATCCTGCACACTCCTTTTTAAACTCAAGGTGATATCCTTTATCATTTAGTTGTCCAACACTTAGCATGTTATGTTTTAAGCCTTTGACCAAATAAACATCATTTGCATTACTCTTACCATTCAGTGAAATAGATCCTTTACCTTTTACCATACAGGGTGAGTTATTAGCAAATATTACCACATTGCCATCAAACTCTTCAAGGGATATGAATTTATTCTTATCACTGATCATGTGATGTGAACAATCACTATCTATTATCCATCCATTGCTAGAGTCAAACTGAGATACCAAAGCCTTTTCATCAGTCGGATCTTCCTTCACACCAACAAAGACAATTTCCTCATTGTCATCTTCTTCAGATACCTCATCTGTCACTCCTTCATCAACAACAAGATATCATTGTTTCTTCACTTGTCCTTTATATTTCCTAAACTTCTCCTTTCTATCACTGTTAGGGCCATTTGCAGCAATATGTCCAATATTATTGTAAGAGAAACACTTAAGAAGTATCTTACCTTTATATTTACCAGTGCCTCTTGGAACTCTCTTATCTAGAAGAGCTTCAAACTCCATCAAGTTGTCTTCATCATCATTATCTCCTTTGCTACCACCATGAATAGATCTGCAATCATTACTATGACATATATCTTTCCCTTTTCTGATAGGTGTACCAGTTATAGATGCCTTAAAAGATGATTCAGATGACTTAGAAACACTATTATCAAACCTTCAATTCCAATGCAGTCAGTTTACCCATAAGTGAATCAACAGTGACCTTATCACTACTTATTGACCTTAACTCTTGAATAGAAGAAACTCTTATAGCATAGACAAGTAAAAGAGTTCTTAATATCTTACTTACAACAGTGTCATCTTCAATCTTTCCTCCAACACTTTTAATACCACCAATAAACTCTTTGATCCTTTTTCTATACTGAGAAATATTCTCTCCTTCTACCATTCTCATGTCATCAAATTTACCTCTAAGAATCTCTTCCTTAGCTCTTTGAAAATGTTTTAGTTCTAATTTTTCCCAAACTTCAAATGCGGTTTCTAATCCATGTACATCAATGTATTCAGTATCAGACAGTGCACTTACAATAGCTTCCAGTGCTTTATTCTTTTCCTGTTGCTCCTTAAGCTGATATGGAGTAAGAGGACTCGTAGGAGGTACATATTTAGTAGTAACAGGTTGCCAAAACTAAGAACCCATGCCTTTGATATAAATCTTCATTCTATCTTTCCATATTGTATAATTATCCTTAGTAAACTTTGGACCCTCCTTCTTCATCATCTTTGTCTAGATCTTTTCCTCAAGCGGTTAAGCTTCTACACAAAGAGTACCACAACTCTGATACCAATTGTTATTTGTGAGGATCCAGTAATTACTATGAGGGGGGGGGGTGAATTAGTAATTATAATAAATGTTAAAACTTTAACAATCACCATAAACTTCTTTCAAAATAACTCATAAATAGTACCTATAATAACTAAAATCATATTGCTAATCATATTTATCAAACTGCCCATTTAAGTATTCATCAACATGCATGGAATAGAAAGATATCAACTCAAAACATAAGAAATAAATCAACACATGAATACCAAGTTTTTCACGTGGAAACCCAAATGGGAAAAACCACAGTGGGAATTGGTATCCATCAGATTTTTGCACTCTTTTGAAATGTGCCCTATTAGGAGCCTAGCCTGGTTACGAGTTTACAAATATGCCCAATTAGGAGCAAAACCTGTTAGGAGTCCCTCGGTTAAGGGATTTACCTCAACCTTGTTAGGAGATTTACTTTGTCAGGAGAAACCTTGTGAAAGGATTTACAACCCAAGCTAATGAGTCACCTGGTGAAGGGATTTATAAAATCAGGCCTATCAGGACCTACCCAGTTAAGGGATTTTGAGTCTTCTGCAACTGTTAGGGAGAAAAAGATGTATGATATGAAAATAAAATTCTTGCTTGTATAGATCCTTTTATACTCCAATATGATTCTCTCTTGTAGACACACACACTGGGTTGGCCACACACTCTTGTTTTGATCACCGACATAATAAATCATCACAAGCTTACCCTCAATAGACTTTACAACCTACTTGAGTTGGTTACAAAACCCTAGGATTTACATCATACATCATCATAGATCTTTACAACTCATTACAAATCATCATATGGATCATTACAAAAAATTACAAGACAATTACAGTTGTTGAATGATCACCGCACTTTGATCTGATACACTTTGAAACCCTTAGCTCATTCTACTAAGCACTTCGCTCATTCCTAAGAATTTTTCTCTTTGATCGCACCAAAACATCATTTAAACACTTCATGCAGATTCAACCACTTCATAACCATCTTACAAACATAATGTAATACACCACCTAACTCAAAATAATTACTTGTTATAAGATTTGAATACCAGTTCTGAAAAACCTACTAAAACCCTACAAAAAATACACCAATCAATCACAAGCATGACTTCTGGTAACCAAATCATGATGTGGTTCCAGTCATAGCCTCATTATAATATTACAAACACATATTCCAAACCACAACACCAAATTCCTCATTAATATCTAGATCCAATTACTTATGGATAATACAGTTGCACATTTACCAGTTAAAGTTCTATTTGCCAGTTAACTGTCAAGTCCATTTCATAGCTTTCCGATCAATGAAAAATGAATTAGATAACATGATAGAATAATGTAACCATAGTTTCCATCAATGACAACACAAACTCATCATCAAGTCATCAAACAATATCTCAACCATATCATCACCAATAGTCCTTATACCAGTTCATCAATATCATCAACAATTATACCAATATGCCAACACCAGGAAGTGGCAAGTTGGACTGAAAGTTGCTCATAAAACTCTCTCATATTCTCCAAATAATTAGCCACCTCTACCTCCATATAGTAATTCTAGACAAGGGGCTCATTCTTGAATTTATCTAGCTTGTTTGGCTCATAACACACTCTATCACCACCCATAATGGACTCATAGAGAGGAGAATTAGCATGGGCACCATGAAAAACTAGAGAAATGAACCTTTCTTTAACAAAGATAGCCAAAAAAGAACACTGGCTTTCTAAAATAGGTGTTACATTTTCATTGTTTTTTTGAGTCCCAAAATCGTGCCAACCATCAAAGGTGCAATTACTTTTCCTTACATCTATATTATGTGGTGTATGTAAAAGGGTAAATCTTACCTTGAGATAGGACATCTAAATTTAGATTTGTTGTCTTTCATTTTTTAGGGATTAAAATATCATCATTTCCCATGTAATCACATGTCTAGTAATGCCCAGTCTAATTCATCATAGCACGAACTTCCAAGGAAGTCGTGTGATTCCCGATACAACAAAAGTGCCTCATCAAGAAGAGAAACCAAAAGCATTGTCATATCATGGTGATGAAGTGGCCACCGAAAGAATCATTCCACCTAGTAACCCACATCATATTTGTATCAGTGTATATCAACATCTAGTTGAGCCAATTCAAATTTAAGAGGTCCCACCTTCTCCTAATAAAATGAATATATTGAAGAAGGATAAGGATAATATTACCCATGGGAACTCTTATTCAGACACTCTCCATCCAAGAGTAGTCAGACATTATTTGGGAGGGATTCAATCCTCCTCCAACATTTCCAGTCATCAATTTGAAGATCAAGTTATGCCAAAGCATCTATCACCTTATTTCTCTCCCTGTAAATGTGACCAATCTCAAAGGATTCAAAACCCAAAGTTAACTTGTGGATGTTGCCAATTTTTCCATCATTAGCCTAATTGATTTGTTTGTCCCTTTCACAACATCAATAATGAGTTTGGATTGACCTTCAATGGTGATGGTTCTCACTCCAATAGATAGAGCTATCCTAAGACCCCAAGCTAAGGCCATACCCTCAACTTGATTGCTAGTATAGCCATTAGATTTCCAGTGTAAGTAGCTACCAATTCAACAAGGTATGGTCATAGGACTCCCCTAGCAATAACCAAACCCCTAGATTGTCTAGTAGCACCATCAAAGTTCAATTTGTAGCAACCCTATCTATGTGACTATCATTTGTTGTTCATCCTCACCATTTGCTTGCTATTGCCAAAGGTTTCATAGGAGCATAGAAGGTCGCAATACATGGCTACTTCAACATCCAAATGGGTGCGGGGATTAGGTGGGTGCTTGACATGTGTGATAGATATTCTCCAACAATAGCTTGAGGAAGAACCCGAAAACCACATCGAGTCACGAAAGATCCTATTGTTCCTTTCTTTTTAAATGCTCCATCCTAGATGGGGTGGAATTTTTCTTCATAGATTCCTGATAAGGGGGTTAAAAGTAGACCCCTTCCACTTTGTGATCAATTACTAACCCCTTTTGACTAGTCTATCATTGGTTTGTGTGTGGCTTATTTGAAATACATCTTCAATAGTATCTTGAGTCTTAGCAAGAGTCATGGTAGACATAATAGCTACAATATAGCATATATACCACCTTAGGTTCTTGTTGTGACAATCATGTGCTTCTATATCATATGATTGTGCTTTCATTAACATCTACATAACATCATAGTAGAGTCTTTGCTAGTAGATTGTGTGCAATCCTAAAATTTCATGACCTTCACTTTAGGCTTTACTGCTAGCATGTATTCCTTCAAGATGTTTAATTTTAAATGGATCTAGGTGGATACTATATTTCACCTTAGCACCACTTATTGTTAGAATATATATAAAAGTTTGGAAGATAAAAATTCCAAAACACAAATTGTTTCTTCCCTTTTTAGATCTATATGTATCTTTCTTGTTCACCTCTCATTAATTTATTAGGCTTATACATTAATTATTTTGTGATCATCATCATAATGTTTTTTTTTTTAAATAATGCCTGGTAAACTTTTTAATGTGACCGACGACGTTGGCATGACACACCCTCTGGCTCCACATAAAATGCTTTTGACCCGGAGCTATGAATCAGTGAGGCCACAACCAGGTTACCTCATCCCCACACTTCACTTGTTCAAACTCATGAGCAAAACAGCCCAATGAAGACACAAGGACTTGAGAGCACAATCACCCAGTAGGGGTTTGAACCTTAGTGGCCCCTTCACCAGTGAAGTATTTTAACCACGTCATTACATGTTCAAAGACACCATCATAATGTTGTCCAACATGGAGATTTTAGAATATCTATGCAATTTATACTCTACATTAAAAAATATACAATAGCAGATCCCATATTTGTATCTTCCTTTGTACCCTCATCCTCATCCACAATAATCCACCATTTGCTTAATATTTAATGATAGTCTATTTGAGCTACAAATATTATTAGATAATGGTGTTTAAGATTGATTATCCTTGATATTGATTTAGATATTGCATTACCCTATATTTTTTATGTTGTGTCTGGTGTTTTCATAAACCTCAAACTAGTAAATGAAAGAGAAACACTTTACTTTTTATAATATTAGGTAAGCTAGTCTATCATGAAATTTATTTCCTATAGCGCAATTACGAATGCATATAGGTTACATAAATTACACCAGTCTAAATACTTGTAAGTTCTTATTATTAGAATATTAAAAGCACTAGTATTCTACTTCTCATAATGACACTTTGCGCATGCAATAAACCTCTCTTACATTTATTTTTTCTTGGGAGATGATATGTATTCATTTGTTTAATTTATTAATCAAGGCACATATCTGAATAATTTCTATTTGGTTCTTCTTATGCCTCCAATTTTTCACTCTATATGGCTAGTGTTCAATGAATACTTCCTATTGTATGCATTAACATTAATTATTCCTTCTAAATCACTTCACTGATGCATATTTTACACTATAATATTCTTTTTTGCCAACTTTGGGTAGTCAGTTTTAGATAGAAATCCACCTTTTACCACTTAAACATAAATTTTAATCCCATTAACATTAATGTATTTAAAATATTCTTATTTGTTGTAACCAAATGTAGTTGGAAACAAATTTAACTTATTGAAATAAGAAAATTTAGTACTCCTAGTGTGAGTGTATATTAAAATTTATTTTATGATTATTTTCTATCATTCTTTCATTTTTTGAAAGAAGGCGTAAAAATTGATTCAATATAAAGAAATAAATACATCAAAAAGAAGAACATTACACATTTATATCCTCCATAATTAACTTTTCCAAAGTCTTCAAGTAATTTGGAGGTAATAACCCCCAATCCCCTAGATTCAACCATCAACATGCTCAAAATCCCATTTAGCCAGACAATCCATCACTTTGTTGCATTCCATAGGAATATGATAGAAGGTATAACATGATCCAGTAAGCTACAAAGATACTAAATCTAATTAGTCACCAATACAAGTTTCCAATCAACTCTATCCATCCTTCTCTCATTCAGCAAATCCATGATAATGTGAGAGTCTTACTCATAGATAATTTTCCTCCTACCAAGGGAACACCCTTTCTCAACAACATGTAAAATAGAAAGATCCTCCATCAAGTTATTAGAGTGCGTCCCTTTGTAAATAGAGTAAAAGAACACACACTACTATCACCACCCCTCCCAATACCTGCAATCCCTACATGACCAGGATTCCCATGTGAAGATCCATCAATATTAACTTTTAATACACCTCAAAGAGGAGGAAGCTATCTTTCTTCCCTATGAATCTTTTGTTTAGCATGATGAGTCCTTTGGTCAGTCATGAAGGCCCCACTACTTTCCCCCATATTCATATTCTTAAAAAAATCACAACCTCTAGGATTAATAACCACATAAAGGTCACATTTTGCATAGATAGTCTCATGAAGTCTACTAATAATTTTCCTCCACACTTGAGCCTCTCCCAGTTTGTTATCCTAAAAAAATTTCAATTCCTTTCCAGCCAAACATTTCAAATAATGAGAGGACCAATAATCCAAGTAACCTGAAGAAAGGAGGTTTCAGTAGTGGGTCTCCCTAGAATTTCCCAAAACTACATGAAAGAGGTAGCGTGAATACAAGTGTGGCACCACACCTCCCACCACCAGTGCCAAATCACTCTAGAATAGTGACACTAAAAGAAAATATGAGAAGTGTATTCTTCATTATTATAACAAAGAACATAGATAGAAGGTCCATGAAATCCCCTCTTTTGCAAATTCTTCCCAGTGAGACACTCATCCTTAGATAATAACCATAAAAATAAGTTGCACTTTGGCCACGAAAATTTATTCCAAACCTATTTACACCAAGGTATACCAACTTGACCATGAAGCTTTTTATCCAACTCCCAAAATCCCAAGGCAACCAAAATTTTCCTTTAGGATCAGGACCCCAGGCTAGAGTATCCTTCCCTTTAGGAGGGATGCATAACCTACTTGCTAGAATTTTATAAAGTTCTTGTCTCTCTTCCACATGAGCCACACTAGGCCACTCCTAAGGATCCTTCCAACAAGCCACCTACAACCAACCCACAATCTTGATAGTCTTATAATCTTCAACCTTTTTCCATCTGATTGCAGAAAAAATATTACAAAGAGGTAGAAGATGAGGAAACTCATGCACAATAGGAGGATGACCATCTCAAGAATCAAGCAAGAAAATATCTTTAGATCCCTTTTACAAATCCAAAATAATCCATCCATTATAAGTTGTGGTCCTCAGTTAAGAGTGTTCCAAATCATAGAAACATTTCTAGTTAGGCAATATCGAGACACTTCCGAGCAAGCTACCTTATAAAGATACTAATGAGTAAGAATCCTAGCCCAATATTTCTCCTAAGAAGCAAACCACCACTAATATAGCTTTGTAGCTAACATTTGACCAATCATACCAGCTACCTTGAGACTGAAGCCACCCTCCTCCTTTGGCCTGCAAACTAGATTACACTTAACTAGACTCCACTTTGAGGATAGAAAATTACCAAGCCAAAAAAATTGGTGAGAAAGTGCATCAAACTCCTAGACAAATATAGAAGGAGAAACCTACACAAATAATATATATCTATAGGCAAATCCTAAACAAAAGAATTTGAAAGAGTCACCCTCCCTATACAAGAAAGCCATCAACAACTCTAATGAATGACTTTCCTATGAAACTTGTCTATATGATCTCCTGCCAAAATTTTCTTCTTTGTACTTCAACAACAATGGGGATCTCAAGATACACAAAGAGAAGAGATCTGATTTCAAATATGAGAATTTGAGACATCCTATCCTGAATAAGAGTGGTATTAAAGAAAAAGATAAAGGATTTATTCTCATTAATTCTTTACCCTGAAGTAGCAAGTTAAGTGTCCAAGACCTTTCAAAAATTCATAGCTTCATCAATCTTAGCCATTCTCATCAAGGCATTTTCACAACAGAATGAATATGTGAATAAGGAGGCATTGAATTATTCTAATTCCACCCTTGAATCAACCCTTTGGACTCATATAAGACTTAATAAATCTACCTAGTCCTTTAGCCATAATAATAAACAAATATGGAGAAAGAGGGTCCCCTTCCCATGAAGACCTCAAGAAGCACAAAATAACTCTAATGGTTCTCCTTTAATAAGAATAGAAAAGGATGAAGAGGTAACACAACTCAAGACTTAGTTAATCTACTCACCTTGAAAACCAAAACCCAACAAGACCTACAAAAAAACCCACTTGATCCTCTCATAAGCATTAGCCATGTCCAAATTCATGAACATTTCCTTCTCCTTTTAATTTTTCATCAAATGAATAGCCTTAGTAGCAATCAAAATCCCATCCAAAATCTACTTACCACCAACAAAGCCCCCCCGCTCCTCAGAAATAAGAGTCTTGAGACACATCTTGATGTTGGCAATTGATACTCATCTGGGTTCATGGTATTGTCATTGATGGCAACACATCATTTTGGGTTGGATACTTATCTATTACTCTCCGACATTCAAGGAAAATGACAAGCAAGGGAAACCAACAAACTAGGAATCAATATCTGGAGGCTAACTTATGAGATTGATCTGGCAAAGGTTAAAGTGACAACGATCACAAAGATTAATGTTTATATTTTTTTCTAGGTTGACAATTAATTATTTTGTAATATGATTGTAAGCCGACATATGGCATTCATGTTTATGTATGTAAGGGTATATAAGTTAGCTCGATTAGGTCATTTTCGACATATAGGTGTGATAGGATCTATGCAATTATATTTGCGAGATCTTGATAGACAAAATGGGAATGTAATGATCTGTAGTTGGTCTTGGTAGTTTGTGAAGAGGATTGGAAAGCGAATTAGGTTACTGGTAAGGAAGGAGACAGTGTCAACCAGTATAGACAGTGCTTAAAACAAAACACATCCAACATATCAGATGCACACTCTGAGTTTAGTGTTTTGAATTTGTAGTCAATGAGGCTCCTTTGTGATGATCAATGTGCTATAGGTAGTGTGCTTTCCTGCATGTGTAAGCCCCTCTTGTAATATTTATTAATTTGGCTAGTGGATAGATATTTTGGGTCATCAATCCCACCATGGTTTTTCCTCTTTGAGATTTTCCACATATAAATCTATGTGTTATGGTGTTCATATTTGTGGTTGCATTATTATCACTTGTTGTTATTTGATTTTATGCATATCGGTTACTAAGTTGTTCTATTAATAAGGTTAAAATTAATCTTACCGGTAGAAAACACTGATTCACCCCCCTCTCAGCTTTCTTGGATTCCAACACTTAGAGTCTTTCAACAATTAGTTTAGTGATGATCTTGTAAGCCACATCACACAAAGGAATAGGTCTAAATTGGACCAAACTCACAACATCATTTTTCCTGGGGATAAGGGCCAGAAAAAGTGGAATTTAGTGCTTTCAACATTTTTTTTATTTTTATGTGATTCCTAAACCATCTCTAGAAGGTCAGGTTTAATGATCTACTAGAATTATTGATAAAATTCAATAAGAAATCCGTCAACACCTAGGGATTTACATTTTTTTCATGTGAAACACAACATCCTCCAATTTCTTGCAACAAGATAGGTTGAAAGAGTGCCTAATTTGTCTCATTTGAAACCAAAGAGTGAATGCAGTCCAAAATGGCACTTTCCTCATCCCTCGCTTTGGGAGAGTCCTCAATGAACAAAGCAAAAAATAATCAAGAAGTGTCCCTCAAAATCTCTCCCAAAAAAGACAATAGTATACACTCTAAAGACAAAAAGAGAGGAAATTAAATTACCATTCCTTCTAACCTTGAAAAATTTGTGAAAAAATAAGTGTTCCTATCTTCCTCTTGAAGCCAATCAATGCAAGACTTTTCTTTCCAAAAACCTCCTCTTGCAAATACCATTCTTCCAGCTCCTTAACTATCCTAGACTCTGCTCTACTCAAATCCTAGGTCATACCTTGTTCTCAGATCAACCTAGTAATAGAATCTAACTGGGATTGAACTACTATCCTATTGTAATGAATATTTCCAAAACATTACGTTTTCCACTTTTTGAGCTTGTACTTCACATACTGCAATCTTTTAACAAAGGAGTACATAGCCCTGCCATGAGCAGGTTTCCCTTCTTGGCACTAGACAACCATTAGGTTCTAAAGAGATAAATCACACAACTACATAAGCTGGAAATTGAAAGGGATTTTTTGAGACCATAAAGAAAATTGCTAACAGTTTAATTAGCTAATGACCAGAGACCCTCAAGTCCAAAAATTTAAAATTGGTAGACCACGTGTCTCCCATCTAATAGTATGAGACAAGTAAACTATTTAATGGCTCAGAAATACCCTCCTCACCACTTCTCCTATTGTTCTAGCTGAAGATATCATTGTGTGATTTCACATAAATCAAGTTAAAACAAAGCAATATTATCCTAGAGAAGACCAACAGACTGGTCCAAATGGGCCAACTCACCCCTTTTCTCCTCCAAAGTAGAAACTACATTAAAGTCATAAAGTCACTAGCCACAATCCATGGAAGAAGGGGCATCATGGAACTCTTCATTTACCCTCACATTTTCATTTTCTATAATTTTTATTAGTCTCTTATTGAAGCATCTATATGCTTTTCTATGAGTGGAATATCCAAGAAACATTTCATCATCACTTCTAGATTCAAAATTGCCTAACCTTTCTTCCTCCTTTTTTATGTAACATTTGCTACCAAATAATTTAAAGCATTTGATAGTAGCAGATTTTTGAAACCATAGTTCATAAGGAGTTTGTTTAGAATTCACTCTTAGCTACACTATGATATATCCTGCAATATGTATTGCCTATTTCCAATATATATTTGGTAGCCTAGCTTCATTAAGCATTGTCCTTTCCATCTCTATCACTATTCCATTTTTCCTCTCTGCCACACCATTTTGTTGAGGCATCCTAACAACAAATTATTGTCTCTTGATGCCATTCCTTTCACAATATTCATCAAACTCATTTGAGATGAATTCTCCACCTTTATTAGACCAAAGAAATTTGACCTTGCAACCACTTTCTTTTTCAACCATTTTCCTAAATATTTTAAACCTTTCATAAGTCTTTGACTTATGTTTCAATAAAGTCACCCAAGTCATTCTTGAGTAGTCATTAATTAGTATCATAAAATATTTTTCTCCATTGAGTTCCCTTGACCTTGTAGGACCACACAAATCTATATAAATTGCAATTCTAATAGCCTTTTTGTTGCTGAATACTCTTTTGTGTTAAAACTAATTCTAGTCTACTTGCAAAGTTGGCATTCCTTGCAAGTGGTATTTGTAGGTTTTATAATGTAGGAATATCCCTAACATTTCTTCTATTACTTATTTTGACAAGAATATCAAAATTAATATGCCCTAACCTTCTATTCCACAATCATCTCTCATCAACCTGGTCCTATGAGAGAAGTTCTTTCATGCATCTCTATGTCTTAGTCTCCTTGAGATTATATACATTATCTTTAGTCCTCTTTCCTTCAGCAATCAACTTTCATGATATTGTTTTCATAATTACACAACCATGAGTATTAAATGTGACATTATTTCCATTATCACACATTTAACTGACACTCAAGAAGTTGTGTTTCAGTCCTTTCACATAAGAAACATCATGTGTAGGAACCTTGTTATTCAAACATAAGGTTCATTTTCCTCTGATATAAATGGAAGTATTGTCCCCAAATTTTACTAAACCTAAATTCCAATCTTCAATTTTAGTGAACTTTCTCTTATCACTTATCATGGATTTGAGCGTCCACTATCTATAGCCCATGGTTTTTTATTTTTAGCATGTAGAGAAGTTTGTATAAACATGGCATTCTTGTAACTTTCTTTCTTCTTCCACACTTTATTTGATTCCTTGTTCTTGTTACTAGAAATATTAGACTCTACATTTCTTTTTAAAATAATATCAACTTTCATTTCTAGTCCTTCAAAATTATCAACTTTCGTTTCCAGTCTTTCAAAATTAGTTCTACATTCTTTTTCTATATGCCCAAAATTATTACATTTGTAAAAAGCTAGATTTAGATTGTTTAAAATAGAAAAACAATTTGTACTAAGAAATATAGATTCTCCTATAGACACTACTCTACAATTTGCATTAAAATAATTACCATAGAAGTAGGAAGTGAATTTGGTAGGAGCATAAAATCTTGTAGGTGGTGGTCTCCTTGGTTTCTTTTTCAAATTATTGATCTTGATGAATCCATCGACATCCATCTTCTTCTTGTTCTTTCTATTAATATCCTTGTTTTGATAATTGTTTGTGACCTTTGAAGCATTATGATTAAGTGAATCTATCTTCAAATTCGATAAAGATTTATTATTTAACTCTTTCTTCTTTTCTTTTTCCTTGGTATTTATTTAACCTAAGAGCTCTACCCTTTCTCATATCCTATACCAGTGGTATCCTTGGAGAATTTTTTCTTGTTTAACATCTCTTCCAATTTTGTAGTGCCACTCTCAAATTTATGATATTTCGCAAACTAAATTTTAGACTTTTCAATTTCCTTCCTTAGAGAAACTATCTCTACTTTGAGATTTTGGTACTCTTCTTCTTTGGCCAAACTAACTCAGACTTTGCCACATCAATAATTATTTTTACTTCTACTTCTAATGTCAGATGAATAATTATCTATTTTGATTCAACTAGTTTCTTCTTTAGATCTTCATTCTCCTTTTGAGAAGTTTCCTTTTGTTTAGTATTTAGATTTTTTATTCTATCAACCTGCTCTAGAGAACAAATAAGTTATCCTTCAAGATTAACTCCAACCTTTGTATCTTATTCAAGATCATCATTATGCCTATTCTTATAATCTTCTCTAGAAGATTCAACAATCATAAATAATACATTATCTCTATCCACATCAATTGAGCTACTATCTGAAATGCCATCATCATCTGAAGTAGCCTCATCGTCCCTAGTATAAAAAACTCTTCTTCTTTTTGTTGAAGTATTTCCTTTCATAAATGTATTATTTTTGATAAAGATAAACAAGTTTTGTAGGAACTCAAAACACAAAGTTCTATAGACTAAGGCCAACATCCAAAAATACATTAAACAAAATAAAAATAGGGGACAAACCCCACACAGATGCAATAAAAAACAACCTGAAAAGGTCCAAAAAATATAGGAAAAAACACTCAACTGACAAAGCGCACCAGCTCATAATTCTTCTGAATAATCTTCTTGTTGATTTTATCTAGATCCTCCATGATGTATCTGGAGGTATCCTGGTCTTGGATTCATCTCCTGGTCCTAGTATAGGGACCCAAGATAGTCTTCCCTCCAACAAAAATCTCGCCACCCTTCGAAGAATTCTTTTTCTATTTTCCCCCCAACGGAGGATGAGTGCCTATGTGTCTGTTTCTATATTCTACAATCATGGCATTGATTTTTTCCAAACCTTTAGTGTTGTTACTCATCGCCTCCCTGCTAATTTTCACTATATTATTTAGGCTATCTTTGATGCCATCCACATACTCTTCTAACTTATCAATTTTGCACTTGTGGTTGATTTTCATAGTTTTGACGTCATGAGGCAACTTCTGAATCATACTCATGATCTTCTCAGCTTTACTAGGCCCAAGGGAATCCATGAAAGTGTCAATAAGGTCCTTAATCCCATCTTTCAAGGTACCAATCTCCTCATGAACCCACTTCTAGTAGCTCTCCTCGCCACTAGTAGCCTCCAAAATCAGGTCTTCCAACACCTTCTTCCCCTTTGGACCACATTCATCTCCTTTATTCATGGTCCCTTGATCCTCATTATCCACATTAGTGGGGATGTCTAAGTGAATCTTGTGGTCCTTGTTTTTGGACCCACTTGACTTGGTTAATTTCATTTTCTTCCTGATAGGTGACTCCAGGTCTTGTATTTTGTTGTTGCTGGATTTAAATTGCTTTTTGCCCACCTCAAAGGATTGTTTTTCCCATTGTTGTTAGTTATAGGGGTCACCATAGGCTTCCCTTCTTTCTCTGGTCTATACTTAGGGTCCTTTGTATCCTTATCACACCAATCATGGCCAGTGCCTCTCTCCTCCTCATCCATCTTTGTATCAAAAACAATCTGCACCTCAGGGTTAGAGGAAGAAATGTGGTTTTTATCTGTAGGGGAAGATTTCACTTCATGAGCTTTAGCAAATTTCATTATTAACATGATAAGCCCCTCACGAAGCATCGAATTATCCTAGTTCTCAACATGTTTGACTAAACTATATTCTAAAGACAAAACCAAGTAGAAAGGGACATAGATAGTTTTACCATGCCTAAAATGGTTTAAAATTGTAAAATGATACGAGAAAATACTAGAAAATCTGCCATCAAGAGTGATATACCACGTAATGAATTATGCCACGTTAGCCTAGAGGGAATTCATCTCTTTCCTATTGTAACCACCATCTTCCATTTTAGTCACCCTCTGTTGCTCCTTTTCCTTGTCAAAAAAAGAAGCAATGGCCTCCTCACATGACTTCCTCTCTTTATAAAATTTCTTGCCCCCAGTAGCAAGTCTAGTAATAGTGACAACCAAAGTTTCGTCAAAATGGAATTCTACCCCATAAACAACCAATACGCCCTTATTCCATCCTTTAACAAAGCTTTTAGTAACTAGGAGAGAGGTACCATGTAATCTCTCCAAATAAGGCACCATTCCACCATCAGAGATTTCCTCCCAGACCTCCTTAATATTTCGCCACTTATCATAGGTTGTGGGTTCAAGCCTATTCTTGTCTCCACCCATTCAGTTGCATAGGCAATCCAGACAATTGAAAGCTAGGTGAAAAACCAGAAAAAAGGTAAACCAGAAACAAGACACTCTGCAGTTTCTAGAGCTTCTCAAGTGGTCATAATTTGAAAGACCTTCTAAATGACACCCATCCCATCATAATCTCTCATCATTAAATTCATTTGTAAGGTCGAAGGTATTGGTATAATTTATTTCAAGGTCGCATAGAGTTTTTGGGAAAGTTTCCCTTCCTTTCCACCATCTAACCACCATGTTTTCAATGGCCAGGTTGACAATGTTCATGATCCACCAATTTATTTCCTTCCTGAAAAATGTGTGAAATGTTGAACTCATCTAGACCGACAATCATCTAAAGACAATCCTTAATCAAGTTCGAAATAGTCCATCTTGGTTCCATACTACCCCTAATGCACTTCACAATGTTGAGCGAGTCACTTTCCAATCAGACCCATCTAAATCCTTCCTTTCTCACCATGTGTATCCCTATGTAGGTAGCATTGGCCTCTGCATAAAGGTTAGTCTGGGTGCCCAAGGGGAGTGCCATTGTAGAGACCAACAAACCAAAGTGATTCCTCGCCACTCCCCCACAAACTATCGACCTAGGATTTCCCTTGGCCACCCCATATAAATGTATTGTTTCTTACCTTTCTTCCTATCATTATCTGCATCAAGTCACTATATACACAATGATAGGGACATTTAGCAACAAAGTGTCCTATCTTACCATATTTAAAACACATGAAAGGAAGTTTACCTTTGTAAATTTCTTTTCCTCTTTTTAGTTTTTATAAAGATAACTTCTTCTTGTCCAAACTCCTCTGAATCTTATTTCCTTTCTTTTCCTTTCTTGACTTATTAGAATGTTTCTTATCTTTGTGTATTTTATTTATTACATGTTCTCATCTCATATATTGTAAGTGTGCCATATAAATCATCTAATTTAAGTTTATAAAGATCTTTGGTGTCTGCTATTGCAAAAATCTTGGAATCATATCTTGTTGGTAAGGACCTTACTACCTTTTTAACAACCTCCTTGCCTTTTATTTCCTCACCAAAACCTTCAGTGGTATTAACAATCTCATCAATTCTAAGAAGATAATCTGCAATCTTTTCCTCTTTCATTTTCAAATTTTCCTCTATAGGTTTACATACATTTACTTGTTTCACCTTGTTATCTCCCTCATAAAAAGTATTTAATTTATCTTGTACATCTTTTGTTGTTGCACAAGTCATTACTTTTACAAATTTTGTATTAGACAAACCACATAGAATAACATTATTTGCCTTTGTATTGTTTTCATAGTCTCTTTTTCTTTCCAGATCAATAGGAGGTTGTGAAGGAATATTATACTTGTTACAGTTATCATGTTATTTAATTATTAGTCTATTATCCTCTACACTTAAGCTAAACTTAGGCATTTAATAATATTGTAGGTATTTAATAATTATTCTAATTATTGAATACACATTATCCCTTTAGATTTTTTTTAGGGTTGCATAATCTCCTTTTATAAGGATTGCATTGTATTTCTTTTTTATTCCCTCTCTGAATGATAATCTTTTTCTTTATAGCCATTATTACTTTTTTGCCTCCATTCTTCTCTTGTGAAAGGTATTTTTCTTGCAGGTGTTCTTGGGATCTTTGAATTTGTATTTCTCAACTTCTGCATGGTATCAGAGCCTACATCTATTGCTACTTGCTCCTGATTTTTCAAAATATTTTTTGGAGGCCAAGGTTTCAAGATTTTTAGAGTTTTTATTTTTGAATTTGGGGTGCTTCTTTATTTCTCAGCATTTTGGGCTCAAACGGACCTCACCGTTGATCTTAGGACGCCCCAAAACCCCCATTTTCATATAAAATTTGTCCAATTTGCCTCTGAAACATTTTTTGAGTTTTTGCCCTCTTTTGGGCATGAATTTCGAGAAATTCCAAATAAATAAAAATAAATTTTTTGGGTAGTTTAATGGCATGCCTAGGCCACTGCAAACACTAAAAACTGCAAGCAGTTTACTAATCACCACAACTAGATTTCTCTCTGGTGGTCTGTCACTGCTGGTAGTCACGGCCTGTAGTCTGACGGTTTGCTAACTGCAGTCGGCCACCTTGCACCACCTTCGCCAAGCCCACCTGCCACCTTCGCCCCGTCATTGCCTAGCCCTTCTTTGAATGTCTTTTGATAGGGGGGTCATTTTTTTAACATAACTTGGGCAAACAGAGTCAAATTTTGACAAACGAATAAGTGCTAGAAAGCTCTCTTCAAGCTCTTTTGAGATCTAGAGGTGGGGTTTGCAGATTTTTCCATTTTGTCCCTTCTGTCAAAGTAGGAGCTCTTTTCTACAGTCTGGGAGCCATAACTTGGGCTAACAAACTCCTTTTTTGGCAAATGAATAGGCATCAATAAGGTCTTCGAGAGCCCTATTCAGATTTGGGGTTCATTGTTCCAAAATATTTACCAAGTACACAAGATATTGTCAGAAAAAAAAATTCCTCTTGCTTTTCTTTCTAGCTCTCAGATTGTATGGGGGTTTGGCTTTTCATCTTGTGGGGGGTGTTATTTTTCTACTTTTTGTAATTTACTTCAGAAAATTAGAACACCTCAAAGTGAACAAAAAACCCCCTTTTGCATCCTTTGTTTAGTCCGAAAGATCACTTAATTAAAAAACATAAGAGCAGGTACAGATACACATGGAAAATTGTTCAGTTGAGCTTCTTACATTAACAAACTATCACCTTTGGAAAGCTCGTATGATGAAGCTTCTCATATCAAGAGGGTTCTCATCATGTTTGGATGAGGTTCAGCCTCATTATAAGGTCCTTTTGAGATTCTTCAACACATGAATAAGATGGATGAGGCTATGGGTGTCATCTCCTTACATATTTTAGACAACTTGCTTTTTCACCTTGATGGTTTGCACACTCGCCGAGCTATGTGGTCCAAGTTTCCTAATATTTTTGGTACCATCAATAAGTTTAGAGCATTAGAGATAGAAGTAGAACTCTCATCTTTGTTACCTGATTCATTTCCTCACATTGAGGACTTTTTGAACAAGTTTAAAACCACCAGATCTATCCTACACAGTTGTGGTAAAAATAAGACAGACACAAAGTGTATCTATCTGATTCTCTTGAAGCTTCGAGGTCCCTATTAGATAGTTGCTTCTACATTTTATTCTACCATAGATGCATTGGGTGCATGCTTCACCATTCCTACATTTAATGTGTTATGTGATCGCTTGACTCATGAGTAGGCTTACCTATCTCAATTGGACACTCTCACGGGATCAAAGAACAAAGCATTGGTTGCACAAAAATCTAAAGAGAACAAGAACTAGAAACTGAGGCCTAAGAAGGATTCAGTTGGTAGTGAGAGTCCCTCCAAGCCACCACCTTAGTCTGATTCTAAACCGAAGTTCTATCCCAAATAGGATAAATATTCTAAGTCTGGTGAGTCTTCCTCCAAGACTAAGAAGAAATCAGAAGAACATTGCAGTTTCTATGGAAAAGAAGGACATCCAGTTTCCCGGTGTTGGAAATCATTAGAGGCTTTGGAGGAAGCCATGCATCAACATCATATTTCTTCTCCTCAACCTCCTTCTTCTTCTTCTACAGGGAAATGAAATGCTCTTTATGCATGAGCTATTACTTTTGCATCCCCTTGGATTATTGATTCAGGGTCTTCTCACCACATGACACACTCTCAGCAACTTGTTACCTCACTTGCTCATAGTGATACTTTACAAATTGCAGTTTGTGACTCAACACAAATTTCAGTTTCAGGTTCAAGTATTGTTCCATTGACATGTGGTTGTATTCAGGACATTCTTCTAGTTCCTAACATTTTGACAAACCTCCTCTCTGTTTATCAGATTTGTCATTCTAGCTCTGGTAAAACAGTTGAGTTCTCACCACATGGTATGGTTATTAGAGAGCTCCATGATCCTAATTCGGTTGTGGCTACTAGCAGTGTTGATCTTGATTCTTAGTTATAAAGGTTTGATGGATTTGAGAGTCCTGATGGTTCAGGTGTTTCTCTTGTAGCACATGCAGATTTGGTGAGAAGACTTTGGCATGAGCATTTCGGCCATGCCAATTATAGATAGTTACAATAGATGAGTACACAAGCACTTGTGGTTGGGCTCCCTTAGATATCCTATACTGATGGTGTATTTTGAGGTTGTGCACTTGGAAAACATCATCGAGATCCCTTTCCTACAGGTAGAGCCACATGTGCTAGGGCACCCTTGGATTTGGTACACAGTGATCTTATGTCATTTTCGACTCCATCTTTTTCAAGGACCAAGTATGTGTTCACATTCATTGATGACTTCTCCAAACGTACTTGGGTGCACTTTTTTAAGTACAAGTCTGATGTGTTTGATTCATTTCGAGTATTTAAGATATTTTTAGAGAAGTAGTATGGTCTTTCTTTCTGAAGGATACACACAGATAATGGGAGAGTGTATGTGAATCAGTCTTTTATAGATTTCTGCATAGAGCATGGTTTGTAGCATCAGTTATTAGTTCCTCACGCTCCTCAACAGAATGTTATTGCTGAGAGAAAGAATAGAACACTATGAGAGATGGCCAATTATATGCTTCAGTCACATTCTATGCAACCTGCCTTTTGGGTTGAGGCAGTTAAATGTGCCACTTATATTCAAAATTAGATGCCTCATAAGGCATTATGCTAGATGACTCCTAAGGAGGGTTGGCCCCATTTCATGTCTAATGTTTCATCATTTTGATTTTTTGGTAGTGAGGATTAGGCATTTATTCCAAATGCTTAGAGGAAAGCCATGTAGAGGAAGAGCCAACCACTCATATTTGTTGGCTACTATGAGGATGTTAAGGCATACAAATTGTTTGATTCTAATTCCTAAGAGGTCCTATTTAGGTGAGATGTCCAGTTTGATGAGTGCCTTCCTCAAATGGATTCCCAATTACAAGCTTCTCCCTCACTAACTCCTCCTCTCTCTTCATCTTTTGAGGATTTCTTATTCCTTGAGGGTGATGCGGATGATGGTCTGCCATCTCCACTACCGCCACCACCCGCAACTTAGCCTTTGCCTAGGTGGACCTGGTTTATAGTTGATGTCATTGGTTCTATGGTAGGTAATCCTTTAGATTCTCATCGTACTCATGAACAGACATCTGGTTCTAGTCTTTTAGGTCATGCCATTTTAGATGGTCCTCATATTTTTTTAGAGGTGACTGATCACCTAGAGTGGGATAGGGCCATGGATGAGGAGTATTCTTCTTTGATGAAGAATCATACTTGGGATCTTTGTACTCTTCTAAAAGGAAGAAATTTGGTTTGGTGCAAGTGGGTGTACTATACCAAGTATGTTGCAGATGGTTCTATTCATAAGTATAAGGCTCATCTTATTGCAAAGGGGTTTTCTCAATTGGAGGGTATTGATTACTCCAAGACCTTTTCTCTTGTTGCCAAGATGGATTCTATTCCCTTTGTACTTTCGCTTGCAGCTTCACAGGGATGGATAGTTTTTCATATGGATTTGAAGAGTGCCTTCTTGCATGGAGACCTTCATGAGGAGATCTATATGGAGCAGCCTCAGGGATTTGTACAAGATTCTTCTTTGGTTTGTAGACTTTGGCGTTCATTATATAGTCTCAAATAGGCCCCTCGGCCCTGGTATGAGAAGATGGACTCTTTCTTGCTCTCCACACTCTTCACACATTGTCATTCCGATCTCATAGTTTATATTCAACATTAGGGGGATGATACAGTTATTGTAGTGATATATGTTGATGATCTCATCATTATAGGTGTAACGTCCTAAAATTGCGACACTTGCAATTTTGACTACATTTGGGTCTTCACGATGGCGACGCAACACTAAACCTGAATGGAGACCCCGAAACTTGCTTGCGACACCAAAAACTGCATTTTCTTGCACCTTGGCCTGATCCCTCCTTGCACCCTGCTGTCCTGGGAGGTGGGACCATGGCGCCCAGTGCTCTGGTCCTTCAGGACTAGGGCGCCCAGCACCCTGGTCCCCCAGGACCATGGCGCCCAGTGCCCTGGTCCCTGGTCCCTGGCCCTATTTTTGGGCCCGGTCTCTTTTGGGCATCGGGTCTTTATGTTTGCAATTCGGGAAATAATGTTTCCTAGTCGGCCTAAGGTCGGAAAAATCAGTCTATCAGCCCTAATTGACAAGTATATAAACTACATTTCCTCTCCCATTTTGAGGAGGAAGGACATATGTGTACAAGAGGCGGAAGCGCTAAGAAAATATTCAAACATTCAAACATTCAAGCATTCAAGCATTCCTTCAAGCAATTGAGCATTCTAAGTCTCCATTCAAGGCTAAGTGTTGCATTCAAGACAAGGATTCAACCATTGAAGAGGAGATCACTTACAACATACAACATACAACAACATTTACACCTTCACATGTAGGAATACAAACATTCTTACAACAAGGTATCAGTACTTGTTTACATTACAAACATTTACATTTATAGCATTCTCATTTCTTGGTTAATTCCAAAACTGGGGTTTGACCTAAGGGCAAACCCCTAATCCCTAACCCCCCAATCATCCTCTCTTTTCTGTGTGTAGGTTGCAAGTACGTGGCTGAAATTGAAGATCTGGAATCTTTGTGCAGAGACGAACAGATCCCCCTTCGTTTCGCGGATTTTTCGGAGGACCGTGTGCACGTCGGGCGCCATCGTCCCGTCAAATTTCACTCAAATTTGCAGGACAGCATTGTATCGACCTTTTACTACTAATTCCAGGTCCGCAGCTTCATCCTATATTCCTATCTCTATTTATAAGTGAATCTTTCTCACTTTACATGCATTCCTAGCTCAATCCTTCTATCTACATTCTTTACAAAAGAGGGTAGCCTTGCTGTCTTAACCCTTGAAACTCATTTAGAATCCAATCTTGCATTGCGTGGGATTGGATCTTGTGGGTTTCAACCCCTCTTTTGAATGTAAAGTCTCCCCTAAGTGAAAACCGTCAACCCTAGTGACCCCCTTTCTCCTTGGAGTGGGGGAGAACGCCTAGGGTTTGATTTTCTACTTTACATTTTGGTGAACCCAACGTGAACATCCTTTCTGATTATTCATGGTTAGATCTGAAAATTTTGCCTCCTTAATTACATTTCCATGTTTGATCTTTTGCAAATTTTAGAGGTTAATTGCATAAAAACCCTAAATTTTCTTTTTAGTAATTGAGCTTGCGAAATGTCTAAATGTTAATGCTTTTTCAGATCTACCTTTCTATTGCAAATTATCAATTCATATTTGTGCTTTAATTCTGAAAATTAAGTGGTTAAGTGTCAAAACCCTAATTTTTAGAACCCTCTTGATTCAACCTTTGACCGACAATTTCACTGATCAAAACATCTCTAAATCGGCTGTAACTTTGGATTCCGCAACAAAATCATAATATCTTCCATCCCTGAAAATTTGGAAAAAAGTTGCAAGGACTGTGTGCACCCTAAGTGCCATCGTCCCCGACATTTTTTCTGAAATTTCGAGAGCTAGATCTTACTGTATTTTTCTACTAAAATCCAGAATTTTGGCTGATTTTATTAATTATAACACTTTCAAAATTAAAGTCAAAGATGGTCTAGTGATTGCTTGGATTAAGGCTTCTAATCATTCAAAAATTGTTGAAATTGAAATTTTGTGTCAAAATTGCATTCCTACTGTCCTAAATCTGAAAAGTGTGTCGGCATTCATTCGAAATTTCAGTGCTTTATTCAAATTCTTGCAATTTGTGACTTTTAAAATTAAGTGTTTAATTACACCAACTTTGATTTCCGTTTTCAAAATTGAATTTTGCATGAAATTGAGTCAAATTTTAAATTTCAAAGCTTGCATTGCTCTAATTATTCCCTCTAAAATCATAAAATTCAAAATTTCAGTTTCCTTCTCTTTTTCAAAATTCAAATTTTGCATTTTTCAACAATCTTGGTAGGGTTCAATTTTGAGATTACAACTTTAATTTGGCCCATCTACAGATCGTAAAATCACTCAATTTTTTCAGATTAGCTTTAAAATCATCATAACTTTCATCCCTGAAAATTTCAAAAAAAGTTGCGAGGACCGTGTGCACTCCGTTCGCCATGGTCCTTGACATTTTTTCTAAACTTTTGGGAGATTGTCGTGATTGCATTTAACAGCTTAAATCTAGGAGATTGGCTGATTTTATTGAAATTTGCTACCTCTAAATTCGAAAATAAATTCAAAATCTTCTCTCTCTCTCTAGTGCATGAGTTTTACAACAATAAGCCCTACTTACACTATTCCCATTAGACGAAGCCTTAGAATTAAGTCTTTCCAAGGTTTAATTACCGACGAGATGGAACCTAATTTGAATAGCCTTTTTAACGAGGACACAGGTAATTCCTCTAATCCTCCTGATGATGAAGAAGCTCTCCATGAGGTTTCTGTAGAACAACTTTCGAAATTGGATAACCAATTTGATGATTTTCAGAAATGGATGTCTCAAGAATACCCCGATAGTCAAGCTCTTTCATTAATTGAGGGTCTAAAACGTATGGTTCAAAGTGATAAGAATGGAATTGATATTTTGCGTAGTATTGCACACATTGTGGATTTGAATGTGATGCCTATGAAGAGTTGTGCTTAAATTTTAGGTTATACACAACCTCCTACTCAAGTCAATCATTCTATTCCTTTGACAACTTCTATTGCTAGTATACCTACCTTTACATCAAACATAATGACTACTTCTATACAAGACATTCCGCCTATGATCACCAGTCATGGGGGCAATCCTTCCTCTTCAATTAACCCTCTTCCTTCATTCAATCTGACTTCTTCATTCATTCCTTCAATGAGTGTCCCTATTACATCTTCACAGATGAACATGGCGCAAGGGGGCAATTCATTTAATCATTCCATTCCTCCTTGTAGTGCTACTCTTTTCCAATCATCTCCTATGACTAACTATCATAGTGTCCCACCACCTTACTCTCAATCAATATCTTCTTTCAATAACATAACACCTCCATCACAATCTAACACGTCTAATATGAACTCTTCGACTGAAGCGACCATTAACAATCTTGCACAAACTGTCTCTTCTTTACAGCAACAAATTGCTTCTATGAATCAATCTAAGTTTAGTGTGCCCACATTTGATGTTGTGAGCCCACTTTCTCTTGACATTGTTTGAGCCATCCCTCCTAAGCATGTTGAAATCCCGCATTTGGAGCTTTATAATGGTAAAGGTGATCCTCTAACACATGTTAAGACTTTTCAAACAATATGTACCGATTTTGCTTATGACCAAAGGTTGCTTGCAAAACTATTTACTAGGACATTAAGAGATAAAGCCCTACAATGGTATTGCTCATTGCCTTCTTATTCTATTACTTCTTTCGAACAACTTGCGAATGCTTTTATTCAACAATTTCAAAACAATATAAGTCCTAAAGTTACTTTGATTGATTTAATGCATTGTAAACAAGGTGTTAAAGAAAAAGTGACTGATTTCATTGGTAGATATAAGCATTTGTATGCTCAAATTTCTTTTCCAGTACCTGACAATGATATTTAAAGAATCTTTATTTCTAATTTACAAAAAGATATTAGAGATAAACTTCTATTTTCTGAGTTTACTTCTTTCCAACAGTTGTGTGCAACTCTTCACAATTATCAACTGACTGTGAGTCAAATGGAACAAGCAAATCCTATGGCTCCGAGTGATAAGGGTGATAGTAGTCAACAACCATTTGGAAAGTTTAAACCGAACAAAGAGTCCATTAAGTTCAATGAAAACATCATCAACAACAATGTGAATGCAGCATCAGGTGTGCCTCCTATTTCTAAGTTTTTCAAGAAAGAAAGAAAGTTTACTCCTTTGAATGAATCATTGCATAGTATTATGAATAAGTTATTGGAACAAAATGTGCTTACTCTCCCTCCTATAAGGCAAATAGATCCTGCAAAGATTAATTCACCCTATTTTGATAACAAATCTTTTTGTCAATTTCATCGTCAACCTGGGCATGATACTGAAAAATGTTTTGCTTTAAAGGGTAAAATTCAAGATTTGATTGATAATAATACTATCTCTGTTTCTAGTGTGAATGATAAAGGCAACACATCTATAGCTCCTCCTAACCAAAATCTTAAGATTTTTACTAATCCATTACCTTCTCATACCTCTAATGCGATTGATACTAATGATTCCTCTGTCTCACCTGAGGATCTTGTGTCTATGACTCCGAATGTGATTAACTTTGTAGAGCAACAGACACTCCCTAAAGAACCTTCCATCACATTTGATTCTATTGAAACTATCAGAGCACCTGATGGTCCTTTATACATAGTTGCAAAAGTCAAGAATACACCTTGTTGTGGAGTGCTTATTGATCCTTCTTGCATGGTTAATGTTATTACTGAAGAATTTCTCTTTACTTTGCAATTGAATCAAGTGATCTATAACAAAACAAATGTGGTTGTGAAATTATTTGATGCATTTTCTTCTCCTGCAATCGGTTCTATTACATTACCTATTGAGGTCCATAACAAATCCCTTGATGTGAACTTTGCTATTATTCCTTCATCCGAACAATTTCGTGTGAAGCTAGGCTATCCTTGGCTATCTTCGATGAAAGCTATTGCTTCTCCTATTCATAAATGTTTGAAATTTCCCCATAATGGTGAAGTTGTTACTGTTAATCATAGTCTCTTTAAACCAGCTGAAAGAACTTCTAGTGTTCCTATTGATTACTTTTGGCCTAAACAATTCCAATCTCTTCCACTGCGAAGTGATCATCTTTTCAAATCTTATCAAAAGTGGAAAAAAGATATGATCCTATCTCTAAGTGAACCTAGAACACCCAAACTTAATATTCCTATCATTCTTGAGAAGGAAATTCTTCCTTTGAAAGATAAAACTAATGTCTTTCCTCAAGAAGATTCCCAACCCATTCCTATGGATGTGACTATGTCTATGTCTGATAAACTTTCTAAAAGTAGACCTATACCTCCTCATCATGATGGACTTGGTCTCCTTCCTAAACCAAATATTCCTCCTTTATATGGAGCAGTTCCTCCTCCTTCCTTTTATAGAGAGAAGAGATCTTCCTCTTCTCCTATTATCCAACCTAAGAGACAACAACCTAAACACCCAAGTGATAAGGATGAGAAAATTCCTCCTCCTCAATCTTCTCAACTTCCTACTAAGACTAGATGAAATCATTCTATGCATGAACGCCGATGAAAGCGTCATCTTAGAGCTCAGGCAACTGCTTCTCAAACTTTGCAATCTCCAAAAACACCTTCAGCTAGTATTATTCCATTTTCTCCTCAGTCAAAAATTGAGCCAAAATCTCCTAAACATAAGATGCATGATGGTCTTGATCCTGTGCGAGTTAAAGATCCTATTTTTATAAATCTTGATGATGATATACATGAAAATGTTATTCATGATGAAAATACTACTTCTCTTGCTTCTGATAGTGAATATGAATTTGTTGATATTGATAACCATTTATCTAATGAATTTTCTAAAGCACTTATCCTAGCTCCTAGACAAGAACAACATGGCTTGGAACATGAACATAGCCCTTGTTTGGATCTTGTGATAGCTCCATCTGTTGTGTTGAATGTTCCTCCTCTAGCATGTTTCCTGCCTTCTCGAAATATTGATCAACAAGATCGGGGGGTAGATGACGTGCTAGACTAGTTTCATTAGCATAGCAGACTCTCTCCTCCCATCTTTTGTTACTTCTTCTATGTGTTATTCTCATTCTTCTATTTGTTGTCCTTAGTGTTGTCTACTTGAGGACGATGCAAAGCATTGAGATCTCTTTTGGTCTCTCTCATGTTGACTCAAAAGACACATGTGTTCCCTTCTTCTAGGTGACCTTCCTTGATTGGGGAATGAAGAACAATTATGCATACATACATATGATATACATGAATTATCATATAGCATACTGACCCCGAGGAAAGCGAAGTCACCTCGTGCTTTGTGTTTTGTGTCTATTATCCTTGGGTTTATCTCACACTTGGGGGCTAAATCTTTGTGATAACGTGCTCCTTTCTCTTCTCATTTCTTATGTGTATCACTACCTTAAAGCAATCACCCCCATTGAGGCATGTGCGATCGCTTTAACATAGGGGGGCATACACCCCGTCTATCCCTTCAGGATACTTGAAGATTTCTTGGCGAACTTAGCTTTGCCTTGAAAATTTTTGGTACTTTTCTTGCATGACTCATAGTGAGGGAACCTTACTACTGATAGTCATGGTTCTCCCTCATGATCTTCCCTTTTACTTTGTCAATCAAAGCCATAAGATCCTTAGTCCACTGGGGGCTTCGTGTATCTTGCCTCCTTGATGTGGTGAAAGTCTTTCAATGTTGTTTCCTTGTACTTTACTGGAAGTATGGGCGTACGCTTATACTCCCGCTAAAGTGGGGGCTAAATGTAATGTCCTAAAATTGTGACACTTGCAATTTCGACTGCATTTGGGTCTTCACGATGGTGATGCAACACTAAACCTGAATGGAGACCCCGAAACTTGCTTGTGACACCAAAAACTGCATTTTCTTGCACCTTGGCCTGATCCCTCCTTGCACCCTGCTGTCCCGGGAGGTGGGACAATGGTGCCCAACGCCCTGGTCCCCCAGAACCATGGCACCCAGCGCCCTGGTCCCTGGCCCTATTTTTGGGCCTGGTCTCTTTTGGGCATCGGGTCTTTATGTTTGCAATTCGGAAAATAATGTTTCCTGGTCAGCCTAAGGTCAGAAAAATCAGTCTATCAACCCTAATTGACAAGTATATAAACTAAATTTCCTCTCCCATTTTGAGGAGGAAGGACATATGTGTACAAGAGGTGGAAGCACTAAGCAAATATTCAAACATTCAAACATTCAAGCATTCAAGCATTCCTTCAAGCAATTGAACATTCTAAGTCTCCATTCAAGGCTAAGTGTTGCATTCAAGACAAGGATTCAACCATTGAAGAGGAGATCACTTACAACATACAACATACAACATACAACAACATTTACACCTTCGCATGTAGGAATACAAACATTCTTACAACAAGATATCAGTACTTGTTTACATTACAAACATTTACATTTACAGCATTCTCATTTCTTGGTTAATTCCAAAACTGGGGTTTGACCTAAGGGAAAACCCCTAATCCCTAACCCCCCAATCATCCTCTCTTTTTTGTGTGTAGGTTGCAGGTACGCAGCTGAAATTGAAGATCTGGAATCCTTGTGTAGAGATGAACAGATCCCCCTTCGTTTCGCGGATTTTTCGGAGGACCGTGTGCACGCCGGGCGCCATCGTCCCGTCAACTTTCGCTCAAATTTGTAGGATAGCATCGTATCGACATTTTACTGCTAATTCTAGGTCCACAGCTTCATCCTATATTCCTATCTCTATTTATAAGTGAATCTTTCTCACTTTACATGCATTCCTAGCTCAATCCTTCTATCTACATTCTTTACAAAAGAGGGTAGCCTTGCTATCTTAACCCTTGAAACTCATTTAGAATCTAATCTTGCATTGCGTGGGATTGGATCTTATGGATTTCAACCCCTCTTTTGAATGTAAAGTCTCCCCTAAGTGAAAACAGTCAACCCTAGTGAACCCCTTTCTCCTTGGAGTGGGGGAGAACGCCTAGGGTTCAATTTTCTGCTTTACAATAGGTAGCTCATTCTCCTTGATTCAGGATAATCAGTGAGCTTTGATGGAGAAGTTTGAGATGACAAATCTTGGACTCCAGCACTATTTTTTGGGCCTACAGTAGGTTATTTAGTCATCTGATGGGATTTCCATACTTTAGCACAAGTATTATCTTCATATGCTTCACAGATTTGACATGCTTTCTTGCAAGCCTGCACCCACACCATGTTAGTCAGGTGTTGTTTTGTTTGCCACTTTTTCTACACCTTCTGTGGATCCTACCTTATACAAGCAGTTGGTTGGTAGTTTGTTGTATCCAACACATACATGCCCAGATCTTTACTTTGCGGTTTGTCTTGTCTCCAGGTTCTCCCATGAGAGCCATTGGCAAGCTGCCAAATGTATTTTAAGGTACATTCGAGGCACTACACAGTTTGGCATTCACTATACTTTAGGATCCCCTCACATTTTTGGCTTCACTGACTCAGATTGGGTTGGTGATGCTCAGATCAGAAGTCTACTTCTGGCTTTGTTTTTTTCCTTGGTTTTGGCCCTATTACATGGTCTTGCAAGAAGCAGTCTTCTATTGCATTATCATCTATAGAGGCTGAGTACTGAGCAATGGTGTTAGCTAGTCAGGAGGTTTTATGGCTTTGACAATTGATGATTGAATTTGGGTTTCCTGCTGATAGTCTCACTATTCTTTGGTGTGACAATCAGAGTGCCATTCACATTTCCCGCAATCTAGTGGAGCACCAGAGGTCTAAACACATTGAGCTTCACATGCACTTCATTAGATAGTTGATTCAGGATGGCTTTCTCATCTTGGAGTACATTGCTACGAAGGAGCAGATTACTGACATATTCACTAAACCTTTCACATTTTTGCGCTGCCTTGCTTAGGGTGAAGGAAGTTATCCTTGGGGGTCTCATTGAGGCCTTCCTTCCTTCATGGTTTTTTTAGCATTCTTTTTCCATCTCTTTTTGGAGTAGAGTTTTTTCCCACGTTGTTTTCTCTGTTTCTTCGATTTATAGAGATTTGGTTGTGATTGGGTACCTGATTAGGGTTTGTTGCCCAGACCCAAATTTGCCTTCTTCATGTAGTTGTATTCTCTTCATGAATTTAGTTTCTAGGTACTCCCTAAGTTCATCTTATGGGGTGGTGTTAGAGTTATTGTGTTATTTAATTATTAGTCTATTATCCTCTACACTTCAGCTAAAATTAGGCATTTAATAATATTGTAGGCATTTAATAATTTTTCTAATTATTAAATACACATTATCCCTTTAGGATTTCTTTAGGGTTGCATAATCTACTTTTATAAGGATTGTATTGTATTTATTTTTTATTCCCTCTGAATGATAATCTTTTTCTTCAAAGCCATTATTGTTTTTTTCCCTCCATCTTCTCTTGTGACATGTATTTTGCTTGCAGGTGTTCTTGGGATCTTTGAAGTTGTATTTCTCAACTTCTTCAATACCCATCTACAATAGACATCCAAACATCAAAGTCCAATGATGACAAATAAGCTTTCATTCTGATATATTAAAATGCATAGTTTGTTCCATCAAATAGAGGTACTTTATTTCATAAAGATCCTTCTTGACTAGCCATTGTGTTTGGAATCCAAGACCTACCCAAGTTGATTAAGCTTCCTGAAGTGGTACAAATTTAAACTACTAAATTGTGATACTCTTTTAACTTTGGCTAAACAACATGCACAAGAATACTAGAAATCATGAAATCAAACCAAACACATCAGACCATAATATAAGTGATTGTGTGAAAAACCCTAAAAGCTAAAAACCATAATGAGAAATTCTATTTGGATCTACTCTCCAAATCCTTCTGAGAACAAAACTTATATCACTATTACAATTCTTCACTTGCAAACATGCCTCACTAATAAACAAGATCTCACAAATCACCAAGCCTCACTGGTTACAAACCTTATAAAACTAAAATCATCAAACACGAAGTACTACTCTATTTATAATTAAATTCACTAGTTACAGATAAATTCTCCAACATTACATATCACAAACCTACTTTTCTTATTGGGTTTTAGAGTTTTCTCTACAGAGAATTTTTTTTTGAAAGTAATCTCACATAGCCTTTGTTCTCATTACTAGAAATTCATTAAAAAAAATAGAATCTAACATACATCTCTCAGATAAAGAATATTTCATTTCACATTACAGAAACACTATAGTTTCAACTTGTTATATTTTTGAGTGTCATCGTCGATCCTCAGCAACCAGTTAGACAAGATTATATAATCTTCTAATAGTCATTACAACCCTCTTTTCCTTTTGACACAACCTCTACAATAACTAATTGACAGTTACAGTTGAAAAATAACAGTTAACAATAGTTAGCCATTCTAGGGTTTCTTTAGGTCTAAACCTTTGCCATCGATGCAACTCTTCGCACCAAAATCCACATAGTCATTCACATCATCGAAGATCTACTAACTTTGATAGGAATCTTTATCAAGGGATTAGCCAGACCATTAGATAGAGATTTATTGAACAACTAGAGTGATCACAGAGGACTGACAACAGTGAAGGTTTACACCACCATGAAGCTACTCTAACCATTAGATGTGGATTAAACAAGATAATAAATATTCTTATCCAAATTAATCTCTACAAAATATGAACACCAACACAAAAGGTTCCTAGGTAGCTGGGGCTAGTAACATAACATCATAATGACCATCCACATAGTCAACTTTAAAATGATCACCAGCTAGAACAAGTCACTGAACAAACATACAAACATACAAACATGCATAGAAGAGGTTTTATACTTAGTCATTTTTGCAAGACCTGGGGCTTAAAGTTTAGGGTAAATAGAGACAACATTAATGGTATTTGCATACAATTTTTGCAAATAGAGGCTCAAACAATTACAATCTTAATAAAAGAAAGAAAGATGACCACATCTGTTGTTGACATCAATGTCAACACAATGTGTTATATGCTAGGAGAATTAAAATGATATTAACTTAGATGATGATATTGACATTGATGCTAATGCTAACAATGTTGATCCTAATGATTTTGATAATATGTATGAGGTTATTCAAACTATTCATGAATTATCTTCATAATTTTCAAAAGCATTAACCCTAGCTCCTACTAACAAATAAAGAAACTGATCATTGAAGCATGGTTCTTGTTTGGACCTTGTTGTAGCTTTGTCTACCATGCTTGTAGTTTCTTCGCTTGCATCTTTTCCACCATTTCTAAGTGATGTTAAGCAAGATTGGGGGGCAGATGATTTTCTTGACTAGTTTCACTTGTTAAACAAACTCTTATGTATGTTTACTTGTAGGCAATGTGCTTTCCCATGATGTGCTAATTGATATGTATTTGTGTAATGTTAGGCTATCTTTGGATGACCCTTGTTGCTCTAATGGCATAAGGTAATAATGAGCCCAAATCTATCATGGCATTCTTCTATTTGCATCTCGATTAGATTATATATGTTGTACATGTACTATTATTCATAAATGTGCCTTTATGTTGTCTACTTGGGGATGATGCAAAGCATTGAGAGATCTCTTTTTGGTGTCTACCATTTTGACCCAAAAAAGGCTTCTCCTTATTAATCTTTTGTGATCTTCTTCCATTGTGCTCATAGTTCCACTACCTTTGGGGGATGAGGTCAATTCAATGCAATCACACTTTATATAAATGCTTTATCTTAAGTGTATACTAACCCTAGTTAGTGGATTTCTTATGTGCTTGGGTATGTGCAAGATCATGAGGGGTGAAAAAATGGTAATATCTTGACTAAAGTCTTGATTGATAGGCTGATTGAAAAATATCTATAACTTTCAAATGGTATCACAATTTTTGAGTCCAAAACATGCACCACATTCTATGCTCTGTATAATATAGGATTAAAAAAAAATGTATTTCATAAAGTTTTGACCAAGTTATGGTGGTCAAACATACGCGCTTTCTATATTTTTAAAAAGTTGTAGTAAAAAAATCATAATTAATTAATATTATTATTATTTTAAATGTGTCACATCTGGACATGAGTCTTCTAATTATATCTAAAATCTTATTAAAAATATTATGATTTGATTTTGGTTATGTAGCGTGGTCAGACAAACACTTGCTTGTTATCTTTTTCTTGAAATTTTAGTGCTACTCCATTGAAATTTCAAATTTTTGTCAAATGGATTTTTTTTTAGTTTACAACTAGTAGCTTAGAAACTACATTCAATTTGCTATATATTCTATTTTTTACATATTTTAAAACAATGTTGGTAACGTATTCAAATTTTTATGTCAAATTGTCTAACTTTTCTTTTATTTTTATTGCCACTTAAGGGTTTCTTTGGCCCACCATGATCTTGCATGTAGCTACTTTATCATTATTATTTATTACCATTTCCCTTCATTTATCCTTTCTTGAGGGCTAATCATTATGGCAATGTGCTTGTCTTTTGGATGAATGTATGCTACCTTCAAGCTATTGACCTAGTAATGCATACATAATCATTTTAACATGGAGCATACACTCTACTCATTATTACACTTTGTGCATACAAAATGAGACTTGGTTTATATACTTTTGATCACACCCGATGACATGTTTGGTACATACTATAGTATCCATTTTGCAATCAATTCAATTCACCTATTCAGAATACTTTGCAAGTTCTAAGCCTTTTTATTTGTAATCTTTTACACTAATTTTTCAATTCAAAATTTTCAAATTAAACATGACTTATAGTAAGCACAAGCCTTACCAGGCCAACATAGTCATGCTCTATTTTCTCTTTAGGTGTTGCTCCTTTTATGTTGATATTGGATTGATAGGATCCTAATTCGTTGAGGGCTTGGTGTGTCTTGCCTCTTTATTATATTGATGAAATATTTTCAATGCTACTTTTTACTTTATTTAGAGTATGAATGTATTCTCATAGTCTCACTAAAGTGGGGGCTAGATTTAGCATCATAAATTATATCCCTATATGATTTCATCCTAAGCTAGGCCTCACTTATAAATTCTATTCTTCCATTCCCTAACCCTACTCTAATTATGCTTATACTAACCCAAAATTATCACTTTCAACACCTTTGTTGAATCCTCTTCAAATTTTAATCTTAACTAGCAAGATTAGGGTACCCTGGATACCATGGTCTACCCAAAAAGTTCCCAACTTTGGACCCCACAATAGTCATATTTCTAAGGTGGAAAAAATTTCTTCGTGTTGTCCTAGTTTGATATTTCAAAACACATTTTGTATGGTTAAGTATAAAATAAAGCCTTACCCCCTCATTTTATAATATATATCTCAATTTGGAAATTCAATCCCTATCAAAAAATTTAAGCAACCAATCAAGCATCAACATGGTAGTGAACGAGAGGTCAAGTGTAGATTTCAAGCATTCATGATGGCATCAATGATCAAGGAAACATGAATATATTGTCCATGATATTATTAACCTTTATATAAATACTTCAACTTAATATTAATGTCATGATATCAAGTTGTGATTCAAGCATTTCAATTTAGATCTAGCCTTACTCTCAAAAAGTAAGCTTTTCAATTTTGTCAATTCCATTATAAGTTCAATTTCAATTTCAATTAAGGGTTAGTTCTAAACCCAAAGTTTTAAATAGGAAAACCCCTATCAAAAAAAATGTTTCCCTTAATTATATGTGTAGGCAATAAATCCAGAATCTATGAATAAATATTCTAGCAATGAATATAATGACGATCAGATCTGACTTTTGTAGGAGTGAAAAGTAGAGGACCAGGTCACCTTGGGCATCTCAGCTTTGTAAATTTCCAATGGAATTTTGGGAATATATTCTGAGAAACATTTTGATTCAAAATGGTTTTTGTTTGTTCACATCCAATAGCTATAGGACTAGGTTGCCTCAAGCATCTTCATCCCATACTTTTAGGCTGAATTTTTTTACAAAGTTGCCTCTTTGTTCCTTCTGCTCTAATATTTCTTTATGTGAGCATATTGCACCTATAGCTGATTGTTCATATTGTTTTATATTAATTTTTAAATTTTTCCCCTATATTTAACATTTAAACTCACTAATATACATTCAAAATCAATTTCCAAAAAGGGGTTGTCAATTTTGATCTGCATTCAATCCATTTCATAATTGAAGAGGAGATTGGATCAATCAAACTCATTAAAATTCATTTGACCCCTAAATATTTAATATAAAAATAAGTGGTTTTCCTAGTTTAGATAGCTCAACTTGTGAAACACTATTTTACAACAATAAAACCAGGTTATCGAGATTAATCATGAATTATCCTTAGAATTCTCAAAATGATTAACCCTGGCTCCTAGTGACAAAAAAAGCGACTCATCGTTAGAGCATCATCCTTGTTTGAAACTTGTAAGAGCTCCATCTATTGTGATTTTTGTTGTTCCTCTTTAATTTTCCCCACCATCACTAAGTGATATAAAGAAAGATTGGGGGGTAGATGATTTTGTTGACTAACTTCACTTGTGCAATAGACTCTTATGTGTGTTTACTTGTGTAGCATAGGAATTCGGAAATCATCACAAGCAAATCAATATTAGTCTAGCTCAATCACAAAAGCTCATTGCAATGATCAATCCTAATTACACTCAATAGAGACATGAAAGCAAAACATTCAGAACTAAAAACTAAGCAAACCAGATGTAGATTCAAATGTCTCCTTCATGCGGCTCCATTGTCCTTCTTTCTTCTCCAAATAGCCTTTGTTTGTGGATCTCACCTTCAAGTGCACACACATGAGATGAAAGCAAGTAAATAAGATATTGGCGCAAGAGTACTTGAAGTGTGATTGATTTGACAAAGTGATTAGAAATTCGATAATCTGATTATTATTAGATTGAGATTGAAGAAATTCATCCAATTTATAGATAAACTGGAGAAATGATCAAATTAGCATGATTCAATTCAAATGGAAATTGCAAACCAATATGACAAATTATGCACTTTCTATGCAAAATTGATTGATTGATAATTTATGACAAAATTATGACAACTTTCTATGTCAAAATTGATTGATTGTCAATTATGACAAATTATGACAAATTGAAATGTCATTCCCATGAAATTAGGAGGAAAATAGGAGGAAATTGTAATTAGAAATTAGGAAAATTAGAAAATTGGAAAAATAGGAAATTAGGAAATTTAGTGAATTAATTAATAATTTTTCATTTATTAATTAATTCACAAAAAGAGGAATTATTAGCCAATTAAATGAACATTTAATTGTGATGAGAAGACTTAGGATAAATAAATAATTTATTAATCCTAAAGGGAGAAATGACAAACAAGGTTAAAAGATTAAATCACGAAACCCTAGAAGATGAATTAGAAAATGCAAGGATGACAATTAGGTCTTGACAAAGGATAATTGATATCGATTCGATTTGATCATGATTCTGACTTGATAAATGATTTGATTGATAAACAATTGAAATTGGTTGACAAATTGACCAATATTGATAAAGAGACCAAATTGATATGCGAAAATTGACATGATTGAAGAGGACAAGGATCGATGACAAATCGATCGCAAAATTGACGAGATTGACAAGAGGACAAGGATTGATGATGAATCATGACTGAAAATTGCTATCGACAAGACCTAATTCGAAAGCAAGAAAAATGAGGAATGCAGAAGAAGGACTCGATGCTCGCAAATGATAAAGACCAAGTGCTCAACATAGAAGAAATGTTAATGCGATGCAAAAACCCTAAAATAAGGCAATGCACAAATGTTAAAGTATGATTCCACAAGCGTTGACCATTTTTAGGTGTCTACAACTTGTATGCAATATTCTTCCATAATGATGTTCTTCTCTATATGTATAGTGTTATGTTAGGGAATCTTTGGATAACCCTTGTTTCTTTATTAGAATAAGGTAATAAAGAGGCTGAATCTATTATGACATTCTTTTGTTTGTAGCTCAATTATTTTGTATTGTGTACCATTGTTATGCCCTACATCTACTATTGTTGTAAATGTGCCTTTGTGTTGTCTACTTGAGGATGATACAAAGCATCAAGATCTCTCTTTTTGGTCTCTACCATGTTGAACCAAAAATAAAATTGTTTGTTCATCTTATATACTCTTCTACCATTGTGCTTGTAGCTCCACTACCAATGAGGGATAAGATCAATTAAATGCAATTATACAAGTGATAAACATGATTTATCAAAAGTGCATATTGACCTTAGTTAATGTATCCCTTTTGTTCTTTTTAATTACTTTTTGTGACCATTTACCTTGATTTTTCCTTTCTTGGGGGAATATCATTATGGCAGTGCACTTATCTTTTGGATGCATGTATGCTACCTTAAAGCTCTTTTTCTTGATTATCATGTATGCTACCTTAAATATCTCTTGCTCCTAATTAGGAATACACAATCACTTTAATGTGTTTACATACACTTCGATCATTGTTATACTTTGTGCACACACCACGAGACTTGGGTTGTAGAATTTTGGTCACAAACCATGACATGGTTGTGTAGCATCGTAAATTGTACGCACTTGCTAGGGTGGTACAATTTCAAACTTGGTTTAGCACTCGCCTTGGCGCATTTTGCATTTTGCATTGCATTTCCCCTTTAGCACTTAATTAGGTCTAAGGTTCTATTTTTATCATCTCCCATATCATAAAGTTGGGCCCTTTTCATTAAAGTGTGCCCCTTTTATTTTATTCTTCCAATACATCATTTAATCTAAAACCCTAATTAGGTCCTATTTTGAACTTGGGGGCTTGATGTCGAGGGTCAAAACATCTTGAAATCACCTGTAACTTCGGGATTCTCTCTAAAATTATCATATCCGATGGCCCTGAAAATTTGGTGAAAAGTTGTCGGGACCATGGCGCCCGAAGTGCACACGGTCCCGGACATTTTTCCCAAAATTTTAGGAGCGCAATCCAATCATAAAATAAAGCTTAACCCCAAGAAATTGGGGGGAGATTCAATCTCTAGGTCGGCCAAAAGTTGAAATTAAGACCTAGGGTTTCATATATAAGAGCTCTCTTTCTTCATTTGAAGGGATCAAAATTTTGGCTTAAGGGACCTTCTATGCAGTGAAAGAGCAGATCTTTGAAGACTTCAACAACATCCAACATCCATCCATCAAGCATTCATCAATTTCATTCATCCATTTAGGGCTTTGAAGACATTGAAGAGCAATAGGGGATCACCGACTAAAGATTGGCTTGTACCCCTCCCTTGGGGTTGGGTATGATTTCATGTTGTTTTCATGTCTTTGCATAAGCCTCATTATATCATTTGTATTCATGCTTTAGATCACTTTGCATCTTGATTTGGAGCATTTACATTATCATTTACAAGCAATTAGGGTTTACTTTCTAGGTTGCTCTAGTTTGCTTACTTGCATTTTAGGATCTTGCACACACACTACTTTTACAATACAACTTGGCTATTCATGGAGGTGGAAATAACCAAAGCAGGGGTTTGACTAAGGCAAAACCCTATATAGCCGCCCACCATACCTTTTTAGATATAAGTGCGAATTTCAGGATTCGGACGACGTCGCAAGTTGCAGATCCGGTAGAAGCAGACAGAAACTGAGCTACACACCAAATTTCAGGACAAAAGACCAGGACAGGGGTGTGGGGCACCCTGGTCCTGCCAGGACAGGGGCACTGGGCACCCTGGTCCCTCTGTCAGACAGCAAGTTTCAACATTTCTAACATATTTTCAAGTTGCAAAACAACAGTTTCAGGAGCAGAATCAGGACAGTGGCGCCTGTGCCCCCATCCCAAACATTTTCACTCAAATTTTAACTCCAGGTACGCATCTGCATTCTTTCCCTCATGTTTACAGCTTTGCATTGTTTAATTTCAATTCTGCAATCTTGTTATTAGTTCATACTTGCACTTTGGGGTTAGGAATTGAACTTGCATCATTTTATCTTTCAATTACAACAAAGGAATAGAAACCCTAATAGGTAGCCCATGGCTCTCTCTTCCACAAAAAGAAGTAGCCAATTGTGTGATACCTCTAGGCTCTTTCGTATTCCACAATGTGTGTCAAAAGGTAGGATTAGGGCATGTTAGCCTAGTCTCGCTTTTTCCCCTACACATTTTGGTGAACCCGACGTGAATCTTATTATTGCTTTCTCTTGCATTGCATTTGTTAGATCTAGATCTAGATTTAGAGTGTTTCATTTAAGTTTCATTTTTTCATTAAAAAAAAAAAAAAAAAAGAGGGAAAAGAAAGAGTGTGTTTCTTTGTTTCTTTGCATTGTGTGTTTAAGTTTTATGCAATCTTTATTTCAAAATGTCAGATTTTTATTTGCAAGATGTTCATATTTATGATGATGTATGCAATTATGTTGATTATGAGTATAGCCAAGATGAATTAGATGAAGCTTTAGATGATTTTTTGAACCCTAAAGATACCAAACCTTCATTTTACCAAAAACTCATAAACATTGTTACTATGCCATTTCGTTGTGATGAGAAAGATAAGTCGAATGATTCCTCTCAAGGGTACATTCCTATCAACTCTTCCACTAAATCTAGTAACATGGTTGTTTTCAATGATCCCCTCTATGAAGAGATGTCTCCTTTTGAATCAAAAGATAAACCTTTTAATAGATATGATCATGCTTTGTTGGATGATGCTCTTGATGACTTTGTGGCTTTATCGAAATCTTTAAACAAGAACAAAACTTTTGAATTAGTTAACATGATAAACCTGAAAGAGCATAATAAGCCTCTCTTTGAAGTCCAAGGTGCTTATCCTTCTCCCACCTTTCAAGTTCCTAAATCACCTCTCCTTACTGCCCAAGGAGGGTATGGTCATGATTCCTTTCTTACTCTGAATAAACCTATCATCACTGTGCAAGGAAGAAAACCTATAAGCCCTTATAGTTATGCCAAGCAATTAACTAGAGAGAGTTATAATGCGGTTGCCCATACTTATAATACTAGAAATAATAGGCAGCCTAATCCTCCTCCTGTTACTCTAGTTTCTCTTCCTAATCCTCAACCAATTCTTCCGCAAGCTCCATGTATTTCACAAATGCTTAGTAAGGACTATGATCTTATTGAACAACTTAAAACTACTCTGGCAAAGATTTCTATTTGGGATTTAGTTCAAACTTCACCTGCCTATTATGGGATGTTACAAGATGCTTTAAAAAATTTAGATGTCCCACCTGTAGTGACACCTAATAATAATAATAATAACATGGCTTCCCTGATTGATTCTACAGGCAAACCCAAATCTCAAATTGTGTTCACACAAGATGAGTTACCTTCTCATGAAATTCAAAATCAATATGATCCTCTTATGATTGTAGTTATTATCAATGAAAGTGCTATAAGATGAACCCTTGTGGACAATGGATCTGACCTTAATGTTTGTAGTATTGATTTATTGGACAAGCTTAATGTGGATCATTCTCTCATTAAACGTTCTTCTATTTCTATTTGAGGCTTTGATAATGTTGGTAAAGAATGTTTGGGTATCATAATCTTACCTATTACAATAGGTCCTATTACTTTACCTACACCTATTCATGTCATCTCTAGTAATTTGACTTACAATCTTCTATTAGGGAGACCTTGGCTTCATAGTATGCAAGCTGTCCCCTCAACTTTGCATGGGCGAGTCAAATTCATTTATGACAATATAACATACACCTTGCTAGCTGATACTAATCTTCAAGAACCATTACGAACTGGATCTTCTTGTTCAACTACTTCCAATCCTTCTACCACTTCAAATGCATCTACTTCCTTTAAGGATTTTGTCCCCTCTAGTACTCTTGATCCTTCTACTCAATCAGAATCTTCTCCCAAAGATATCTTTTCTCCCAAAAAGGCTCTCTTGGATGATGATTGGGGATCTTTAGACTTTAACCCTACTTTTGTAGGAGAATATAGAGTGCCTAAGATTGAGAAGGGAAAATCTAAGGAAGAAACTAAAGAGAAGCCCACTTTGTCTAAGCAATTCAGTAACAACTTTGTGGCTACCTCCGATTCAAATAACTCTTCAACATCTTCCTCTAATACAAATAGCACTGAGATCTATGGGGCATCACCATCCCTCTCTAATTTAGCATCCCTTCATGGTCATGGTTTTCACATTTTGGCTAAGAGTGGCTATAGTGGAAATGGTTGTGGCACAAATGAACAAGGAATTAAAGTTCCTTTAGAACATAACATGCATGAATATTAATTTGGACTTGGATATAATCTTTCTAAGCCCACCAAAACATCTAAAAGACCATCTCTCAATGTGAATGCTATATTTAGTAGTGATGATGATCTCACTTCAACTAAATCATCTTCTACTTCTATCAACTCTCATTCCCCTCATAAGGAAATCTTGGCGATGAACAAATCTCTTTATGACTCCCCTCAAATTTCTAAATCCACTTATGAATCTTTATCTCCTATTCATCATAAAGTCCTTTCCTCCAGGGATAAGGCTCTAATAAATTACACTCATCCCTCTTCTAAGATTTCTTGTGACTTTTCTTCTTCAATTTTTATCATTTTATACATGTTTTTGATCTCACTTATAGTTGAGCATTTAGCATGTCATATTCAAATACCTCATTTAGTCTATCATGTCTTTAAATAACATTAATGGCTATTATGTTGCTCATCATTATGTGACATTGGTAGCTCATTTATTGGGGGCTCATTGTCATTCATGATGGTACAATTTCAAGTGCAATCATATTTTTGAAGCAACATAATAGCCTAATTTTCTATGTTACCTCTTGTTCCTATGGGGACAAGAGTGATTTCATACATCTCTTCTTTTTATGGTTAAAATTTCCCTTTGGGGTAATAGTGTGGAAATATTGATCATCTTTTCTTTAGAATCCTCTTTTCCTAGATATGGGAGAAGATGTGTATTCTCTTTCTTATCCTACCCACTTCTTGTGAGGAGCATTTTACATACACTAATGTCTTGCTTGCATGAACTCATGTGAGTATGTAGTACACTTTTCTTATGTCTAAATCTCTCCCTAGAAGATTGTGTAAGTCCTTCTCATTGTCCTTGTCCTTGGGAGGCAATGATCTTTCCTTATTTTTATCTAAGGATCCACTTTTTCCTATTTCGTGGATGGTGTGAACTTTATTACTTGATGTTATTCCTTGTATGCATTTGTTGTTGTTTGTTCAAGGATTCTCTCTTACAAGAGGTGTAAGTCCTTGACTACAACCTCTTTTGCACTTGGTAAAATACATCCATAATGAATTCACTCTCCCAATTGGGTTAAAAAGAGCGTCATCCTTCATTAAGAATCACTTTCACCTCGCAAAAGAAGGAAGTATTGCATTCTCATTCTCTTCTTTGTCTTATTCTAGAAGATGTTATATTTGTCTAGGACAATTCCTCTCAAGGATAGGTGTCTTTTGTACAAAGATCTCTTCTCCTCTAAGGATCTCCTTTACACATACTACAAGATATCCCTTTTCAACTATCTTATCCTTGCTTAAAGAGTGCAAAACTCTCTTGCTTGGATCTATGACATTGTTGCATTTTTTGGGGTATCTTCTTTTCTGATGAAGGTAGGTATCCTTGTTCTACTTTACTTATGACATAAACATTACACTTTTTGAGCAATGGGTCATTCTCAGAACCAGAGCATAGACTCTTAGAGTGAGATGTCTCCATTTTTCTTTTATGCAAGGTGATTATTCTCGGAACCAGAGCACAGACTCTTAGAGCGAGATGTCACACTTTTGTACTATACATATACAAGTTGTAGCATACTCGGGCATAGACTCCTATGAGGTTCTTCTAACCTCCCTTACACACACATGCACGAGGTTGAGTGGAACTAGTGGCATAAGGCTAGACTTTCTCACTCTCCTCCCTTACATGGATCACCTAGACAGACTCTAGGGGCTAGTTTTCCATGTCCTTTTCTCATGGATCACCTAGACAAGATCTAGGGGCAAGAAGTCCATGTTTTCTCTCTCACTATTCTTCTCATGGATCACCAATGTGTGTATTCATTCTTTTTTCCTTCCTTTTCTTCTCTTTGCATTTTGTTTCCATTTACATCCTTCATCTTGTGTTAGAGAACTCTCAAATCCTCATGCTCTTTGTTGTGTTGGAATTGAGATTTAGTCCTCTTTCTTACCAAATGATTCTCCATTAGTTTTTGATCTCATATCAAATCTTCTTGTGAGCATTTCTCATCAATATTCTTTAACAATTCGAAGTGGTAAACATGATACCCTGTTTCAACTCACTAAAATAAGCAAGCCGAAATAGGGGGGGGCATATAGCTACCCTCAAATTTTCATCACCTTCCTTAGTAAGCATTAGGTGATTTTGTGATCTAATGTGTGCTTTGTAGGGTGTGGTTCCTAACTATGTACTGCAGATACCGCTGGGGGCTTCCTTCGATAGACTTATGGATATATCCTTTTTCAAATAATGTTTACTTTTCTGTACTTTAGCTTGCATATGCACGTAGTGTTCATATGACTGCTAAAGTGGGGGCTAAATGTAGCATCGTAAATTGTACGCACTTGCTAGGGTGGTACAATTTCACACTTGGTTTAGCACCCGCCTTGGCACATTTTGCATTTTGCATTGCATTTCCCCTTTAGCACTTAATTAGGTCTAAGGTTCTATTTTTATCATCTCCCATATCATAAAGTTGGGCCCTTTTCATTAAAGTGTGCCCCTTTTATTTTATTCTTCCAATACATCATTTAATCTAAAACCCTAATTAGGTCCTATTTTGAACTTGGGGGCTTGATGTCGAGGGTCAAAACATCTTGAAATCACCTGTAACTTTGGGATTCTCTCTAAAATTATCATATCCGATGGCCCTGAAAATTTGGTGAAAAGTTGTCGGGACCATGGCGCCCGAAGTGCACACGGTCTCGGGCATTTTTCCCAAAATTTTAGGAGCGCAATCCAATCATAAAATAAAGTTAACCCCAAGAAATTGGGGGGAGATTCAATCTCTAGGTCGGCCAAAAGTTGAAATTAAGACCTAGGGTTTCATATATAAGAGCTCTCTTTCTTCATTTGAAGGGATCAAAATTTTGGCTTAAGGGACCTTCTATGCAGTGAAAGAGCAGATCTTTGAAGACTTCAACAACATCCAACATCCATCCATCAAGCATTCATCAATTTCATTCATCCATTTAGGGCTTTGAAGACATTGAAGAGCAATAGGGGATCACCGACTGAAGATTGGCTTGTACCCCTCCCTTGGGGTTGGGTATGATTTCATGTTGTTTTCATGTCTTTGCATAAGCCTCATTATATCATTTGTATTCATGCTTTAGATCACTTTGCATCTTGATTTGGAGCATTTACATTATCATTTACAAGCAATTAGGGTTTACTTTCTAGGTTGCTCTAGTTTGCTTACTTGCATTTTAGGATCTTGCACACACACAAGGTCTGCACACACACTACTTTTACAATACAACTTGGCTATTTGTGGAGGTGGAAATCACCAAAGCGGGGGTTTGACTAAGGCAAAACCCTATATAGCCGCCCACCATACCTTTTCAGATATAAGTGCAGATTTCAGGATTCGAACGACGCTGCAAGTTGCAGATCCGGCAGAAGCAGATAGAAACTGAGCTACACACCAAATTTTAGGGCAAAAGACCAGGACAGGGGCGTGGGGCGCCCTGGTCCTGCCAGGGCAGGGGTGCTGGGTGCCCTGGTCCCTCTGTCAGACAGCAAGTTTCATCATTTCCAATAGCTTTTCAGGTTGCAAAACAGCAATTTCAGGAGCAGAATCAGAACAGTGGCACCTACGCCCCCGTCCTGAACATTTTCACTCAGATTTTAACTCTGAGTACGCATCTGCATTCTTGTCCTTGTGTTTACAGCTTTCCATTGTTTAATTTCAATTCTGCAATCTTGTTATTAGTTCATACTTGCACTTTGGGGTTAGGAATTGAACTTGCATCATTTTATCTTTCAATTACAACAAAGAAATAGAAACCCTAATAGGTAGCCCATGGCTCTCTCTTCCACAAAAAGAAGTAGCCAATTGTGTGATACCTCTAGGCTCTTTCGTATTCCACAATATGTGTCAAAAGGTGGGATTAGGGTATGTTAGCAAAGTCTCGCTTTTTCCCCTACACAGGTTGGTACATACTGTAGTAGCCATTTTGTAGTCAATTAAATTCCTTTATTCATATTGCTTTGTAAACAAAGCCTTTTTCTTTGTGATTTTTTGTATTTATTTTTCATTTCATTTTTTTTTCAACATTACTCATAGTAAGAAGAAGCCTTTCTAGGCCATAATATTTGTGCTTTCTTTTCTCTTCACATGTTTCTCTTTTTATCTGGATATTCAATTGGTAAGGTCCTATGTCCTTGGGGACTTGGTGTGTCTTACCTATTTAATATATTAATTTTTTTTTGAATGCTACACTATATTGATCAAATCATATATTTTCCAAAAAATAATGGGTTACACTTTTTAGTACATCTTGAGTTTCACTAAAATCATACATTTTTTCAAAAAATATAATGATTTAAGCTTTGAGAGATCCCAATTGAAGTAATTAATTGAAGAGAGTTAGACCAAATCCTCTTAGATAAAAATACATTGGATATATCCTCTCTACTCTTATATCATACTTGCAATGGAGTCTCCTCCGAACCTATCAAAATACTGATAGAAAACAACTTTTACATTAGCTTTTGGGGGGTCAAATGAATTCATTTAGAAGTTTTGGTTTTTAAGTATGTGGTCGTTATTATAATATTTACAAATAGTATATTTTTAATTTATTTAATTTCATTAATATATATTAATATTTTATTTCTTATAAATGTAGGTTTTTCATTGAACATTAACAATTATATTTCGTCATGTGCAAAATTTGAAACATATAGGAAATTTTTTATAAAAAAATTTCCCTAGGTATTGGTATCCTCATTTCAACACAAAAGGAAGAAATATATTCAAATACATACAAAAAAATTTATGCATTATAGAATAAATATTTGTCCAAATTAGAATTACTCTAACTTCAAAATTAACTAAAAATATGTATATAACAAAAAAATTTGTAAAAATATCCATCAACTAGACATTGGTGTGAAAAATATATATTTAAAAAATTAGAATTTCCTTCTTGCTATAAGAATGTTACACACTAGAGAATAAATGCCAATAATAAAAAAAGCTTTTGTAACTGTTGGAGAGTAAAGATCTAGTGCAAAATACTAATTTCAATGTCAAGTTTGGCTATGGGATCACCCTTCAAGAGTATTAACATAGGCTTATACTCTCACTAAAGTGAGGCCTATATTTAGCATCAAACATTTATCAGGATATAAAAAAAATTCCTCACATAGGGCTCACTTCTATGTTCCAACCATCCATGCCCTGACCTTACTTTGATTTTACTCAAACAAATCCAAAATCAACACTTTTAGCACCTTCATGAGACCTTGCTCAAATTTAGTCTTGATTGGTAGGACCAAAATACCCTAGTCCTTTGACTAGAACACCCTTGACACCATGGTACTCCTAGAAGGGACCAAATTTGGACCCCACAATGGTAATATTTTGGAGGTAGGAAAACTTTCTCCATGTTGCCCTACATTGAAATTTAAAACACATTTGGTGTGATTACATATAAAAGAAATCCTAATCCCCTCATTTTGATATGTCACACCATTTTGAAAATTCAATCCTTTCAAGATAATTCAAGTGAGAAAGCAATTAAGCATCATCAAGCTAGTGAAGATGAGGTCAAGTACAAATTTAAAACATTCATGATGACATCCATGATCAACAAATTATCAAGACATTCTACATGACATCATTTACCTTTGCATGAAGAATTCAAGGTAAGATTCATAAAGGTATCAAGTTCCAAAACGCATTTCAATCCTTTAAATCTAGAGTTACCCTCAAAGGAAAACTTTCCAATTCAATGAATTCCATTAAAATTCCAAATTTCAATTCAAGGGTTAATTTTAAATTTGAGGTTTGACCTAGGAAAACACCTATCAAGAAAACCATTTGCATTATTTATGTTTGCAAGTAATAGATACAAAAATTTACAACATTTATATCATTTTGTTCATGCTATTTTATGTTAATTTTATATAATTTTTCTTAGATCTAGTATTTTATTTCAATAATAATCATTCAACCTCATTTTTAAAAATAGGAGGAAAATCTAATCTACATTCAATGTATTTCATACTTAAAGAGGAGATTGGATAAATAAAATTTATCTCACCTTTTAATGTTATTTGGTGAAAGTAAATTGATTTTCTAGTTTAAATAACTTAACTTGTGAAACAATATTTTCTACCAATACACTTGGGATAAGACCTTTAAGGGTTGATGCAATAACATCACATGAAAAGACATAAAAGGACCATTCATGAAAATATATTTTCATATAGATTTCTTTATCTTGATGATGAATAATGCTAGATCTAAAGATACTTGTTTAACAATGCTTTCTCTAGAGAATTCTTGGATTGTGATGGGATTGCTTAGGATGCTTGGATGAACTTGAATTAGAGATAATGACTTTCATATTTTAGGCCTAATTCCAATGGTTATCAAATTATTAGGATCAGATAAAAAATGGTGATAATGGACACACTAACACATTTGATTTTGGGCCCTTCTCAGGAAGACAATGGGACTAGGCACCCTAGTCCAATAGGAATGCGGTGTTAGGAGTCCTCGTCCACCAAAAAAAAAGAGTAGAGAGTGATTGATGTAGAATGCACAGGCCCTAGACATAGGTTCTTATCATCTCATGAGCATATATAATGAAATTTTGGTTAAGGATTGAGGCCAAATGATCTATTAGATGTCACACTAAGGGAAGGACCCAAAAAAAGTGTTATATAGTAAAGGTTTATAATTTATGACACTAAATTTATCTACTATTTTAGTGGGAGTGTGGAATTATTCTCATACTCATAGTAAAGGAGAGAGAGAGAGAGAGAGAGAGAGAGAGAGAGAGAGAGAGAGAGAGAGAGAGAGAGAAATAATAGATAAGATATCACTAGTTTTATAGAAAAAGCCCCCAAACTTAGAATTTTAACTCCAATACCAACATCCAAGGAAGGAAACACAAAACACAAAATAAAAATATTGGCATATGGACACTCCAATGAGACATTGTATGTGATTGAAGGTTTTGTCATTGATGGAAACCTTGCAATCCTATGGCACCGGCAAGACATCATACTGGCAAAGCATTACACAGGCAAGACAGTGTACCGACATCAACAGATCACTCTACACCGGCACCGACACTAGCATAGAAGAAAAGATGTATACCAACATAGAGGCTGACAAGATTTTTGTTATGTAATAATTTGTTTATTATTGTAAGCCGAATTGGCAAATTGTAAAATGACTCTTGTATATAAAGGAGATCATTGTAGACATTTAGAGAGGTAATGTAGCGAGTATAAAGAAATTATTAGGCAGACCTAATGTGCGAATTATAGGTCAAGGGTATATGTAAAGAATAGAGAAAGAACTGGTACTGAATTTGGCATTGGAGATGCTATTGTAAAGTAGTACAAGTCATTGGATTAGTATAACCTTATTGTAGGTCAGTGTGACTTCCCATTGAGCAGTGAGCTCTAGGCAGTTGGCCTTCTTACATGTGCAGGCCCCTATTGTAAGTAATATTCTCTTATTGGCTAGTAAGTGAATATTGTGGGTCACAAATCCCACCAATGTTTTTCCCACATCGGGTTTCCTCGTTAAACATCTTGTGTTATGGTGTTCTTTTCATGTGGATGTTTCTGATTCTGTTTATTGCATTAATTCTTGCATATCGGTACACTGTTATTTTATGTTCTACATGTTTTAACTTAAGAAATTCTTATTACTGGTTAGATGCTGATTCACTCCCCCCTCTTAGTATCTGTGGGAATCCTAACAATTGGTATCAAAGCCTAGTCCTCTATTTTTAGAAGTCTAACAACTTGAGGAAGATCTTGACACTGGTAAAGATGGAAAATCTGATGAAGCAACTTGAAGGAGCTCTTACTGACTATGATGCAGAGTAGTTGAAAAACATCAAATTAGAAGATGATTTAAGAGTAGCTCAGGATATCATTCAGGCACTTCAAGAAAATCTTACTGTTGCAAGAAATAAGAGAAGAGAAATTTGTGAAAAATTGCAAAATGAGAATGATGAAAAAGAATCACTTAATGATATGATAAGCAAGATGAAACAAGAGAACATGACAACAAAAAATGAAATGCAAGACATGACTATAAGATTTTGCAAAGAGATTGAGGATAGAAAGAAGAATAAAGAAGAATTGACTAGAAGACTGAGTGATGTAGCAAATGAGAACACAAGACTTGGCTATGAAAATGACATGTTGAAGACAGATCTGATGCATACTCAGAATGACTCAAATGAACTGATGAGACAAAAAGAAATATTGGAAAGGGAACTAGAAACTGCAAATCAACATAAAGAAAAATTCAAGAAAAGCTCAGAGGAACTTGGTACCTTATTGAAGAATCAAAAACCTAAAGTGACACTTCTGGAATTGGCTTTGAAGTTGGTGAAAGCTCTGGTACTGCAAATACTCAAGATCACAGCAAACCAGTAAGACAACCTAATACTTATAAATTCAATGGAAAATGCTTTAACTGTAATAAGTATGGTCATAGAGCAAATGAATGTAGATCTAGGAATTATCATAGTATCAATACACCCACTAGTCAATGTTCAAAATGCAACAAAATTGGTCATAACTCTGAAAACTGCAGAATGAATGTGAGGTGTTATGTTTGTGGAAGATTTGGACATTTATCAAATCAATGCATAACACAAACCGACATAGGTTATGGGAAAGCTATTCAGAAAAATAATGTAACTTGTTATGCATGTAACAAGATTGGGCATATTGCTAAATTTTGTAGAAGTAAAAGTACACCAGTAGACAACAAAAGTGCTAGCTTGAAAGGTAAAGAAAAGGTTGAAGAAGTTAAGCAAGAATTCTCAAAGCAATGGATTAGAAAAGCTGATCTAAATATTGGGAATACTCCTCCACTAGTAGAACAAACAAATGCTTCACTAGCAGGATAGAGTGATGCTCCACCGGCAGGAAGTTCTTCATCCAATTGAAGAAAATTTCCTTGAGGGTTTGGCAATCTAATGACACATGTACTATTATTCCCTCGGTTAGAGATAAGAAGTTGAAAATTACTTATTACCGGCAGACAATGTTAAGTGAATACTTAACTGGCATGCAATTAATGTGGTAGATGGCAAAAAGATATTATAAAATAAGGTTTTGGCTCCATTTCATTTCACCATGATTTCAAACTTTCAGAGAGCGCGAAGATTCCGAGCTAAGGCATTTTGAGCAAGAAACAAGTACTACAAGCAATCATCCATCCAAGACAGAAAAAGGTATTTAATCATGGCATCCACCTCTGCAATTGAATACATAGCAAACCCTACTATTGTGGAAGTAATTAAAAGACCTAGGCCCATATTTCAGTTAGTCCCCAAGATAGCAAAGAAGGATGATACCTTAGGTGCATTTTCTCAAATCCCTAAAGGTGTTGTATATGTTGAAGACCCTAGAATGTACATCCACTGCAACATTGAAGAATTAGGAGATGAGGAAATCAAAACCATGTATAAAACCGAGATATGTGATGATATCGGCAATGTTAAAGCTGAACACAAGGTTATTGAAACCCTAGGATTCACAAAAATCCTTAGCATTCCTGAATTTCCTAAGGATGTGATTAGGATAGTGTTAAGCAGAGTTCATGGAGAATTTTTCTGGTTATATGCAATCCATAAGATCACCAAGGAAGCTGTGAAAGTTGTCACAGGGTTACCAACCACTGGTAAAAGACCAGACAAAAACAAGAAGGTTTCCAATGACCTAGTAATAGACCTAATAGCTGCAACATTCAATAAGAGATCTCTAAGGGTTAACGATGTAAAAGATATCAATGTGAGATTCATAAGTATGATATTAGGTTACAAAGCCACTCATGCTAATAGACTTAACTTAGTTTGAAGTTTATGCATTAAGAGTGCTTATGATATGGTGACAAACAATGCAAAAATTGACATCTATGAATGGTTAAAAGATGAACTGATAGACAACCTTGGAAAGATAAAGAAGGATAAGAAAGGAACTTTCAGATTTGGAAATCTGTTAGTATGCCTAATGCTTCACATAACAAAATAGGTTCCCAGTATAGGATATAAAGAACTAGGATATGACATACCGGTAGGAAAACAATTGACAAAACTATTTAATACTATGGGTTAGAACAAGGAAAACAACATTCATGACTTTTTCCAAGCATTGAAGACAAAAATGAAGAAAAGAATAAGGTTATCTCATAAAATAGTAGACAAATACAAAGATGATATATGCTTTGTTATTAAGAAAGATGAAATATGGATGGAAGCAGTCATCCCAAGGACAATTTGGGTAACTGAGATGGGCTATGAGACAGATGATCACATAGTTGAAACTTATACTAAAGCACTTTTGGAAGCCCCCAAAGAACCTAAGGAAGAAGTATTTGGTAGTGTTGAGACTATAGAAAGCCAAATACAATCTAAGAAAAGAGTGAAGAAGGTAGAGGCATTTGTGAGGAAAGGATCCAGACGAGCAAAGGCCATTAAGTAAGATGTATTAAAGAAAACCAGCAAAACAGAAGATGAGTTGGCAGCTCCACAACCTGAAGCTCATCTATCACTGGTAGGTACTTCTTTAGAAGGTGACATGCTAGAAAATTTTAAAAGAGTTGTTAGGAAAAGAGATCCCTCACCAGAAACCACTCCTTCACCTAGAAGGACAAGGCAGAAGCAACAAGCAGTGAGATCTTTGGTTAGAAAGGTCACACCTAAGAAGATGCTAACCCCTAAGAAAAAGAAAAAGACAAAAACTGACTTGGCACCTCTAGACATATTGTTAAATGAAATCACAGAGGAAGGAAAATTGAAAAACATAGAGAAAATTTATGACACTCTATCTGCTGATGAGAAAGGGCAAGTTGAGGAAAGTGTAATATTGCATATGGACATGTACAAAAAGTTTTTGATGGAAGTAGTCAATGAAATTCCTGATGATTTGTACAAAAGACTTGAGGTCAGAAGGCAAGTAGTGATTGAATTAGATAAGAAAATAAAAATAGAAAAACTACTTGCTGTGTATCCAGTAAACTCTCCCAAAGAAATTGATAATTTGATTTCTCAAGCAAACCGGACAATATTCTCCACTGCACACCGACATATTTCACTAATGGCAGGAAGAGTTACTAAAGTAATAGAGGAAATAGAAGATGGTTGGGATATATTCCTGGTTGAAAAGGAAAAACAAGAAGAATATAGGAACCCTAAGCCTATTAAAGTATATCAAAAGGATAGGGACAAAGGGAAGGGCAAAGTTGGTGGACCTCCAAGCATAAAGGTTAAAGACAACCTACCCCCACCTGTGAAAACTACAACCACTAAAGACCAACCGGCAGCAGAAAGTATGGATGTAGAGGATAGCAATCCTAATCCTGAAGTCCTATACACTGTAAATGTTGATACCCAAAAGATCAACATAATAGTTGATAAAGATACAACTGACAAGTCAGATATGGCTAATGAGCCTCCGGTAATAGGAGATACAGAGAAACCGACAGAGGATATAGGGAAAAAGATAGAATCTAAGGCACATACAGAGAAATCAACAGAGCTAAAGGCTCCGGAATAGGTTCACAAGGAAACAGTGCCACCGGTAAGCAGTGAAGCAAGGAAACTAGTGCTAAACGAAATGCAAACACAAACTGACCTGCTAGAGGTCAATACAAGCATGGTTATTTCCACCAGCACTCAAACTCTTGGATCATCATCAACATTCAAGTCAACTAATGTGATTGAGGTATTATTAGATTCTATAAAGAAAATAACTAACTGTAGTTCACATGCTTATAAAGCAATAGATGATTCAGTACCATTTTTGAAGTTAATTGCTCCTAAATGTAATATAGATAATAAAGATTCTTTAGGACAATTGGACACATTATGTAAATATATTTCTAGAAATATTGAGAAAATAAAGGAAGAATTAGTAAAGGACATGGTAGAAAAAGAGAAACAAAAATTCTTTGATCAAGAAATAAAGAAGTGTAACAGGAACTTTGACACACTTCTACCAGAACTATGTAGTTTGTTGAAAGAGTATGAAAATCTGTATAAAGATACATGTAAAACAAAATTTTTGACTATAGATATTGACAAGAAAATAAGCAAGACACAAGATGAGATAAATAAGCTTGCAGACAATTTTGTCAGCTCACCAGATCCATTATCAGTTTTTGAAGAGAAGTTAGCAAATTTTGAGGAAGAATTGCTCAAACTGGAAAGAGAGAAAGAATGAATAATAAACAAGGCAAAACACTTGAGATCTAAACTAAGTCCAAGATTGGACTATTTAGCATCTCTATGGAAGGAAATCTCAGAAGCATTAGTACAGGGAAGCAAAACACTGACAGAGCATTTGTAGCATCTCACCGGTACTATAAAAAGGACTGAAACAACAATAAAAGATAGTAAAAAGTTTATGGATAGTATAAACTTAATTTTGGGCGATCTTTGTTAGATAATAACTACCCAACTATAGGGTTGAGGACATGGATAGATGTAACTACAAACTCTACTAACATCTTGACAACCTTTGTCATTGATGCCAAAGGGGGAGTAGTAGGATGAGAAATTTCAAAGACAGGAATCATATGCTTAGGGGGAGCCATCATATTTTTGGTAAATTTTTGGACACTTTTTGAAATTTCTCATGAGTGTTGCCATCAATTCCAAAGGAGGAGATTGTTGGCATATGGACACTCCAATGAGACATTGTATGTGATTGAAGGTTTTGTCATTGATGGCAACCTTGCAATCCTATGGCACCGGCAAGACATCATATTGGCAAAGCATTACACAAGCAAGACAGTGCACTGGCATCAACAGATCACTCTACACTGACACCGGCACTGGCACAGAAGAAAAGATGTATACCGGCATAGAGGCCAATAGGATTTTTGTTATGTAATAATTTGTTTATTATTGTAAGCTGACTTGGCAAATTGTAAAATGACTATTGTATATAAAGGAGATCATTGTAGACATTTAGAGAGGTAATGTAGCGAGTATAAAGAAATTATTAGGCAGACCTAATGTGTGAATTATAGGTCAAGGGTATATGTAAAGAATAGAGCAAGAATCGGTATTGAATCTGGCATTGGAGATGCTATTGTAAATTAGTACAAGTCATTGGATTAGTATAATCCTTATTGTAAGTCAGTGTGACTTCCCATTGAGCAGTGAGCTCTAGGCAGTTGGCCTTCCTGCATGTGCAGGCCCCTATTGTAAGTAATGTTCTCTTATTGGCTAGTAAGTGAATATTGTGGGTCACAAATCCCACTGAGGTTTTTCCCACATCAGGTTTCCTCATTAAACATCTTGTGTTATGGTGTTCTTTTCATGTGGATGTTTCTGATTCTGTTTATTGCATTAATTCTTGCATACTGGTACATTGTTATTTTATGTTCTGCATGTTTTAACTTAAGAAATTCTTATTACCGGTTAGATACTAATTCACCCCCCCCTCTCAGTATCTATGGGAATCCTAACAAAAACAATTAAGAAAAATTTAAAAATGGCAAACAAAAAGACACAGAAAGAGGTTAAAGTACTAAAAATAAAGGCTCCAAGTCAACTAGTTGAAGAAACCTTCATAATAAAAATGTATCAACTACTAATACTATTATTGGAATTACACGAGCACAAGAGAACTTAAAGAAAGTACAATACATCAATTGATGTGACAAGAAGACACAATCCAACAACTAGAAAGGTACATAGTATACGGGTCCATGGAAAAGTGAGAGGCATGTATTGTATAAGCTAACAAGGTAAGTTATTTTGTGTGATTTGTGATAAAGAAGGAAGAATCAAACAAGTCTAGCGAGGTGTATTATTGTAGTTGACTCACACTATGGCAGATTAATTAAATATCTGTTTGTTAGATAATTTAAAAACATGACTACAAAATGGGTACTATAGCATACACAAAGCACAAAGATTAAAAAACAAAACTTTTGTTTTCTAGGAAATCTGAATATACAACTATAAAATGAGAGTTGTAGTGTAGATCAAACACAAAGATTACAAACAAAAATCTTTGTTTTCTTGGTATTCTGAAAATTTGACTAAATGGGCTTTGTAGCATGCAACAAACATAAACAATAAGGAGGCCATCTATGTCCCCTTAATATGACAACATATTACCATGTTTATATATTATGGAGGATAGAGACCCACATAAAAATTAAACACCTTCAACACCAAGGAGGTATCCTCAACATAATGCATACATTCAAAGTGAGGAATCGATAGATGTAAAATAGATATCTTGAAACAAGTGTAAATGAATCCTTATGAAGGATACATGACTATTAAAAGAGGAGGAAGAGATATTTTCTTGATTATATCTACCTTTAAAAATGATAGGTTTTTAATAAATATGATATCTTCAACACTAAGAGAGGCGACAAAGGTTAAGAATTCATACCTTTCCTATTTCTAGGAGAGGGGATTATTGATGATGAATTACACACTTTGAACATCAAGTAGTGGCCATTTATAAAATAAATATGCTTTCTAATCGGGAAGAGCTCAAAATAAATGATATGTACATATCCAAGAAAGGAGAAAATTCTAACACAAAATAAACAATTCTAGGCAAGAACAGAAAGCCTTATAAGAGATACAACTCAACAAGGGGAAACTAGATCCTTAGAAAGGAAAAATGATTGAAAAATTCTTCTTTCCCCCCAATGTGGAGATGAGAATATTTAGGTAATTGTGTTGCTAGCCAAGTATGATTGCACATGAAATTGTATTGGCCATGAACGTGTTAGGTCCCAGAGACAACTAAGAGGGGGGGGGGGGGGGGTGAATTAGTTGTCAATAAATTCAAACCAAAATTAACTTAACCAAACCTAATGCTTAATACCAATAAACCAAACTTTATGCCAGTAGACAGTTTATCAGTTAATTGTAGTACCGATAAAGATTAATGCATGAATAGAAAGACAATAACATTCACAACACATAACACTAATGCTTGTATGTGGAAACCCTATAAGGGGAAAAACCACGGTGGGAAACCTTACCCACAATCAGATGATACTACTGCAGATAGTATGTGTATACAAATGGGGTATGCACATGCAGAAAGGCCAAGCACCTTGAGCTCACTACTCAAACACAAAATGGGAGTCACTCTGACTACAATTGGATGGTTAGATCCAATAAAGATGTACTGCTCAAAATAGCATCTTCATATGTTGGATTCAGTACTAGTGTAGTTCTAATTGCCTTCACAAAAAAACTTCCTTCACCTTTAAATGATGTCTGTGTGTATAACTCTACTTATTCTTGCATATACTGAATTATAATCCTTTTCACATTCACATTACACACTTCTTCTTCTGATCAAATAAGATCTTACATATATATCGAAGCCTAGGACCAAAATGTGTAGGTCGGATTTACAGAAGATATTACAATAAAAACAATTTACAAATAAAACAATAACCGATGCAATATTTGATTCAACATGTAGGCTTAATGCATTTACAATAATAATAAATCATCTCTTTAATGTGCCATGCTGATTTGGAATAGATAAGCCTTTCGGTGCTTATCCTAGACCTATTTGCCGGTAACAGCAAATATGCAAACTCAAATATACCAATGAATAAATCTCCAAGACAAAGTGTCCAAATGATGTCTTCGACATAACCAAGTATTCTTCATGTCATTCCAAGTGTCGGTGAACAATATATCCTATCAGTGAACCAAATACCAGTGACTGTGCATAAGTCACTTGCTTGTCGATGAACATTGCCAATTCTCCAGAGTTGATAAGTGTTAATAGGTGTTGACATCAATGACAAAACCATATCAACATATCCAAAATACCAACAATCTCCCCCTTTGGCATTGATGGCAACACAAGATGGAAAAACCATTAAAGTGCCAAAACAGAAATGCCAAATACCAAAAACCAACAATCTCCCAAAAATAGATCATAACCAGAAATCAAATTCAGATACAGAGAGCAATCAATCTCTCCCAAAATAACAATCTCTCCCCAAAGTAACAATTTCTCCTCCTAGGGGTAACATGTGTTTTTCCATATCAATCTCTCCTCCTTTGACATCAAATGCCAAAGTAAAAAAAAATAGGTTCAAAATACAAAATACCAACGCATTCAGTATACCAACTACTCCCCCTGAGAAGCAGCTCTCCTCATCAAAGCTAGAATAAAAGATTTCTCTGTTATATCTGTCGATTGCTCACGAACATCAATTGTCTAAGTCTCTACTGGTGGGGGTATGACCCCAAGTTGATCTCTGAGATATTCAAAAGTCTCTTTAGGCAAAGGCTTAGTGAAAATATCTACAATCTTCTCTTTAGTATTCACATAAACTAGTTTTATTTCTTTTGCTTCAACATTCTCTTTCAAAAAATTTAATTTGATAGAAACATGTTTAGTTTTATAATGTAGTACTGGATTCTTAGATATATCAATTGTTGTTGTGTTATCACAATAGATAATTATAGATTCCTTGGATTTTACCTTTATGTCCTTCAACATTTGCTTTAGCCATAATACCTATGTGCAGTTAGTTGTTGCTGCAACATATCCTAATTCTGCTATTGGTAAAGATGTACAACTTTATTTCTTACTCAACTAAGAAATTAATCTACTTCTAAGAAAAAATGCTCCATTGGTGGTGCTTTTTCCGTCATCCACATCTCCTGCCCAATTTGCATTTGTGTATGCACATAATTCAAAGTTTTCATCTCTAGGATACCATAAGCCAAGATTTGTAGTGCCTTGTAAGTATCGAAAAATCCTTTTTTCTGTTGATTCATGATTTTCTTTAGGATTACTCTGAAATCTTGAAACAATACATACTGCATTCATAATATCAGGTCTTGTTTGTGTCAAATACAATAGACCTCCTATCATGGATTTGTATCTAGTTGGACTAACAGGTGTAGATTCATCCCTTAGTGATAATTTGTCATTTGTAGTCATAGGTGTGCTTACCGATTAGAGTTCTCGATCCCAAATTTCTTTAGTAACTCTTTGAAGTACGTAGATTGACTCAAGAATATACCTTTATCAGTCTGTGAAATCTACAGTCCTAAAAAATTTTTTATCTCTCCAATCATAGACATTTCAAATTCTTGTTGCATCTCATTAGAAAAGTCTTTACATAATCCATCTTCTCCTCCAAAGATTATATCATCAACAAAAACTTCTATAACCAAGATGCCATCATTAGTCACTTTGTAGTCTAGATTGTTGTTAGCATTACCTTTAGAAAAACCAATCTTCAAAAGATATTTATCTAATCTAGCATACCAAGCTCTTGGAGCTTGCTTCAATCCATACAAAGCTTTCCTTAACCTGCAAGCCATATCTTTGTTATCTGTCAAAGAAAATCCATCAGATTGTTCAATATAAACTTCTTCTTCAAGATCTCCATTCAGAAATACACATGTAATATCCATTTGATATACTTTGTAGTTCTTGTGTGCTGCAAAAGCCAAGAATAATCTAACTGCCTCAATTCTAGCTACTGGTGCAAAGGTTTCATTGTAAACAATTCCTTCTTTTTGTGAATATCCCTTACACACTAGTCTTGCTTTATTTCTAATCACTTTACCATCTTCATTAAGTTTGTTTCTAAATACCCATTTAGTTCCAATTACATTTTTGTCTTTAGGTTGGGGAACTAATGTCCATGTGTTATTCTTTTCAATTTGTTCTTATTCTTCCTCCATAGCTTTAATCCAGTGCTTATCTTCACATACCTCATTAATTGATGATAGTTCAATTTGAGAAATAACTCCTTGATACTTGTTCCCAATTATCTGATCTTCAGAGTGGTTCAATCTTACATACCGGGGTGTCTTAGTTTGATGTTGTTCTTCAGTTACTGTGGAATTTTTAGATGATATCGATTTAACCGGATCTTCATTTTGTACCGGGGTGTTCAATATAGGCTCATTTGTCAGTATCTCTATTGTCATTTTAGAGTCTATATACCTTGAAGTTCCTCTAAACTGTTCATCAATTTTCACATTTGTACTCTCAACAATTTTCTGCAATTTCTTGTTAAAACATCTATATGCCTTTCTCTTACATGAATAACCAAGAAATATTTTTTCATCACTTATAGGATCAAATTCGCCAATATACTCATCTCTTCTAATATAGCATTTACTTCCAAATATTCTAAAATATTTAAGAGTAGGAATAACACCAAACCATAGTTCATGAGGGGTCTTACTAGTTTCACCTTTAATGTGAACTTTGTTGAATATGTAGACCGATGTACTTATTGCCTCTCTCCAATATACATGTGGTAGATTTGCTTCTGATAACATACTTCTAGCTGCATCCAAGATAGTTCTATTTGTCCTTTCTACAACTCCATTCTGTTATGGTGTTTGGGGTGTTGATAACTGTCTTTTGATTCCATTCACTTAACAGAATGTATTAAATTCCTTAGATGTGAATTCTCCTCCTTGATCTGATCTCGGACATTTAATTTTCTTACCGGTTTCATTCTCTACTATTGCCTTGAATAGTTTGAACTTCCCAAATGCTTCTAATTTTTCTTTGAGAAAAGTAACCCAACACATTCTAGAATAGTCATCAATGATTAGCATGAAATATCTATCACCTTGCAAGCTTTTAGTTCTAGCTAGACCACATAAATCAATGTGAATTAAGTCAAGAGCATTATTGGATTTTTCTGGAATACTTTTAAAAGATGCTCTAACTTGTTTTCCAAATTGACATTCCTTACATACCAGATTGTGAGGTTTAACAATTCTAGGTAAATCTCTAACTGCCTTAGTTGTATTGATTTTCACAATGCAATCAAAATTTACATGACAGAGTCTCTTATGCCATAGCCAACTTTCATCAATATGTGCAATCAAGCATGTCTTTTCACTATTATTCAAATGAAAGATATTACCTCTATTTTGATTACTAGTTGCAATTTCCAAACCAGTTCTGTTCATGATTTTGCATTTCCCATTTTTGAAATGTAACTGAAATCCTTTTTCAACTAATTGACCAACACTCAAAATATTATTCTTTAAACCTTCAACATAGTAAACATTGTCAGTATTGTGCTTATCATAAAGAGATATAGTACCTTTTCCTTTGATCAAACAAGCTTTATCATCTCTGAATCTTACTAGACCTCCATTATGTTCCTGAAAAGTCAAGAATTTACTTTTAACACCAGTCATATGATGTGAACATCCTGAATCATTGATCCACTCATCCTTGTTTTCAACTTTAGCTGCTAGGGCCTTCTCTACCGGTTGAAGAGTAGGTGCCGGTTGATCTTCTTTTATAGCAACAAAGACCCATCCATTGTCTGTTGGATCCTCATCAGAATCATCAGTGACTCCTTCATCAGCAAGATAACAAGATTTCTCTTTATTCTTCTTAAATTTGTATCTCTGATATTCAGGGTTAGGCTTGTATGTTCTTCTAGCTTCTTCTCTCAATCTTGCATGTCTATCAGGGCATCTTGAAGCCATATGACCAATCTTATTACAGCTAAAACATTTAAAGGGTGCTTTACCTTCATACTTACTTCCAACTGGACCTTTAGGCATTTTCCTTGCAAATAGTGCTTCAAGTTCTTCAAGCTCTTCATTTTCTCTCCTTCTTTCTTCAAGTTCTCTTGCATAAAAGACTTTCCAATCAGACTTGTCAAATGATGGTGCAGATGATGTTGATGCCTTAAAAGCTAAATCTATCTTTATAGTACCAACAGGACCAAATTCCTCAATTTCAAAAGCTGAAAGTTTTCTAATCAATGTATCTCTAGTTATTGATGTATTAGGCATTGTTCTTAACTCATTTATAGCAGTAACTTTCATTTTGTATGCCAGTGGAAATCCTCTTAAAACTTTTGAAACAATTTCATCTTCACTTAAGGTTCTTCCACAACATTTAATACCCAAAACAATTTCATTTACTCTTCCCATAAAAGCAGTAATCCTTTCATCTTCTTCCATTTTCAGATTTTCATACCTGACTCGGAAGCTTTCAAGTTTTGCAATTTTGACTATGGAATATCCTTCATTCAGTGTTTCCAAATGATCCCAAATAGCTTTAGCAATAGATCTATCTAATAATCCCATGATTTGTTGATCTGATAATGCTCTCAAAAGTGCTTCTCTTGCTTTGCAACCATTTTCTTCATCTTTAGCCAAGTTAGGTGGATTAGGCTGACTTTGAGTAGGAGCAGTATAGCCATTCTTTGTAACTTCCTAGATGTCCTTTCCAATGCAATTCGGATGTGTCTCCATCCTGATCTTCCATATTCCATAGTTGGTTCCATCAAGTTCTAGACTGTCCTTCCTGAAATAGTTAGAAGACATTGGATCTCCTCAAGCTGTTAAACTTCTACAAAAAGAGGACTAGGCTCTGATAACAATTGTTAGGTTCCAGAGACAACTGAGAGGGGGGGGTGAATCAGTTGTCAATAAATTCAAACCAAAATTAACTTAACCAAACCTAATGCTTAATACTGGTAAACCAAACTTTATGCCAACAGACAGTTTATCAGTTAATTGCAGTATCGGTAAAGATTAATGCATGAAACAAAAAGACAATAACATCCAGAACACATAACACCAATGTTTGTACATGGAAACCCTGTAAGGGGAAAAAACACGGTGGGAAACCTTACCCACAATCAGATGATACTATTGTAGATAGTATGTGTATACAAATAGGGTCTGCACATGCAGAAAGGCCAAGCGCTTAGAGCTCACTGCTCAAACACAAAATGGGAGTCACATTGACTACAATTGGATGGTTAGATCCAATAAAGATGTACTGCTCAAAATAGCATCTTCATATGCTAGATTCAGTACTGGTGTAGTTTTGATTGCCTTCACAAAAAAACTTCCTTCACCTTCAAATGATGTCTACGTGTATAGCTCTACTTATTCTCGCATATACTGAATTACAATCCTTTTCACATTCGCACTACACACTTCTTCTTCCAATCAAATAAGATCTTACATATATACCAAATCCTAGGATCAAAATGTGTAAGTTAGCTTTACAGAAGATATTGCAATTAAAACAATTTACAAATAAAATAATAACCGATGCAATATCCAATTCAACATGTCGGCTTACTGCATTTACAATAATAATAAATCATCTCCTTAACATGTAATGCTGATCTAGAATAGATAAGCCTGTCAATGCTTATCCTGGACCTATTTGCCGGTAACAACAACTATGAAAACTTGAATATACCAATGAATAAATCTCCAAGACAAAGTGTCCAAACGATGTCTTCAACATAACCAAGTATTATTCATGCCATTCCAAGTGCTGGTGAACAATATATCCTACTGGTGAACCAAATATCGATGACTGTGCATAAGTCACTTGTTTGTCGGTGAACATTGCCAATTCTCTAGAGTTGATAAGTGTTGACATCAATGACAAAACCATATCAACATATCCAAAATACCAACAGAATGACAATAGGCTCCCAAAAGGTAAGCTAATAATGTCACATTATTAGGAGAAACATCGATTATGGCAAGGAAATGAGAATACTCTAGACTATGGATTATAATACTCAAAGGGTAATGACTTTGACTTGAGTTCTTATAATGATGATGATTGGGCTAGTAGTGTTGATGATAGAAGAAGCACAAGTAATGGAGCCCTTTTCTTTGGAAATAGACTAGTCTCATAGTTTAAAAAGAAGTAGGACTCAATGTCCTTGTCTATATTAGAATTTTATTTTATTCTAGCAATATCTTTGTTGGATCCAAGTGGGTTGGATGAGGAAGACCTCAAACCTAACATTAAGGTAACATAAGACGAGCCCATCTTATTTTGTGTGACAATACAAGTTCCATAAACATTTCAAATAATTTGATCAAAAATTCTAGAACCAAGCATATATTTACCTAGTATCAGTTTATAATGGAGAAAGTTGAAGATCAAGAGGTGAAGGTGGAATATATACCTGTATATGGTGAAAATGGATAACAATAATAACAATATTGAAAGGCTAAATGAATCCAACCACAAAACCCTAGCCTAACAATCAACAAAGATCCACCATAACATATGAAGATTACCTAAGACAATGCAAATCACATGAAATCACAAAGATTATACCATCACATGTCCAATAGGGTTTTGATCTCCATTCTTCCTATCTCCATTGATCTTGCTTGATATATTTGCTCTCAGATTTTATATGCACAAGAGCTCAACAAAGAACGGAATGTGGTTGCAAGTAGGATCATAGTGTAGCCAATTGATCAAGTTATTAGGATGAGTGATTAGGGTTTGATAACAGAGGAGGCATCTCCTTAAATAGAAGATACAATAAGAAATGGAGGGATAAGATTGAGAGGTGTAAAGAGGAGGTCAGCTAGGATTAGAGGGTAGGTAAAGGAAATAATAAAATAATGAAAGGGGTAGGTAGTGTATGAATTAAGAGATGAATGACATGTGTCATAGGTAGAAAAGGCTAATGAATTAATTAAATAAATAAAGATTTATTTAATTAATAGAAGAAGTAGGATAATTAAATAAATAAAAATATTTATTTAATTTAGGAAAAGGATAATTTAAATAAATAAATGTATTTATTTAAATGAGAAATAAGGCTAGAAGAGGATAAATGAATTAATTAAATAAATAAGGATTTATTTTATTAATAGAAGAATTAAGGTTAGATAATTAAATAAATAAAATATTTATTTAATTAGACATGACAATTTTGGGTGTCTACAATACCTACAAAGGATCAGGTTGTAGATATTTTTAAAAAAGATCTGTCAAAGGATACATTTGAGTATCTTAAATTGAAGTTATAGTTTTTGCCCCTCCTTATTCCAACCACATGCATAAGAATGTGTATCCATCCAGGAGAAGTAATTCAAGACATATTTCTCCTAGACTAATAAGGGATGCCTCTAAGGAGGAGAAAATAGAGGGTTGATGCTAACACGGGGAGCATATTTTGTAGATTTTTAAAAATCCCCTGATCCTTTGCCCTTGATGTCAATGGAGAAGAGAAATTGGAGAGAGTTGGAGAACATAGTAGGTGTTGTCATCGATGAAAAAAAGGTAAGTGCACAAAGATGGTGGTGAAAAAGGGGGGTATAAGTGGACACTTTTTTTTTTTTTGAAATCAGGTGAACTTGAACTTGGAGGCAAAATTTGAAAGTCATCCACTCAAGATATGAAGATAATCAAACAACAAATATTGTAGTTCTCTGAATCTAGTTTCCAAACTACTAAACTTTTTCAAAATTGGATAATATTAATGGGGTCAAATCCTTCATGCATGAAAAACAAACCCTACTTTTTTCTGAAAAACATAACATAGTGTCTGACATGCGCATCAAAAAAGTCCTAGTTAGATTTAGTATTTTCCAAAATCCATTGGAAGAAAGATAGTTAAGAGTGAGTACTAGAAGATGTGTATTTTTTTTGTAATTTTTTGTTGAGTTTTTTTTTTTATGATTTTTCCAATCAAGCACATCCTGAAAATTAGGTACCTGTATGTGTGCGAAGCATAAGTTGCACTAAAAAATTGAAAATATAATTTTTTTTTTAAATTGTAAAGAATCAAGTGCACTACAATAATATATAAAGTTTTTTAAATTTGGATAAGTATATCAAAAGTTATTAAAAAAATGGCGCACCTATGTCTGTGAGAACTATGGAGACACTGGTAAAAGAAATTCAATAATAATATGTTATTATTGTTCAAATTTTTTAAAAATTATATGGTTAGAAAGCTCAGAAGATGGGTGAAAATATGGTGGAAATTTTAGAAATGCCCACTTGATGAAGTGTAATCCTGATGATGCCAAATTCGAAAAACCAAGTTGATAAAATAAAACATGTCAAAAAGGAGGGAAATGGAGGGAAATCACACTTCCAAATTGTAGCTTTGTCATCTAGGCCTATTTCCAAGCCTAAATAGTCAAAAGCGCATACAAGGTACTTATGGTATAAAAAGCGCATACGGGGTGCTTATCTTAACTATGAACAACGTGTACGCGCTATGTTTACTATAACAGTACATACCCACTATGTTTGTTTAAATTTTGGGTGTGTGTATAATATGATATTATAAATATTGTCACAACCCTCCTTTATCACCTTTTTGATTTGAATACAAAACTCTATTATATTTCCTTGGATAAACTATTGAATGAATATTGTAAGGGAATAAAAATAATAAACCACACACACACATGGAAAATGCATATATATTTTAATTAGTTATTTAATTTCCCTCACCCAAATTAAGGCACATGTTGTAGGAGGAATAAGAAGCTTCTAGAGGCTTCTCCACCACCCTTGCATGTAACTCCTCCCACTAAGCCTAATCAATTTGCATGGAGGCCAAATTGGGAGAGAATCTCTTTTTTTTCAATTTAAAATTAGGTAGTGGTAAATTGAAATTTCTTTTATAAAAGAGGTACAAGTCTCAAAATGAGTGTTGGCTATTTCATAAGAAATTCTGCAAGTTAAATTCTCCTTTGTAGTCCATTTTCATTTTCAGCTAAGATTTTGTTGGGAGGACTTCTCTTCAATTTGGAGGATCAAGGAAGACTCTACACCATTTTCAAGCACCCAAGTTCCTTCAAACCTAGTTTGTGCATCTTATTCTTGTGGTAGATTAGATTTGATTAAATTATTTTATGAGAATGAAATTCATTTGTGTTTTGTTAAGAAATTAGTTTCAGATTTTGTAGAGAATGAGATTCATTGTTTAAATTCTTGATAAGAAATTAGTTTCAGATTTTGTAGAGAATGAGATTCATTGTTTAAATTCTTGATAAGAAATTAGTTTCAGATTTTGTAGAGAATGAGATTCATTGTTTAAATTCTTGATAAGAAATTAGTTTCAGATTTTGTAGAGAATGAGATTCATTGTTTAAATTCTTGATAAGAAATTAGTTTCAGATTTTGTAGAGAATGAGATTCATTGTTTAAATTCTTGATAAGAAATTAGTTTCAGTTTTGAAAGAAGTAGATTAAATGATTTAGGAGAATAGAGTCACTTGATGAAAATTAGATTCATTGTCTTCAGTTTATTTTTGATAAAAATTAGATCTCCCTGTGTGTACAAACAATTTTCTCTTTTCTCTGTGAACAAATCTCCCTGTGTGTATAAATAAATCATCTCCCTTCTCTGTGAATAGACCTCCCTGTGTAAAGAACAAAAGAAATGAAAAAAAAAAAAAAAGAGAAGAAAAACCCTCTCTGGTCACTGCTTCATTGTATTTTATCCCTGAAAATCAATCTGCAACATTGTTATTGCCTGTTATCTACCCTGCTCTGGGTGATTTTCAATAAATTAAAATGCAATACTCCTGTAAGAAAAAAAAATAATAATAATAATAATACTGTATATAAAAACATATATATATATATATATATATATATATATATATATATATACATACATATATATAAATAACAAAAAATGGAAATCGTTCAAACTTTAGAAAAAAACCTCTTAAAACCCTCATAACGCATGGCGTTTCGCACAAGGTAGACATCGGCATGCAAGGACGGTTACGTCATAACTGTCGCAGTAGTGTGGAGGGGCCCGTGGGTCCCCTCACCTCTGCGGACCTGCGCATGCAAGGCCCCAGGGGTGATGGGACCCATGGTCCCCACCCCGCGCCCTCATTACTACCAAATAAACTATAACTTATTCAATTAAAAGTTCCTTTCTTTTTTTTTCAAAATTGTAAGTTGAAATTTTAAATTGGAAATTTTTTTATATGTAAATTAATATCCTTTGTTATTTAATTAAAAAAATTTATTTTTTTTTATTTGATAGAAATGGCATTTAGGAATAATGAATTCTTTTTTTTGTAAGCTATAAGATATTGTATTACAACTTAGGAAAAATTGGGCTAATATGTAGCAAGCTCATAATTAAATTGCCTTAGTAAGTTTTAAATTTGTAGACTATATTCTTTTAAAATTAAGTTACTCAACCCATTAAGAATCGTTGGGACACTTGATTGGTCTTAGAGACTAACTTACATTAATACAAATGCTTAAATTTAATCATTATTTTGGACTCGTTAAACCTTCTTACGTTATGCAAATTTCTCATAGATTAATTGCTTTTATTAATGGTTCATAGCATGCGAATTATTATAGAATAATTATATCTTCATGCAATTACTATTATGCAAGTTTCATTGTTATGCAAATTACACTTCAAGTAGTTACTTCAATTATTTACGCTTTCATTTTTGTTATTCGTAGTTAGAAAACTAAATAAAGGAAGTTGGAAAACCAAAACTAGCAGCGTTCGGTATATATGGTGCCTCTGGGTCACGCTTACGGGTAATGCCATCGTGTTGAACTACTGCACTTAACACCTAATAAAGCTGCATTAACGACGTTTGTGGCATCGTCCCTATAAATCGTCGGGGAGTAATAAGGGACATTTGGAAGTTAAAATCCGAGGGGCGGGTAATCCCCCTTGGATCGATAATTTAATAAGATAACTTTTAAATGAATTTCACATCCGTTGAGATAAACCGTAGTAAACCCCTCTTAGGGATGGTCAAGTCAAAAGCTCTCATGAAATTGATTTCTTTTTTTGAAGGGATATTGGCGTTTTGCAATTGGGTGACGTTCATGATAAGTATTAGGATCTAGTTTTTTTTTAGGCCACAAGCAATAGGCCATCTTGAGCCTTCGCTTAAGTGCTACCATCGTGGGTAGCAACCGCAGAGAAACTATCTGGGACACTGACCCTAGAAAGGGTTGCGTACCCACAAACCAGTTTACATCAAACCATAGATTAGAAAATAGAACTACATACTTTACGCCTTGATCCCGTGCCGAAGTGGGTATGTAGGCAGTCTTGGGACGGAGTTGTCCCTCGTACTCAGGTGTTCGCGGGTGGGGTCTAGGCTTGGTTGAGTAAGAATCCTAAATGAAAAATAAGATAATCAATTAATTCAATGCATACTCGGAAGGAATCCCGTATGGATTCGCTTGACTTCCCGAGGCTTTAAGCCAAATTCTGAGGCGGAATTCAAGCTTGTGCTATTTTTTTAATTACTCCTAAGGACGGCGACCTCGGTGCATTCTTGTTAGAAGAATGTAGTACTTAGTGAGTGGCTCAAGACCCGAATGGTCCCGATGAGTCTAAGTCTCTGGCCAGAGCATCTCCTATCCCGTTTGGATAGATGCCTACCCCGTATGGGTGGATGCCTATCCCGTATTGAATAGATGGAATTTACGTCCCGTATGGACAATTGCCTAACCCGTATGGTTAGAAGCTCATCCCGAATGGATGAATGCCTAATCCTAATTGGATGGATGCCCAGAGTATGCAATTGAATAAAACATAATAAAGGAAAAAAAAAATATATACTCAATTTTTGTTGGATCAATTTTGGTGGGTTATTACAAATATAATATGTGTATATACATATAATATATAATTTTTATATATAATATTTATATATATATATATATATGTATATATATATAATATATTAAGTATTTATATACACACATATAAGTGTATTGTCTCTCCCTCTCAAGCGCATACAAGGTGCCTCTCTTTCTCTCCCTCTCCCTCTCTCTCCCTCCCTCTCTCCCCTTCTCCCTTCCTCCATACCCAATCCCTCTCTCTCTTCTTCTCTCCCTCCCTCCCTCCCTCCATACCCCACTACAACTGTGTCTACACTTCTATAGAAGTAAGTGAATTTATTTCTTGTCTACAACTTCCTCTTTAATTTTTATCATGTATGCTCTCCTAAGAAAATTGACTGATGGATTTGTGTGTATATTAAATAGGAGAAAGAAGGGTCTAAAATTGAACCACGGGTGCATTACCATGACAAACAAGGAAACCTGGAGCAATATTCTTCTCGAATGTGTTTTTAATGAGCAGAGAAGATGTGGAAAATAATGTCAACAAAGAAAAATGATGAATCAGACTACCTGCAATATGTTGTTCAAAAGGAAACAACCTGTAGGAAGAGAAAGAGGGAGAGTAACACAAATGATGTCATAGAGAATGATAGTGGTGGGTATGTGAGAGTTCCCATGCTGTTAAATGCTTGTCACCTAAAGAAATTAAAGTTTTTTGTAAGCATGGCAGTGGTAGTATATGATGATCATCACTTGTCAAAAGGCCAAGAAGGGTACATACCCATGAAAGAATTCAAGTGTGTAATTCCTATAGCCACGATCGAGATCAATCCTATAACCTTGCAAATTTAATAGCATCATATGTTTTAGAAAGGCAGTACTCTTAAGTTTAGGTCAAGCTCTTACACTTGCTTTTTAGCAAAGCCTCGTTGTTTGTTCGCTTGGATTCTCTCTTATGTTGACCGATGTTCTATTGTATGATGTTCTATTCATAACTTTAAATAATATATCATTTTATTAGCCCACCATATGATCCCTTACGTGTCATTAGAGGTCATATTGTTTCCTAAGAGGTCATATGGTGTCCTATGACCCCTTAGGAAATGATATGACCCCTTAAGACACCATACAACCCATAACAACATTATATGGTGTCCTAAGGGGTCATAAGATGCCATATGACTCGTTAGGACACCATATGACCCATAACAACACCATATGGTGTCCTAAAGGGTCATATGGTGATCTATGACCCCTTAGGACACTATTTGGTGTCTCTATAGGTCCTATTATGTGCTAAGGTATCATATAGTGTCCTATGACCCCTTAGGACACCCTATGACCCCTTAGATGTTGTTAGGGGTCATATTGTGTTCTAAGGGTGATATGGTGTCATTATGTGTCTTATGGTATCCTATGACCCCTAGGACACCTTATGACCCCTTAGGAAACCATATGGTGTCGTTAGGGGACATATGGTCTCCAACAACCCCTTAGGACACCATTTGACCCCTTCAGACTCTATATGGTGTTGTTATGGGTCGTATGGTGTCTTAAAAGGTCATATAGTGTTCTATGAGCCCTTAGGACATCATTTGGTGTCATTATGGATCGTATGGTGTGCTAAGGGGTCATATGGTGTCCTATGACCCCTTAGAACACATGCATGGATCCCTAGGATACCATATGACCCTAGAGAGGGAGATAGAGGGAGGAGAGGGATGGAATAGGAGAGAGATACACCTAAGAGAGGAGGAGAGTGGGATAGATAGATAGAGACTGAGGGGGAGATATAAGAGATAAATGAGAGAAAGAGAGATGGAGAGAGAGAGATGGGGGAGACAAAGATAGAGAAAGGGAAAGGGAGGGGGAGAGAGATGGAGAGAGAGAGAGAGAGAGAGAAATAGAGGGAGAGATAGAGATAGAGAGTGACATAGAGAAGGGGACACACACACACACATAGAGAGAGAGAGAGAGGGAGAGAGAGGGAGATATAGAGAGATCTAAGAGGTGGATAGAGGGATTGATAGAGAAATAGAGACCTAAGAGGTGGAGGGAGGGAAGGAGAGAGAGAATGAGAGATAGAGAGAGTCTGAGTGAGATGGAGGAAGGGATGAAATGTGAGTACAAGAGACTAGAGAGAGAGGTGCAAAGAGAGGGAGAGAGGGAGAGAGTGAGAAAGAGAGGTAATGAGAAAGGGAGAGAGGGAGGGGGAGGAGAGAGGGAGAGAATGATAGAGAGATACACCTTAGTGAAGGGGAGAGTGAGATAGAGAGATAGAGGATGAGAGGAAGAGAATTCTGAGATAAAGAGATAGAGGATGAGAGGAAGAGACTTTAGAGATAAATAATGAGAGAGGGAGAGAGACTTAAGTGAAAAATGGAGACTTGATTCTCTTCCCTTCTCTCTTCCTTCATACCCCTTCTTCTCTCCCTCCTTCCAAACCCCCCCTCCTTATCTCTCTCTCTCTCTCTCTCTCTCTCTCTCTCCATACCCATTCTTCTCTCCCTCTCTTCCCCCTCCCTCCTCCTCTCTCCCTCTCCCCTCCTTCTATCTCCCCCCTACTCTCCTTCCTCTCCCTCCCTCTCTCCCCCTCTATCTCTCTCCCTCCCTCTCTCTCTCCTCTCTCTCTTCTCTCCTTCCCTCCATCTATCCCTCTCCCATCCTCTCTCCCTCCCCCCTCTCTCTCTCTCTTTCTCTCTCTCTCTCTCTCTCTCTCTCTCTCTCTCTCTCTCTCTCTCTCTCTCTCTCTCTTCCTCTCCTTCTCTTCCCTTCTCTCTTCTTCTCTCCCTCTCTCCATTCCCCCCTCCTCTCCCTCCACCCTACTCTCTCCCCTCTCCCCCTCTCTCTTTCTCTCTCCCTCTCTCTCCCTTTCTCTCTCTCCCTCTCTTCCTCTCTCCCTCCCTCCCTTTTCCCTCACATTTTCTCTACTATAAATAATGTGTATGGGGTACTGAACCTATTATTTCACTGGCCTACCATAACATTTTTAAGGTGTAGGAGTGTGTACATGGTACTTATTAATTCTAAGCATGTGCAGGGTACTAAGCCTATTAGTTCGCTACCCCACCATAACATTTTTAAGGTGTACGAGTGCGTATGCGCTACTTATTAGTACAAAGTGGAAAAAAAATATTGTTGGGCTTGACATCATTTTATGGACTAACAACATGCACACGGTTATTAATATAGCACATACAGGCTGCTTAGACATAGTTTTATTTTTCCAAGAGCCTCAACGACCGCAAAAGAAGTTTTTGAGGTCGTTGAAGGCCCCACTGCAACTATGTATGCACTACTATCACTATTTTATACATAGAAGTAAGTGAATTTTTGTTTTTTGCATGATTTGAAATGATCAAATTGTTGTTCTTATTAGTTTAATAAATATTATTGTGATTTTTTAATAATTTTATTCAAAAAAATAATGATAAGATGCATATTTATGGTTATTTGTTTTTTTATGAACTTTTGTTTACATATATATGTAATATGATTCTATTTAGGACAACCAATATCAACCATGGGAAAGTACAAGCAGGGAACAATGGAACAACAAGAGGCTAAAAAGGAAAACAAAGGCAATGTATGAAGAAATTACATGACTTAAGATCAATGGGAGAAGAAGGTATGTCATTCTCAACATCTCAATTTGATTTACCAAATGAACATAATGCATCTAATGCAATTGAAGAAGATACCACATTGAATAATCAATTAAATGATGAACATACATGTTCTTTATTTTATGAATTGAATGCACATAATGCACCGATGTTAACACCTCCTAGAATAATTTGTAGGAAGCCAAAGTATCTAATTGACATTGATGAGAATATATTGAAGCCAATGCTCGATAAAATGAATGAACGAATTTTTAGGAGAATGGTTAAAAAAATATGGAAAAACTATTTTGAAAACTTAAATCAAACCGCAAAATATCAATTAATTGTTCAAATGATTAAGAATTTGAATTTTAGAGAGAATAAAAAATCTAGGGCTAAGATCATCTAAAAATAATAGTGAAAGAGCTATTGTGAGAAATCTATTTGATGCATATCAAGCTGTTGGTTCAAAATCATCTACTAAAGATTCTAATGTTACTCGACATGTCATTACATCAACCATAATGAGCAAGAAAATAAAAAAAGATCGTTTGATAAGAAAAAAAAGTAAGTCATTAAACGTTAGTGGAACAACATTAAGTAAAGCATTAAAGAGGCAAGAAAAAATAGAGGAACCTAACAATAATTCTCTTTAGGCATTCTCGGGTAGACTACCATGCAAAGACAAGGTTGTTGTTGATGCACAACGAATATTAATTGAAATTTTTTGGCATGACAACACAAGAGTTTCACCCAACCAAACAGATGTTGTTAGAAGGTGAATCAGGTCTACAAATTGTGAGCCACATTCCAAACACTATTTGGATATGACTCAAACTAAATTTTATGAAAGATTCCTTCAAAAGTTTCCTCAAATAAGAATTTCTCAAAGATTTTTTGAAATGGAAAAACCTTTTTATATTAAGATTAACTATGTATGCACCACATGTTCTTTTAGGATGCATATTGAATTTTCCATGCACTATGATATTTTTCATCATATTTGTTCTACTTTACACACTAACGATGTTTTGCAGGAATGCAATGTACAAGAACCTCCTATGTCAGCAAAAGAATTTATTTCAAGTGTGCTATGTAATAGACATGATGGTTGCATTTATTATAAGATGCCTTGTTTGGAAGGTTTTTGTGCTATATGTGGTGGTTTGCAACATTTACCAAGATGCGTACATTTGGAGAGCACACATGAAATTGGTAGGAAACTAGTTTCTTTTGGAAAATACAAGATAGTCACATATGGAGTTAAAGATGGAAAAGATTTGAAGAGATGTGAGCTAGTGAAAAATGATATATGTTTAGCTAAATTTATGAAATGTTTTAAGATAAAATAGTTTATGAGTACATAATGCATAAACATAGAGCTCAATGGTTAGATGAGAAATTCAAGTTATGTAGGGACACATTTCTCGTTGGCACCATTGTCTCTATCATTGATTTTGCTTAAAATTATACACTACAACCTCAAAATCTAGTGCAATATATGTATTATCATTCTACACAAGTTTCTATTTTTGTACACATAGCATTCATGCATGCAAATGATAATACATAAGAGGATAGAAAGGTTGTAAGAGAGTAACACTTCTACATAAGTGATGATCATACTCATTCATCAGAGTTTGTACAAGGATTCTTTGAAGTTTTCTATGATAGTTTAAGGGAAAGGAACATACGATACAACTGACACATAATATGGTCAGATAATTGCACCACACAATTCAAGAATGCAAGGATGTTTTATTGGTTGACAATGATGCATATAACAAGTGGTGTACAATATTTTGGAATTTCACTAAGGCTAGATATGGTAAGGGAGAGCACGATGGTGCAGGAGCATGTGTAAAAAGATCCCTAGCTAGAGAAGAATTGAAGTATGAAGGTGGTGCTGAGTTGATAGATGCATAAACAATTGTGTGATAGTGTAAGTCTATGATGGGTCCAAGTAATCTAGGAACATCAATAGTTCGTAGATATTTTTGGCTGATTACTAAATCTAACATTGAAAACTATCTAGATTGTTGTACAGTTGCAGGATCGAGTGACATGCACTCATTTATGAGTTCAAATTTGTTGGTATTTTAGATGTGTTGCACTAGTTTTGTCATTGATGTCAACACTTGTCAACACTTATCAGCACTTGCAGATTCTTGGTTATGTCCACAAACATGTTATGTGACTTATGCATAGTCACCAGTATCTAGTTCACTGATAGGTTATATTGTTCACCGACACTAAGGATGACTTGAAGATTACTTGGTTATGTCGAAGACATTGTTTGGACACTCTGTTTTTCTGATTTGTCACTAGTCTAATCAAGTTTGCATATTTGTTGTTACCAGCAAATAGGTCTAGGTTATGGACTGACAAGCGTTATCCATTCCAGATCAGCACAACACGTTATGGAGATGATTTGTTATTATTGTAAATGCATTGAGGCGACATGATGCATCGCATATTGATTCATTTGTAATTGATTTTATTGTAATATATTTAGTGAGCCAACCTACACATTTGGTCTTAGGTTTTGGTATATATGTAAGATCTCATTCGTGAGATTGACATTGACATGGATATGGGAATGTAATAAGTGGTAGAGCATAAGGTTTATGTGAATATAAGAAGAGCTATACACACAAACATCATTCAAGTTTCAAGGAGGTTTTGATGAAGACAACTGAGCTTAGCCGGTATTGAGTCCAGCATATGAAGATGCTATTTTGAGCAGTACATTATCATTGGATTTAACCATCCAATTGTAGTCAATGTGACTCCCATTTTGTGAATGAGTAGTGAGCTCTACGCAGTTGGCCTTTCTGCATGTGTAGACTCCATATTGTACACACATACTATCTATAGTAGTATTATTTGATTGTGGGTAAGGTTTCCCACTATGGTTTTTCCCCTTATAGGGTTTCCACATACAAATATTTGTGATATGTGTTGTGGATGTTATTTGTCTCTCTGTTTCATGCATTAAACTTTACCAACATTGCAATTAACTATCAAACCATTTACAGACATAAAGTTTGGTTTACCGGTATTATGCATTAAGTTTGATTAAGTTATATTTTGTTTGAAATTAATTGACAACTGATTCACCCCCCTCTCAGTTGTCATCGAGACCTAACAATTCGTATCAGAGCATAGTCCTATTTTTGCAGAAGTTTAATAGCTTGAGGAGATCCTATGTCTACTAACTATTTCAGGAAGGATAGTCTGAAACTTGATGGAACTAACTATGGCATATGGAAAATCATAATGGAGACACATTTGAATTGCATTAGAAAAGACATATGGGATGTTACAAAGAATGGCTATGTTGGTCCTACCCAAGGTCAACTTAATCCACCAACTTTGGCTAAAGATGAAGAGAATGATTGCAAAGCAAGAGAAGCACTTTTGAGCGCATTGTCAAATAAACAAATCATGGGATTATCAGACTGATCTACTACTAATGCTATTTGGGAAAAATTAGAGACATTGAATGAAGGTGATACCACAATCAAAATTGCAAAACTGCAATGCTTCTAGGTTAGGTATGAAAATCAAAAATGGAAGAAGATGAAAGGATTTCTGCTTTTATGGAAAGAGTAAATGAAATTGTTTTGGGTATACAATGTTGTGGAGGATCCTTAAGTGAAGATGAAATTGTTTCTAAAGTTTTAAGAGCATTGCCACTGGTATATAAAATGAAAGTAACTGCTATAAATGAATTGAGAACAATGGCTAACGCATCAGTATCTAGAGATACTTTGGTTGGAAAACTTTCAACTTTTGAACTTGAGGAATTTGGTCCTGTTGCTACAATTAAGACAGATTTAGCTTTCAAGGCATCATCATCATCTGCAGCAGCATCATCATTATCTGAAAAATCTGATTGGAAAGCATTTTATGCAAGAGAAATTGAAGAAATCAGAAAAGAGAATGAAGAACTAGAAGAACTTGAAGCACTATTTACAAGGAAAATGCCTAAAGGTCTAGTTGGAAGTAAGTATAAAGGTAAAGCACCATTTAAATGTTTTAACTACAATAAAATTGGTCATATGGCATCTAGGTGTCCTGATAGACATGCAAGATTGAAAGAAGAAGCTAAAAGAACATATAAGCCTAATCCTGAATATCAGAGACATAGATTTAAGAAGAAAAGGGACAAATCTTGTTACTATGCTAATGAAGAAGTTACTAATGAGGAACCGGCTGACAATGGATGGGTTTTTGTTTCTATAACAGAAGATCAACCAACACCTATTGTTCAACTGGTAGAGCAGGCCTTGGTAGCTAAAATTGAAGATAAGGATGAATGGATCATTGATTCTAGATGTTCACATCATATGACTGGTGATAAAAGTAAATTCTTAGCCTTTCAAGAATACAATGGAGGTCTAGTAAGATTTGGGGATGATAAAGCTTGTTTGATCAAAGGAAAAGGCACTATATCTTTTGATGGTAAGCACAATACTGATAATGTTTACTATGTTGAAGGTTCGAAGCATAATCTTTTGAGTGTTGGTCAATTAGTTGAAAAAGGATTTTAGTTTCAATTCAAGAATGGTAAATGCACAATCATGAACAAAAATGGCTTAGAAATTGCAACCGATAATCAGACTAGACGCAATATCTTTCATTTAAATAACAATGAGAAAGCATGCTTGATTGCACATATTGATGAAAGTTGGTTATGGCATAAGAGACTTTGCCATGTAAATTTTGATTGCATTGTGAAAATTAGTACAACTAAGGTAGTAAGGGATTTACCTAAGATTGTTAAACCTCACAATCTGGTATGTAAGGAATGTCAATTTGGAAAGAAATTTAGAGCAACTTTTAAGAGTATTTTAGAAAAATCCAATAATGTTCTTGACTTAATTCACACTGATTTATGTGGTCTAGCAAGAACTAGAAGTTTACAAGGAGATAGATATTTTATGCTAATCATTGATGACTATTCTAGAATGTGTTGGGTTACTTTTCTCAGGGAGAAATTAGAAGCTTTTGGGAAATTCAAACTATTCAAGGTGATGGTAGAGAATGAAAGCAGTAAGAAAATCAAATGTATGAGATCAGATCAAGGAGGTGAATTCACATCTAAGGAATTTAATACATTCTATGAAGTGAATGGAATCAGAACACAACTATCTAGACCTTGGACATCCCAGCAAAATGGAGTTGTGGAAAGAAAGAACAAAACTATTCTTGATGTAGCTAGAAGTATGTTATCAGAAGCAAATCTACCTCATGTATATTGGAGAGAAGGAGTGAGTACAATGGTTTACACATTCAACAAAGTTCACATCAAAGGTGAAACAGGTAAGACCCCACATGAACTATGGTTTGGTAATACTTCTACTCTTAAATATTTCAGAATATTTAGAAGTAAATATTACATTAGGAGAGATGAGTATATTGGAAAATTTGATCATAGAAGTGATGAAGAAATATTTCTTGGTTATCCATCTAAAAGAAAGGCATATAGATGTTTCAATAAGAGATATAGAAAATCATTGAGAGTGCAAATGTGAAGATTGATGAACAATTTAGAGGTAATTCAAGGTAAATGGATTCTGAACTGGCAATAGAGATAATATCAAATGAACCTACAATGAGTACACTAGTACAAAATGTTGTTCCAGTCACACCGGCATCATTTGAAAATTCCATAGTGACTGAAGAACAACAGCAAGTAAAAACACCCAAGTATGTAAGATTAAATCACTCTGAAAGTTAGATAATTGGGAACAAGTATCAAGGTGTTATGACTAGAGGAAGACTAGCAAATGAAGAGATATGTTTAATTTCTCAAATTGAAGCAACATCAGTTAATGAGGCATGTGAAGATAAACATTGGATTAAAGCTATGGAAGAAGAATTGGAACAAATTGAAAAGAATAACACATGGACATTGGTTCCTAGGCCTATAAACAAAAATGTAATTGGAACTAAATGGGTATTCAAAAATAAACTCAATGAAGAAGGTAAGGTGATCAGAAAAAAAGAAAGATTAGTGTGTAAGGGATATTGATAGAAAGAAGGAATTGATTATAAGAAAACCATTGCACCGATAGCTAGAATTAAGGCAATCAGATTATTCTTAGCTTTTGCAGCACACAAGAACTATAAAGTATATCAAATGGATGTTAAATGTGCATTTCTGAATGGTGATGTTGTAGAGGAATTTTACATTGAACAACATGATGGATTTTCATTGACAAATGAAAAAGATATGGTTTGCAGGTTAAGGAAAGTTTTATATGGATTAAAGCAAGCTCCTAGAGCTTGGTATGCTAGATTGGACAAATGTCTTTTGAAGATTGGTTACACTAAAGGTAATGCTGACATCAATCTATATTTCAATGTGACTAATGATGACATCTTGGTTATAGAAGTTTTTGTTGATGATATAATTTTTGGAGGAGAAGATGGATTGTGTAAAGACTTTTCTAATAAGATGCAGGAAGAATTTGAAATGTCTATGATTGGGGAGATAAAATTCTTTTTTAGGATTGCAGATTTCACATACTGATAAATGTATATTCATATGTCAAGCAAAGTACTTGAAGGAATTACTAAAGAAATTTGGCATGGAAAACTCTAAATGGGTAAGTACACCTATGACTACAACTGATAAACTATCATTGAAGGATAAATCAACACCTATTAATCTGACAAGATACAAGTCTATGATACGAGGTTTACTATATTTGATACAAACAAGACCTGATATTATGAATGCAATATGTATCGTTTCAAGATTTCAGAGTAATCCTAAAGAAAATCATGAATCTGTAGTGAAAAGGATTTTCCAATAGCTACAAGCCACAACAAATCTTGGTTTATGGTATCCTAAAGATGAAATTTTTTATTTATGTGCATACACAGATGCAAATTGGGCAGGACATGTAGATGACAAAAAGAGCACCACTGGTGGAGCATTCTTTCTTAGTAGTAGATTGATTTCTTGGTTGAGCAAGAAACAAAGTTGCACATCTTTATCAATAGCAGAATCAGAATATGTTTCAGTAGCAACTAATTGTACCCAAGTATTATGGATTAAGCAAATGTTCAAGGATATAAAGGTAAAATGCAAAGAGCCTATAACCATTTACTGTGATAATATGGCAGCAATTGATATATCTAAGAATCCAGTATTTCACTCAAAAACTTAACATGTTTCTATCAAATTCAATTTTATGACAGAGAATGTTGAAGAAAAAGAAGTGAAATTGGTTTATGTGAATACTAAAGAGTAGATTGTAGATATTTTTACTAAGCCTTTGCCTAAGGAAAATTTTCAATATCTTAGAGAGCAACTTGGGGTTATACCCCCACCAGTAGAGACTTAGACAATTGATGCTTGGCATCAAACCGATATAATTAACGGAGAATTTTTTTTTCTGGCTTTGATGAGGAGAGCTACTTCTCACGAGGAGTAGTTGGTTAAATTGAAAAGTTGGTATTTTGTAATTGAACTGATTGAATTTGGTTTTTGTATTTCTTTGACATTTGATGTCAAAGGGGGAGAGATATCTATGGAAAAACACATTATCTTTTGGGGAGACATTATTCATTGGGGGAGAGATTGTTACTCTCTGTATCTGTATTTTGATTTCTAGTAAATGATCTCTTTGGGAGATTGTTGGTTTTTGGTTTTTGGCATTTATGTTTTGGCACTTAGATGGTTTTTCCATCTTGTGTTGCCATTAATTCCAAAGGGGGATATTGTTGGTATTTTGGATGTGTTTCATTGGTTCTGTCATTGATGTCAACACTTGTCAACACTTATCAACACTTTGAGATTCTTGGTTATGTCCACCGGCATGTTCAGTGACTTATGCACTGTCACTGGTATCTGGTTCACCGACAGGTTATATTACTCACCAACACTAAGGATGATTGGAAGGTTACTTGGTTATGTAGAAGACATTGTTTGGACACTCTATTTTGCTGATTTGGTCACTAGTCTAATCAGCTTTGCATATTTGTTGTTACCGGAAAAGAGGTCTAGGTTATGGACCGACAAGCGTTATCCATTCCAGATCAGCACGACACGTTATGGAGATGATTTGTTATTATTGTAAATGCATTGTGATGACATGATGCATTGCATATTGATTCATTTGTAATTGATTTTATTATAATATCTTTAGTGAGCTGACCTACAGATTTGGTCTTAGGTTTTGGTATATATGTAAGATCTCATTTGTGAGATTGACATTGACATGGATATGGGAATGCAATAAGTGCTAGAGCATAAGGTATATGCAAATATAAGCAGAGATATACACATTGACATCATTCAAGTTTCAAGGAGGTTTTGAAGAAGACAACTGAGCTTAACCGATCCTGAATCCAATATATGAAGATGTTATTTTGAGCACTACATTATCATTGGATTTAACCATCCAATTGTAGTCAGTGTGACTCCCATTTTGTGATTGAGCAGTGAGCTCTAGGTAGTTGGCCTTTCTGCATGTGCATAATCCATATTGTATACACATACTATCTGCAGTAGTATCATTTGATTGTGGGTAAGGTTTCCCACCGTGGTTTTTCCCCTTACAAGGTTTCCACATACAAATATCTATGTTATGTGTTGTGGATGTTATTTCTCTTTCTATTTCATGCATTAAACTTTATCAGCATTGCAATTAACTGTCAAAACTATTTACTAGCATAAAGTTTGGTTTACCGGTATTATGCATTAAGTTTGGTTAAGTTATATTTGGTTTGAAATTAATTGACGATTGATTCACCTGCCCCTCTTAGTTGTCTCTGGAAGCTAACAAAATTCAAGTTCACTAGTAATTTATACAAGACAGATGGTATGTTTTTTCTCTTCATGCATGTATTGTTTGTGGGAAGAATGTGAATCACAAGAGTGGGTTGAAAAATGGTCTTGTAGACCGTTGGTTCCCATTGATACATATCAAATTCCCAAAGCACTACAATTGAGCCAGATGAAGACATCAGTGGATTTTGACCATCTATTCGACCTAATGGATTTAGGTGATTTTTTGAGTTAATTTTTTTGCAAGCATTATTTTTGGTTCATTTTGTTGTACATCATACTTTATTTTTGTTAATAATTAACACTTTTTAAAATGCAAGTCATGTGTATGCAGTTGTTGTAGAAGAGAACAATGAAGAAGGAATAGATTACTATTTATGTCATTGTGTTGAGCCAAAAATAAAATTGACAATCACAATCATTGACATAGAGGGTATTGAGTACCCAATAGGGTTTGTTGTCATGACATGAACATGGCCTAGGAGACACCCTATCAAGAATTCTAATGTTTGGTAGTTTGAGGAATTCGAAACACATATACATATTCTTCATTTCTCTAACCTTGTTGTTGCAACAAATATTCATTTGATGAAGTATCATGGTAGACCTCATAACAAGATTTTATGGAAAGTTTGTGAATCTGACCATGAGGCAATACTTGACACAATACGGGTTAGAGTCAATCTTGGATGCTCACTTGATTGATTCTACGGTTCAAAGTAGAATGATTTTGATAATTTTGTATATATCATCGACGAATTGTTCTATATTCATTTTTTGTATATATAAATGCCTATGAGCTGATTTTTACATGGTTAGGGGCATAATTTTGTATATTTAAATGGCAATGAGCTGATTTGTACATATGTAGATGCCAAATTTTGTATATTAAAATGATGATGAGATGAATAGCACATATTGTAATGCCAAATTTTATATAAAATACCATGAGATGATTTGTAAGACATTTTTTGTATATTCAAATAGCCAAGAGCTGATTTGACCATATTTAGAGGTAAATTTTTGAATAATATGTGATAATGTTTTGTGACTATTTTTTGTGTTTATGTTTTGTGAATATGTTTTGAGTTTATGTGATGTGATAAGGTTAATCATGAGCATTATTGATTCTTGTATAATCATGGAGAATTATTTGAGTCATTATCGAATCACAGGGGTCAGAGATTGAGTCTAGATACAATTTGAGCAAAAATTATCATTGTAGACGTATAAAAATGACCACTTTCCTAAATGAATATTTAATATTCATTTCAACCCCATTCCTCTATTTAATTAAATTATATTTAATTAAATTCTTCGCATTCATCTATTTAATTAAATGAATTACTCAACTTATTTAATTAAGTTCACCTAAGCGTTTTCTAGCCTTTAATTAAATAAATCACTTTATTTAACTAATTCCCCTTTCTCTCCTTTTAATTAAATTTACATTTAATGAAATTGATCCTTGCAAGTAAATAAATCTAATTTATTTATTTAAATCCCCCACTTGTATTTATGCAAGTTGCTTCTATTTTTGTTGAAATAAAGATTTATTTTAATTAAAATTCCCCTATATCCACTTGCATTTTCCTACATCTCCCACATGCCTCCTAAAACCCTTTTAAATTCTTCTAGAACCCACCTAATGTTAATCAATGCGTAATCCCTCCAATCATCCCCTTAATCTAAATTTGAGGATTTCACTTCTCAAATTTGGAGGAAAGTCTTCTAAAAAGCATTAAAGCCCTTATGTCTTCAACAAGCTAACTTGTTGAGTTCCCCCAAATTTGGAAGGACTCTTACAAATTTGTCCCCAAAGTCTTCCAAACTATTAATGGTTAACTCACCCTTTTGGCATGTTAGAGAATTTTTCCTAACTCGACCTTCATCTAACCCAAAGGTCTCATCAAGAACTCATGGTTTTACACTTGGTTATCCCTTTAACCTTTGCACAAGAGTTTACCCCTTGGACAAAAGCTTTATCCAATGGATGACTCTAATATAACCTTAACCTTACCTCCCAAGGTAACCTTCATGTCTTCTCAAGCATTTAATGCTTCTTACATCCCCTTTCAAGCAACCTCTTGTTGACAATTGTCACCATTTCATTGGTGGGAATTGTGAACATGGATTGTTTAAATTTCAATCCTAGCCCTTGTTAAGATTGCTCAATCTTGATCCTCCATTTCCCTATTTCCCCTATAAATAGAGCTCTCTTTCTCTCATTTAGAGATAGAAATATTTGTGCATCTAACTAATAGTCATTTTACTAGTAAATAGAAGTTTTATGCATCAAGCTTGTAGTCATTTCACTAAGCATTTAGCCTCTCTTTGTTTTAAAATACACTGAGCATTTAGAAGCATTTCAATATCATAACATATCCATGTTAGACTAGTATATTTTGTTAGGATAGGATTTCTAATATTTATCATAACATCATATTCATACTAGTTTAAATCATTCTAGTTTAAAAATCATACATGTTGTAGGAATGCATTCATGTTTATTAATAAATCGTCACTCATTCTTGGAGTTGCCATTCCTAATCCACCTTGTTTAATGATCTGAGAGCAAGAGTGAGACCCTGGGAATCCTATGAGATAGAGAACAATGGGACACACCTTGGGAAGTTGAGCTATTCAATAAAGTTCCATAACTTGCACCAAGAGTCTCATTGGTGTGTGGATCTTTTCAAACTAATTTTTCTGTTTCTACTAACCACATTTATTACACACAATCCTGGCACCCACTGTGGGGTGGGTTCCTAATAATAACATTGTTTTCAATGCAGGTATAAGATAGAATTCATGCCAAAATACCAGAATAGCGCATCCGGAACTTTCTGTAGCATATCTGTGCTAAACTTTAGTGCATCCATGACACTGTCTAACGCTTATAGACCATTCTTTGGCACATTCTATAACCTTTCTGGTGCATACCCTTTTCTTCTTGTCAAAAATCTGTAACAGAGGTAAAAACATTAGGCTTGTGGAAGGACAATATATTGTCAGGATAGTTGAGAGGGGTTCTAGACCTCCAAGAGTTATAATGCAAAATCTAGTTTTTTGAAGATCCTCCAAATTTCAAACTTAGTCAAATTTCAGGGCATTTCAGGATCACGAGTGAAAAATTTGTAACCAAGATCTGAATTTAGGCTTGTGAATCCCACCATCATGATTTATTTTTTTTGCTTATTGATTGCGTGCAGGTTCTAAAATTTTTGTGCAGGAACAAAAGGAGTTAGTTTAGTTTTCCTTGCTTTCTTTCAAAGTTAGTAAAAAGAAGTCACGTTTCTTTTTTTACAAAAGCTTAAAATGAACCTCATGATTTCTTTGGGATGCATATAATGAACTTCATGTTTTCCTTTTGGTGTTTAAAAAAAAACTCAATCTTTTCTTTATTGCATGGATAAAAAAAACAACAAAGTGAATTTTTCATTCTTGCACGTTAGGAAAACACTTCAATTTGGATTTAAAAATAACAAAACAAATTTACTTCTTAGTTTGCAAAGGTAAAAATAACTTAACCTTCCTTTGGTGCATAAAAGGATTCATTTTGATTTTTTTGCAAAGGATAAAAAAACCTCATCTTTATTTTTGTGCAAGGAAAAAGGAAAATTTTCACTTATCGAATTTACTTTTGTTTACCAACATCACGATTTATTTTGTTGACCAGGATTTCACTTTCTTAGATATAAAACATTTTGCTATGAAAAATTAAAAAGAACACCATTCATTTTGGAGCAAAATCTCCAAGTAGAAGTTAGAAAATCATTACCTTGAAGAAATAAAAAGAAAACTTGTGTGCTTTGTCTCGAAAGTGGAAGGTATATGCTCTCCCTTTAAGTGGGTGACCAAAAAGCCAAACCACTCTTAAAGCTTTATTTACTTTAAACATTTTAAATCCTTTAGCAGGCCTGCCTTCCTAAGTTTCTCTTAGAGTGCCATTAATGGCCGGTGAGAGGGGAATGACCTAAGTGAGAAATGAATTTATCACCAAGTGTTCCAACCCACTATAATCAAATGTGGACGTTGACGAAAATCCTCATCAATAGTTTTGCTCAGCGATTAGCCTTTCCCTAATATCTTTAAGATATGTAAAGCCTTTGTTCTAATGGTTGGGAAGCCTAATTACGAACCTTTGCATTAGAAACTTTGAGCTGAGTCAGTTGCCAAACATTGGCAATATCATAGTGCAAGGGTGGGGAAGAATCCTCCCCAAAGATTATTCACCATCTATCTCCCAATATAACTACTCAATTGTGAAGCAATTCACTTTGAGTTAATTTCTAGAAAAAAGGCAAAAAACTAGGGAGTGACATGATTGTTTGAGCCGACGGATTATCGAGACTAGTGGGCTATGATGTTGTTGATGACCCTTGAATAAAGAGTCTTCTTTAATTGTCTTACTTGTTATCTAAACCTGTGAAAAAATCGAGGATTTGAACACATCCTCACAGAACATACACTACTTGTTTAACATAGGCAAAATTTGTTATGTCTTTCATGCCATGTTTGCAATTTATTTTTTAGAAAATCATCCATTAAAAATACAAGTGTTAAAAATCCAAAAATGATAGAAACAAAGGAATCAGGGTAGCTTAGAGCATAGGAGCAACTTCCTAGCATGTGTAAACCATTTTATAGCGCTTTGCAACTAAAACGTAGTGCTTTCAACAATCATATTAGTGTATAACCAGTATCGTATTGGAAAAAATTTCAGTAGCGCTTTTCGACACCAGTCTAGCGCATATAATCATCAACGTAGCACATCAGAGACATATTTTATCTCTTTCAGCTCAAACAGTAGCGTGTATTAAGGCCATAAATTAGCGTGCAACTATTCCACCAAGACAATTTTAAACAGTCTGAGTTAGCATGTAAGATAGAAATATTAGTGCATAGAGAGTCTTCTGTGGTGCATCTAGAACATTTGTTAGCGCATACAGTCCCTATCTGAGCGCATGTTAAAAACCAAGAAAAATAGAGAGCAAATGAGGCCTTTCAAGAAAATTTCATCAACAGTCTTGAGTACTCTTTCAGGTCTTTTATCAAACTCAGTAGTCAAATTTCAAATCCAATCATTAGAGAGAAAAAAATCCAAAATCAACAAGATGCTTTTAGAATAATTTTTTTGAATCTTAAACTAGATTAAGATAAGAATTCATCCAACAAAATCAAGAAGTATCATAACAATGATCAAGGTTCTACCATCCAATGGATTTCTATCAAAACAACATACCTAGTTTAATCCTTAAGTTGTCAAATCAAGTTTCCATATCGAGAGACTTTTAACCATATCATTTCACACACTTAGTCGTGGAGGCAAATCAAACCAAACCTCTACTTGATAAAGTAAAACTTGAGTATTCAAATGAAGTATCCAAATCCAACATCAACATCAAACCTTTGATCATTCATGTATGACCACTCCTCATATTTTGAGAAGAACAGGGCTTCATCATAAAACTAAGTTGAAGAAGAGACAACCTAGTCCTAGGGTCCTTATCAAAAGGAGTAAATTTCTCTACATCAACCTATCAGAAACATCAACTTTCATCGTTCATATGACCATTCATCATCAAATCGAGAAAAAAGTAAACTCAGTCAAAGGAAATGAGTCCAAACATAAATCAAGATCAAGATATCATGGCTCTCCAATCTAATCCCATTTTTTATCAAGATCCCACCTATCAAGAATCCTATGATGATCACCTAAAATCTTGGTATTCCATCCATGATGATCCCCTTTTATCTCAAGAGCAGGGTCCCATTCAACATCCATCTCCTAAGAAAGAGCATGATATCCCTTCCATATCCCTCACTAATCTAATTCCAAATCAAGAGGAAAGCACAAACTCAAATGATCCTACACCAAGGCAAAATCAAGATCAAGTAATCTATTCTTCCTCCAAATCTATCTTAGGTCCTTTCATTCCAAAGTCAAAATTTTCATCCTCCAAATCTATCTTAGGTCCTTTCAGTCCAAAGTCAAAATCTTTTTCTTCTAAATATATCGTAGGTCCTTCAAACTCTCCATCCCTTCCATCCATCCACCAATCCATCACCTCAAATGATCCATAAGAAAGATCAACAAAGGAACCCATCTTTGAACTTCGTTCAACCATCTATCTAAACATCTTCCCAAATATATTCTTCCATCATTTCCTCTATCTATTTTATGTCCTTATGTCCCAAAAATTCAATTTTCCTCCATCTCTTCATCACTTCTCAAGTTGTAACACTCATCTTGAATACATTTCCATCTATCCTCACACAAATCTTCAAACATTCTATCTATTATCCAACACCTCTTTTCTATCCTTCAATCCCTATCATTCAATCATTTGCATAAATTCATCATTTGTGAAATAGGCATTTGTATCATTTTCTCACATATTTGCCCATTCTCGAATCTCATGTTCAGTCCCTTTCCTAGATATCTATTCATGAAATACTTCAGAATCTGAGGTTGTTCCTCTTTCACATTTTCTTTTGGTTGGGATAGACACTCAATCAAGAAAAGAACCACTTATCATATCTTGGTCCCAACAACTTTTGATTACTATATCTCATACATTTAATCAATTTCTTTAAATCATTGTGATCTCTTAGTTGAATACAGGGCTAGTGGAAAATCTAAAATATTGCTTCAACGCCACTGTAATTATCAGACCCATGTAAGTTTCATCACTTACAAGCCAACACAAGAAAATTAAAGAGAAAATAGAAATATCAAAAGATCAAAAGCATGAGCAAGAAAAGAAATATCAAGAAAATGCTTGGCTATGGGAACATGTGAATAACTCCATCGGGGCTATGGATGCTTTGCTGGAAATGGAGAAATATTAAAGAGATTACAATGATAACCTCGTTAGGGCTATCGATGCTCGCTAGTAGCAAGGCTCTATCTAGGATGCTTTTGAAGTCAGGGTAACTCATGTAGCTAGCCATGTTGGATTCTAAAGATTACAATAATCATATGAGTCAAAATGAACCCACTTACATACACATGGGTAATCAAAGACTAAATAACTTGATCTAGTTTGGGATTCTTCTTCCCTTTTGAGTCTACTTCCCAATTGCTAGAAATGTTCACTTGAATTTTCAGGAGGTTCTAAGTGTGGGTTGGGTCTCTATCATTGAAAAGTTTAGGAACACTTATTCAGATGGTGCTAAATACTATGACATCTTACATATCACCTTTTTGCAAATGGAAACCTCTATGCTTGGGGGAAAATTTCATCCACTTCCTACCATATCTCCCATTATCCTTTCTCCAATATCCATTGCCCTATCTAAATTCATCATTATCTATGATCTTTCTTCACCACATCCATATCCTCTAATCCACATCCCTTATCATTTCTATTCATTTCTTCTATCATCCAGTGCTATCTATGATCTTGCTTCAATGCATCCATATCCTCTAATCCATATCCCTTATGCTATCTATTTATTTCTTCCATCATCTATCGCTACCTTCATCTTTCTCCTATCCATTTCAACCTCAATGGTTCAGTCATCCATTCATAATATTCCTTGCCTTAATATACATTGGGGCAACCAAATACATCTTTCTTCTAATCCAAAATACTAAAAAAATTCAAAATATCCAAAAACTAAAACTCAAAAAATTGACAAAATCAAATAAAAAATTGAAAATCAAAGCATGAACACATGGCCCATCCATCAAATCAAATCAACAATAGGAAAATTCTAAAAGTCTGTGATCAAACTAGTCACATGTCTTGTTAATCAGTTCATCACTTGAAATCAACATCAACATCAAACATGTCTTATATAAGGATAGGTACACTTGAAACCAGACAGATTGGTCTTATATGGGGTACTCACTCTTTGAAACCAGATATTTATATGAATCATCGAGTCTTGTTAATCAATCCATCTATCAACATCAACATCAAGATGTCTTATACAAGGATAGGTACACTTGAAACTAGACAAATTGGTCTTATATGGGGTACTCACTCTTTGAAACCAGACATTTCTATCAATCATCAAACAAATCAAAACAATGACATAGATTAGTATGACTCTGGATTTTGTTCTAGTTATCCTTATCTTTATCAATTGATGATTGTACATGTTTCACAAATCATATTGTACATATCATATCCACCCATCTGAGACATCACCAAAAATTCACACAACATTATCCTGGACATACTTAGCGTAGTCACTGTCCTTGATTATCTAGAATCAGTTCTCCATATCATATCCCACCATGGCTTGGTAATAACTGTATGTATCTGCATTGATAGACATGTGTAACTAGGGGAAACATTCCTCTCACTTTAACTATTCTAGAAGCAAACAACAAGGATCACAACATGTTAAGAAAACAACGTCAACAACTGCTCGTCAAGCTAGAAAACAAGACAATTGTCCAACTGAAAACTTTAACACACATGATGGATGATTTTCTGGATTATAATTTTTTTGCTTATAGCATGAATTTTTGACTATTTTGAATCTTAAAATTTGTGAAGTTTAGATCTCCTGAGCTACTCGAGGTTGCATTCAGCTAGAGAAGCAACAAAGGAATCTGATATTTTCTTTAGTTTTCTATCTATGACGCGATCATTCGTACAGTGCAAATATGTCTTGAGACATGATTCAAAACATATCATTGAAGACATTTTCCACTTTGCACATACAAATTATTAACTCTTGTCTTTTTTACGCGAGCAACACTCAGGTCGTCTTGGCTCAATTATACCTCGACGCTTGTGTCGTCTTGCAATATCAAACTCCATGTAAGTATTATTCAGGTCGTTATTGTTCAATTATACCATAATGCTTGTATTAACTTCCAACATATCAAAAGGTCAATGATGAAAAAAAAATAGAGCACAAACAGGTGGCTACACAGGAATGACAACAACAAAAAATTGCACTTAGTTACATATCATTTTACTCATGCATTTAGTTGCATATCATTTTAATCATGCATTTAGTTTCATATCATTTTAAATCATACATTTAGTTGCATAACATCTTAAACTTGCACTTAGTTGCATAGATTTTTAAATCTTGCATTTATTTGCACATCATTATCATATATCTCATTTTCAAGATACATCTCATTAATCAAAGTAATCAAAGCATCATCACATTTTCACTCATCTCATAATGAATCATACATTCATGTCATAATTGAAATCAAGATCATTTATCTAAGCATCACATCATCCTCTTATAATCTCATATCAAAAAATAATGCATATCATTCATTGCATCCCTTGAATGCATATCTAATGCATCATCATGGAATCTTTCTTCACTTTCATATCTTCATCATTATTCCAAGCTATCTATCATGTATTATACAGGTTGTCCCTTTCCTGAAACCAGATGTTTTGATAAGTTCTTATAAAAGATATATCGTTCCTGAAACTAGATGCTTTGATCATCCATGTCTTATACAAGTGGTATCATTCCTAAAACCAAATGCTTCGATCATCTTTGTCTTATACAGGTGATATCATTCCTGAAACCAAACACTCGATCATCCATGTCTTATACAAGAGGTGTCATACCTGAAACTAGACTTGATCTCATTCTTATCAACTCCAATCAATCTTATCAATCTAATCCATATGATCGATCATATCATTATCCCCATACATGAGCATATCATATCAACAACATGTTAGAAACATTTGCATTCATCAAATTCAACCATCATCTACATAATAATTTTCTAAATTCATATAGATTAAAATCATATCATATAGGTCATCAAAATAAAAATCATTGCATATCATCATGCACATGTGTGACCACATGTTGATCCAAAGCAAATCAATGATACAAATTAGAACCAATCATCAATTAGAATAAATAAATGTCCAAAGTCAATCCTGAAGGCTCACTTGATTGATTCTACAGTTTAGAGTAGAATGATTTTGATAATTTTGTATATATCGTCGATGAATTGTTCTATATTCATTTTTTGTATATATAAATGCCTATGAACTGATTTTTACATGTTTAGGGGCATAATTTTGTATATTTAAATGGCAATGAGTTGATTTGTACATATGTAGATGCCAAATTTTGTATAGTAAAATGGCGATGAGATGAATCGCACATATTGTAATGACAAATTTTATATAAAAGCCCATGAGATGATTTGTAAGACACTTTTTGTATATTCAAATAGCCAAGAGCAGATTTGACCATATTTAAAGGTAAATTTTTGAATAATATGTGACAATATTTTGTGACTATTTTTTGTGTCTATGTTTTGTGACTATGTTTTGCGTTTATGTGATGTGTCCCTGGTTAATCATGGAAATTCTTTGAGTCATTATCGGGTCATGGGGGTCATAGATTGAGTCTAGATACAATTTGAGCAAAAAATGTCATTGTAGACGTATAAAAATGACCACTTTCTTAAATAAATATTTAATATTCATTTCAACCCTATTCCTCTATTTAATTAAATGAATTACTCAATTTATTTAATTAAGTTCACCTAAGCCTTTTCTAGCCTTTAATTAAATAAATCACTTTATTTAATTAATTCCCCTTTGTCCCCTTTTAATTAAATTAATCCTTGCAAGTAAATAAATCTAGTTTATCTCTTTAAATCCCGCACTTGTATTTATGCAAGTTGCTTCTATTTTTGTTGAAATAAATAAATTTATTTTAATTCAAATTCCCCTTCGTCCACTTGCATTTTCCTACATCTCCCACTTGCCTCCTAAACCCCTTTTAAATTCTTCTAGAACCAACCTAATCTTAATTAATTAGCCTAATCTCTCCAATCATCCTCTTTCACTAAATGTGAGGATGTCACTTCTCAAATTTGGAGGAAAGTTTTCTAAAAAGGATTAAAGCCTTTATGCCTTCAACAAGCTAACTTGTTGAGTTCCCCCAAATTTGGAAGGACTCTTACAAATTTGTCCCCAAAGTCTTCCAAACCATTAATGGTTAACTCACCCTTTTGGCATGGTTAGAGACTTTTTACTAACTCAACCTTTATCTAATTCAAAGGTCTCATCAAGCATTCATGGCTTTACCCTTGGTTATCCCTTTAAACATTTCACAAGAGTTTACCCCTTGGATAAAATCTTTATTCAATGGATGACTCTGATCTAACCTTAACCTTACCTCCTAAGGTAACCTTCATCTATTCTCAAGCATTTAATGCTTCCTACATCCCCTTTCAAGAAACCTCTTGTTGAAAATTGTCACCATTTCATTGGTGGGAATTGTGAACATAGATTGATTAACTTTCAATCCTAGCCCTTGTTAAGATTGCTCAATCTTGACCCTCCATTGCACTATTTTCCCTATTAATAGAGATTTCTTTCTCTCATTTGGAGATAGAAAGCTTTGTACATCTAACTTATAGTCATTTTACTAGTGAATAGAAGTTTTATGGATCAATCTTGTAGTCATTTCACTAAGCATTTAGCCTCTCTTTGTTTTAAAATACACTAAGCATTTAGAAGCATTTCAATATCATAGCATATCCATGTAGACTAGTATATTTTGTTAGGATAGGATTACTAATCTTTATCATAACATCATATTCATACTAGTTTAAATAATTCTAGTTTCAAAATCAAACATTTTGTAGGAATGCATTCATGCTTATTAATAAATCATCACTCAGTCTTGGAGTTTCCATTCCTAAGCCACCTTGCTCAATGATCTGACAGCAAGAGTGAGACCCTGGGAATCTTGTGAGATAGAGAACAATGGGACACACCTTGGCAAGTTGAGCTATCCAATATAGCTCCATAACTTGCACCAAGAGTCTCATTGGTGTGTGGATCTTTTGAAACTGATTTTTTTGTTTCTACTAACCTCATTTCCTGCACATAGTCATTATTGTCAAAAAATTATCTAAAAAGTTGTCAAGCAACTTGTACATTGCGATGGTAGGGTATGACTCTCAATGTTCCAATGCTTTGGGATGCGTGAGTGGGGAATGTGTAGCATAAACCTTCCCACCTAGATGCGCTCATGGACATAATACCGAGAAGTGCTGGTTTAAGAAGAAAAACTACATGTGGTCTCCACACCGAACAAATGATAGAAGCTACCAAACTCACACAAATCTCAATCAACAATATACTGTAGTACCATGGGATTACTATGAATGTTGTGGAAGGTATGGACATATAAGTGCAAACTGTATGATAAGGTTTGGAATGAACAATCGAAGATCATGGAGAAATCCTGGAATGGCATGCTTTCATTGTCATAAAGTTGGACACTTGGCTAAAGATTACAGAGATCAACCCAAAGGAGATACTGAAGAGATAAGAATCAAATTACAAAAAATCTGGAAAAAGAAGGAAAATGGATCAAATAATGAAGAAAGCACCTTACCTACCGAGTTAGGTGCATCTACTTCCAATTAATTAATAAAGGTATGAAGGGACTACGTCTTCACAAGGTTAGATCTTAACAGTTCCTATTTTAATCATGGAAATAACTCCAAAATCTGCATAGCTAAGATGTATTAACATTTTTGAAATTGTATCTAGTCTTACGATTTACCAATGAAGTTGGTAAATACAGTAAACCTGTCTAGTCGGTAAAAGCATATAAGGAAGTTAGTCAGTAAAGAGTAATCAAATGCATTTAATGCTTATCTTGCCTAACTGCACGAAGCCCGATAAGGTAAAGGGTGTATTTAAAGTTCTTTGTGCAGTCATTATACACTTACCAATTTTCAAAGAGGAACTAAGAAAATTAAAGGCGATCAAACATTTCAGAGCGAATTCAAGGTATTTTCACACAATCTTAAACACATTTTCAAGCAAGTTAACCGATCAATATTAGTTGTGAATATTTTCTTTATATTTACTAAGTCAAAAGCATTTTTTGGTTAGTTGAAACCCTAAGCTATTTTACTAGTAGAAATCCAAAGTTTGAAATGGCTCCAAAGATGTAGAAACTAGTTGTAGTTGAGACTATTGAGAAGCCCTCACTGAAGTAAACCTTACCTCCCAAAGTGGCATCTGAACCTGATGAGAAAACTACATTTTCTCTTATTCCAAATAGGGTTCTACTGGTTGAAGATGTCATATTTTATACTAAGTGCCGTGTAGAAGAGCTAGGTCATATAGAAATTAAGGACATGTATGATGAACTTTGCACCGATGGAATCCTGGATAGCAAGTATGAGCATATCAAGGTTAAGGGATTGACCAAAGCCCTAACCTATCCTCGAGTTTTCAAACCCCAATGGGTCAAATTTGTTTTGAGCAGAGGGCATGATGACTTTATGTGGTTAGAAGACCAACCGTTCAAGATCACCAAGGAGATTCTTCACATAAACCGGATACCCTATATATGACCATGCCCAAGCACAGAAGATGATTTCATAGAAGGAACTGATAACCTTAACTAGAGTTGAGTCTGATTGCAGAGGTCTTAAGTTGAATAATGTAATAGATGTAGAACTAAAGTTTGAAATTAGAGTCATTGGTTATTGTTTCTTTCAGTCAGCGAGAAAGAACAATGTACCATGTGCAGTTGTAGATTTTGCCTATAAAATTGTGAAAAAGGGTATGAAAATTGATCTATGTGAAGTATTGTTGAAGAATATTTTTGAGAATCTCAACAGAATAAGGAAACCTAAGAAGAATAACTCTACTAACACACTAAAGTTTGGGTCACTCTTAGTGTGCACGTTCTTCTATTTTCAGAAGTTCTTTCCCTCAGTCGGTAACATTGTTTGGAAACTACACTGACCGATCACCCATCAGATAAATGATTTTATCAATCAGGTAGCTGAGAACTTCAATGAGATAATGGATGACTACTTTAATAAATTTTAGGAAAAGATGCATAACAGGTAAAGGGTCCCACATCGGCTAGTGGAGAAATATAAGGATACTATAGGTTTTGAAGTGGACACTGACTACAGTTATGTCAATGTAGTAGAACCTAGAACTCAATCTTTACCGCCTATGGGTTATGAGATTGACTTTGAGATCACTCAATAGCAGATAGATGCCTTTCTAACACTTCCAAGGCACTCGACTGAGATCAGATATGGTACTTATGAAGAGGTAAAAGAGAAGGTAAAAATGAGCATAGTTGTACCAAAGGCTACCAAAAAAGCCACTAAAATGATAAAAGACTTAATTGATTAATTTGGAGAAGGTTCTACCTCCACACCTACTAAGTCAACAGGTAGGAAAGATGATCAACTTGCCAACAGGTAGGAAAGATGATCAACTTTCAATTGAGGAAGAATCTGAAGCTCAGGAAGTAGCCATCACTATGAGCACCAAGTTACCAAAGGGAAAAATATTGAAAAGGAAGAAACAAGATACACCTAAGGTATCACCGACTCCACTAGTGAAATGACCTAACACTAGATCCTCTGCAGTGTCACCTAGTAAGAGGCAGAAAAATGTTGAATTGCCTAAAGTTACAAAGACTTATAGAAAGTCGACCAGGAGACTCATTTTGAATAAGGAGTCAAGTGACATAGAATCTGAAGACAAAAATAAATTTCAGATTGTTAAAAGCACAAAGGAAGATGTACACAGTGTTGACAACTTTTGTGCTAAATTGAAACAATATGGAGGATTCGAGTCATTCAAGTATGTTAAATATGACTCCCGGACAGAAGAAGAAAAGAGACAAATAGAAGAGTCAGTTGTATGTACACTTCTCAAATTCCAAGTAGTTCCATTGGAGGTAAGTAACTTTCTTCCAAATGCATTATACTCTCACATTGACAATAGATGGAAATATGCTATGGACTCGGAGAAGCAGATAAGAGAAAGAGTTTTAGTACATCTCTTTCCAGACATGTCGGTAGATGATATTAGAATTCATTTGAAAAACTACCAGACAAATTTTCAAGTGAAGCATAGAGCCTTGAAAATGATGAATGGACTTTATCTTGAAGTCGAAAAGGAAACCAAAGAAAAATGGAAAGAAATCTTCAGAATTCAGACTGAAGAACCTCAAGGTGAAGTAGAAATAGTTGACATTACCGAGAAAGATCCTGCTTCAACTATTCAACAAGATGAGGATGTCATGGACACTGAGGCACATGAAGAAGAAATGATAGAAGGAAATGCCTATGCCAAACTGGTAACCAGTGAATCAGTCTTGGAACAGGTTAAGTCCTATCCTCTGGTAACTCAACAAGTGACAACCGAGACACCTCAGGACATAGAACAAGGCAAAGAGGATCATAAGGCTACACAAGGTGAATCTACCCCTCAGGCCATAGGCAAGCAAACTTCTCAAGCTCTTGGAAGCACTGAAACTGCTTCCATTGAGACCCCAAGCAAGGAATCACCAAAGGCTACAACAAAGGCTATAGAAACCGACAAAAGTGTTGCTCCCATTGAGCAACATACCGAGGAAGATCAAGCCTCCAAACCCATTGTAGTCATTCAACCGATGAAGGCATCATCATCAAGAAGAAAGAAAAGAAGCATAGTTTCAAGATAGATCTGTCAAAGCCTATTGTGCTACCAAATGTTGACATTTTCAAACTCAAAGGGCAAGCACTTATTGCATTTGGTGAGCTGTGCAAAGCCAAAGTAGAACAAGAAAAATAGATAGCCATTCAAAAGAAGAACTGAGTACTTCAGAAGGTTAAAGCACTATTGATAGACATGCTACCTGAAGCTACCATAAGTAAAGATGCAGCCATCCATATGCAATTGGATGAACTACTCACTCAATTGGAAACATCAGAAGTAGAGGCATCAGAATACCTTAGCAAATTAAAAGACAAAGAGCTAACTGCTAAAATGATTGAAGAAGTGCAGAAAGCCATTGCTATAGGTAAAATCAAGCTTGTTGGATTCATTGCTGAGTTGTCCCCTCAACTCAAGAACATTATTTATTTATTCTAGAAATTATGTACATTTTTATTCTTTATTAAAGATATCAAGAAAAAGATCAAAGCCATTGAAAAAGAGATTACTGATCTCTCAAATACACTGACTACTGAGCCAAATTCTACTCAGAATTTTTATACCAAGCTACAAACTTTTATGGCTCAGTAGTTAGAACTTAGGAATGAAGAGCACAAAATAAGGATGGATATTATGACTCTTCAAACATTATTTATTCCCCATCTATCATCAGTACAAGAGCAGATCAACCGAGCTACCCAACTGTCCACACAAGCAGAGGGAAGCACTCTAGATGGTTCAATTTCATTGTTAGCTGCTATTAATGCTCAGAATTCTTTAATGGAAAGTGTCAAGGGTGCACTTACCAATGCTCTCAATGATGCTTGTACTAAGTATAAATCTATTTTTGATCAGTTGCCCCCATCGAATGGTAACTAGTTTTGATGTTTGTCAAAAAGGGGGAGTGTACCGAGTATATACAGAGTATTCGAGTGTACAAATGAAATTGTCAGGGGGAGCATGGAATATCAAGGGCATTCAAATCAAGTTTTGTTTAGCATATTGATAAGGGGAGTATGTATTCGAAGTATGTATTTGACCAAATGTATTTACTGTCATTTTAGTTACATTTTGTAAGTATATAGATTTTATGTTATGACTTTGGAAGGAGTTTTGTCAAACATACCAAACTAATGTCAAAAGGGGAGATTGTTACTATTTACTAAGTTGTCATTAGTTTTATATTCAAAGTCATCCTATATACCCTAGTTGGTTAATACTAAAGAAAGATTTAGTTGGTAAGCACTAAGGGTGTTGGTTACAGAAGAAAGGCTAGTCACCAAGATGATATATACCGAGCTATCTACTGAGTAAATTTCCTATGTCCACTGAGTAGCAAAGAAGGTACACTGAGTTAATCTGAACTGAGTGGAAACGTGTTACTAGATTCAATGAACCTGAACATATATGTGGAAATGTCTTACAAGATTCGAGAATAGGGAACCGTTATTTCATAGGGAATTGCACTTAAAGATTTGTATGATTTTGAGGAAGTTTATCTAATGAAATAATTTCTATGTTTATTCATTCAATAAAACATGTTTGTATAATCGATGCATGAACAAGATCACCGCCTTAGAGATCTATATAAAGAGTGATTTGAGTATCTGAGATGCAGAAGAGAAAAGGATGGTGAGTTGAAGATAAAATCTTATGAAAAGATAAGATGTGATGAGTGAACAGAGGTATTTAGAGGTCACCGAGAAGATTTTCAGAAAATAGTTTAAGAGACAAAGAATGCAGAAGAGGTCACCGAGTTGATCTAACAATTACCGAAGTATGCTATGAGCATGGTAATTTCATATTGAGCACATAGAGTCTGCTATAGCATTTTAGATGTAAAGTTGTAGATATTTTGTAAAATATTTTGATTGAATTATTTTGAGTTGTGTTAGAAACCTTTAACAGGGTAAAAGACTCTAACAAGGTCTATAAATTGTAAAGCCTCTAACCAGGTACAACATTTTGTAAAAGTGTTTGTAAAAATCCTTTAGCAAGGTAGATCTAAAGATCTTGATACTCCTAACAGGGTAAGCTATCAGAAATAGCTAAACATGTAGCTCTAACCGAGCAACCTTTATTATTGTAGTAGTGAAGTTGTGGGTGCCATCCCCACTGCAGTTTTTCTCTCTAACCAAGAGTTTCTGCGTAACCAAAATATTTGTGTTATGGATGTAATTTCTATAATTATGCTTTGGCTTTATATATTATGAGATCAACTATATACAGTTTATGTCTATCAGTAAGATTGTTTTTAAAGAAAAGTTTTGAAGCACTGGTTCACCCCTCCCCTCTCAGTACATTAGCTTTCATTGTTGGACCTAACACTAACATCTCAATACACAAGTACTTGTATAGAGAAATGATGAATAAGATACCACTTAGCTAAGAAATGATGTTTTCTTCAGACTCTCATTCAAAAGATAAAGAGATCATTGTTATCATACCAAAATCACTTGAAATGCATAAAATTTAGGATGAATGTAATCTAAACCTAGTCACTAGATTTGGAATGCTTAATTTTCATCACTGAGCATTTTACAAACACAATAGGAAAAATAGAGTTCCTTCCTTGTCATATGTAATATTAATTATCTTGTCCGCAATGACCCTTTTTTTGTTCATATCCTTGGACAGATTACACATGCATCCAGATTGCACATGAAAGAAATTCCCTCAAAATAGTCAAAGAAATGATGCCAACCTCCCTATATCATACAAATAGGCAGATTTGAGGTATGTGTTGCAATTTCACCTTAATGTGAAGGCACATATCATAGACACCCAACTAATTAGATGTTTCCATATCATCGAAATCACCCCTACAAGCAGAAAAAAAAAGGATTATGCCCCCATCCTTGCTCTTCTTAGTCAAGATAAACTTCCTCGAGTTAGTCAAAGGGAATAATAATCGAAAACCAATGTAAAAGACATCACACAAAGAAAAATTCATACATATCTCAAACAATTTAGTGATTGTTTTCAGTAAGCTTGTTTGATAGGGTGTCAGCGATCAAAACTTTGTATAAGGTAGGAGATAGATGACTGAATCAGAGTGGTTGACCAGGTACTATTGATTGAAAGATGACTTGGTTGATACTGCTTAGGACATGTAAATTCCTCAGTCGATTACCCTATGACTAGGAAATTGATCGGTTTCAAGCCATGAGGGTTCCAAAATAACTAGAATGTCACGAAAGTGACTAAAAGATATGTACAAGAGAAAGAAAAGATGCTGGAAAGCGGGAATAAAAATGGGAAATGTTAATTGTGCATTGATAGATGAAGTGCTTGAGTACAAGAGGTGCCTATTTACCAAGTTTTCACCTGCTTGGCAAAGATCCTTTTTTCTCTTTTTTTTTATGATTTTTAGTTTTTCTTCAGGACATTTTATTCCTTTTAAGATTTTTTTTAGGATATTTTAGCTGTACAAGTTGTTGGAGTAGAGAATACTAAGTGAAGAATTTTTTCAAGTGTATGGTGTTGATCGGTTCATGGAGTTGTTCTCCTTCCGATGTTGAGAGTTGATAGGTACCAGAGCCAAAGAATGTAGTAACGATGTAGGGACCTAGCCAGTTGGGTTCATACTTCTCTTTGTTGTCTCGAAACTATTGATTTTTAGGATTTTCCCTCCAAACAAGGTCACCAACTTGAAATTATCATTGTCAAACTTTCTTGTTATAACCTCTAGACATTATCTTTTTCTCTTCTCTTAGAAGATCAAATGCCACTTGGCAATGTTCATCCAGCATGTCGAGTTCTTGCAATCTTGATATTCTGTATTCTTCATTAGTAACAAGACCTTGCAAAGAAACTCTCAAAGATGATATTTCCACCTCAAGAGGTAAGACTGCTTCAGACCCATACACCAAAGAAAAAGGTGTAGCCCCAGTAGGTGTTCTGATACTTGTCCTATAAGCCCATAGTGCAGGATTGAGCTACAGATGCCAATCCTTTCCAAATTTATTTTCTATTTTGTGTAAGATAGTCAATAAATTCTTGTTATATGCTTCATCTTGTCCATTACCTTGAGGGTAGCATATGGATGACCAGTGCTATTTTATTTTGAATTTTTCACAGAGTTCATCTAGATCTTTGTTCTTGAACTTCCCTCCATTATCAGTGACAATGGATGAAGGTATCCCATACTTGCAAATGATATAGTTAAGAATGAATAGAGCTACTTGTTTATCAGTTTCTTTAATCAATGAAAAATCTTCTACCCACTTAGTGAAGTACTCAGTGGTAGTTATAATAAATTTGTGACCGTTAGATGATGCAGGATATATTTGGCCAATGAAGTCAAACACCCATTGTTGTAAAGGCCAATGTGTAATGAAGGGTATGAGATCCCTTATTGGAGCATGTATGAGGTTCCCATGTAGTTGACATGTCTCACAAGTTTTAGCAAATTTTATAGCATCTTTCTCCATGTCAAGCTAGTAGCAGCCAACCCTTAGTAGTTTCTATGCTAAAGTTAGACCGTTTGAATGGGATCCACGAATACCTTCATGAAATTTAGATAATGCACATTGGGACTCTCTAAATTCTAGACACCTAAGCAAAGTACTATCCAAACCTTGCCTAAATAGGTCGTTAGCGATAATAACAGACCATGAAGCATTTCAGATTAGGTTCCTTTTCTCATTACAAGTAAGATTATCAGGGATAACTTGTTCACGTAGGTAAGAGTAAATGTGGTTGTTGTGAGATGAATCATGTCCCATAATAGAATAAACCATCTAGGACTTAGCAGAATCATATGCAGGATAATGTAGCTCTTCCACAAGGAATTCAAAGTGAAAATTAGATTCTCGTACTTGTGGTATGGATGCCAAGGTGGCCATAGCATATACTACTCTGTTTGTTGATTTGGGAATCTACTAGAATGATATAAAGGTAAAGTATTTCTTGAGATCATCTACCATTCTCTTATAAGGCATCAGTTTCTTATCTCTAGTCTAATATATATCATTGATTTGGTTGATGATTAGCTAAGAATCTCCATAGATGTATAATTCAACAACCTTCCATTTGATAACCAGCTTGATCTCGTTTACCAAAGCTTCATATTCTGCAATGTTGTGTGTACAAGGAAAGAGAATATTGTAAACTTATAGGATTGAATATTTTTGAGGAGTAATAAAAATTATTCCGACACCAGAACCATGTTTAGTGAAAGACCCATCAAAGAATATCTTCCATGATCATTGAGTAAGGTGCATGATTGATTCATCCAGAAATTCTATGTGCAAAGGTTGATTGTCTTCAAGTGGAGCATCAAGAAGTTGGTTTGCAATGACCTATCCTTTGATGGCTTTGTGTTCTAAATATTCAATATCAAATTCTGTAAGAACCATGACCCATTTAGCCAATCTTCCTATATGTGTTGCTTTGCTGAGAAGATATTTGAGCAGATCAATCTTAGCCACCAACTTAATAGAGTGTGCTAACATATAGTGTCTTAATTTATGTCATTCAAAAACTAATTCAAATCAATATTTTTCTATGATACTATAGTTTATTTCATAGGACACCAAGGTCTTGCTGATATAATATATGGCTCTTTCCTTTTTATTTTTATCCTGTTGTGCCAGAAGTGCCCACAATGATGTATCGGTAGCTGATATGTATAGAATCAATGGTTTACCTTGAATTGGTGGCATCAATATGGGTAGATTAGAAATATAGTCTTTGATTTATTTTAGGTGTTGCTCACAATCTTCATCCCAGTTGTATTGGACTCCTTTTCATAATGCCTTGGTGAATGGTTGAGCTTTGCCTGCTAGCTAAGATATAAAGCACCTTATTGATTGGTGACGTCCTTGTAAAATTCTCATTTGATTGATATTCTTGGACAGAGGCATTTCCATTATGGCTTGGACCTTTTCAGGATGAACCTCAATTCCTTTCTTTGAAATAATGTAACCAAGCAATTTCCCTAATGTTACTCCAAATGCACACTTTTTAGGATTTAGCCAGAGCTTGAATCTTTCCATTCTATCTAGTATGAGGCCTAGATCTTGAATATGTGTGGATCTCTTCATGGTTTTTACTAGGGTGTCATCAACATGATCTTCCATGGTTTTGTGTATCATATCATGGAAGATAGTGGTTAATGCTCTTTGGTAAGTCACACCTGCATTCCTTAGTCCAAATGGCATGATGTTCTAGCAGAAGGTTCCCCATGCACATGTGAAAGCTTTCTTTTCTTGATCCTCAAGAGCTATCTTGATCTAATTATAACCAGAAAATCCATCCATTAATGAGTACATCTCATATCCAATAGTCATATCCACTATCATATCAATGTTGGGCGATGGAAAATTATCTATCAGACATGCTTTGTTGAGATCCTTGAAGTCTGTGCAAACCCTAATAGATTTGTCTACCTTTTCTATAGGTAATATGTTTGATATCCATTCTGCATAGTCTATAGCTCTGATAAATCTAGCTTTTAGCAATTTTTCTAGTTCAGCTTTGACTAGAAGTGCCACATGAGGATGCATCTTACAGAGTTTTTCCTTGACTGGTTTAACTCCTGGTGTAATATAGCTATGATGCATGATGAGATCAGGATCTAGGCCTAGCATATCAAAGTATGTCCATGCAAAGTTGATCTTCTTCTCTAAAAAGAGGTTTTTGAAATCTTTTAACTCTTCTTCTAATAGTGATTGAGCTAGATGGATGATACGTGGTGTCTCTTGACTTCCAATATTTACTGGTTGATTTGGTTCAATAAATATTGAAGAACTTTCTTAGAAGTTACTTGGTAGCATATCAAGTATCTCACTCCTAGGTGCCTTAGAAAGGTTTTCACCCTTAGGTACATCCTTTATTTTCACTATTTTTGATTCCGACACCGCCATAATGTGGTTTTCATCATCAGATCTTTTATTTTTTATTTTTTTTTATTTTTGTGACTGAGATACTTGATGTCTATTTTAGTCATGTTCCCACTTTTCTCTCTAGTGGAAGAGTCCATTGGTTCAACTACATTAAGATAGCAGGTTAATGTGTAGTCATTGGTGAAGGTAGATATATTCAAAGGTTGGTTGTAAAGAGTACAGTCAATTAGTACAAGATGTACCTGTTGTCACTGAGGATTGCACTCATGATGCTAAGTTCAAAAACTAGCAATCCTATGAAACATGGAAACACCTTCGAGCCTGTGCATTGCTCAAAGTGAAGGTGAATCTCTGAAGATCAGGTCGGCTTCCTATTTGGTGAATCTCTTGTAAATGCTATTGATAAGAAAAGGGATAAAAAGAGATAGAAATCTTGCATGTAATGAAAATCTATTCTAATGAAGGTGATGCACCAAATATCTTATCTGAGATCTGCAACCTGCTTAACACACAAAACCTTCAACAAATAACCTTGATTGCTTCACAACTTATCTGAACATGTAGATGCATAAAAATTTCCTAGAAAAGGATGGTTTTAATGCATGAAAGAAGGAAAACAATAAGTTTTCACAACTTCAAGCAATTAAAATCAACTAACACAAACTGGAACCTGCAACTAACACGTATCTCCTTGAACCACAAATTGATTGAATGAGATAAATTAGAGGATAAAAATCACACAAAATTATATAATCATTCATTCACTAGATAATACAAGAAGTACCAAGAAGGAAATCTGTTTTTATATTACTGAAAATAAAGAAGTGCTGCTATTACAAAACTCAAATACTGTTGAGCTACAATACTTTTTTGCAAAAATGTGAATGAAAAAAAGAAAGCACTAAGGGGAAAAAGGAGAGAAGGAATATATAGAAGTTATGATGAATCCCCTTCAAAACCCTAAAATGACTGCATGAGAAAACACCTAGGCAAATCTGCCCCAAAAAATGGCATAAAAACTCATGCATAATACTGTCAAATAATAATCTTTACAGCTCAAAAGGACCGCCACTGATCCTGCATGAAGAGAAAATTTGCATGTCTAAATGCAACAAATAGTTATCTCAATGTGAAAGTTTCATGATGAACTGAACTGTAACTGCATGGAAAAGAAATCCCACTGAGAAAATCTTATGCATTCTCTCGAAACTGCTCTCTGTGTTGAAACTTCTGTTTAAAATGGTTGTGGAAATGATCTCCCTATTTTGCGAGCTTTCCAATGATATGTAACAATTGCATATTTAGACAATCAATAAGCATCGACATTAATCTTTCATGTAGAAATCATCTCCTTTCTTGGCGGACTTCTCACCATTCAAAAAACTAGTTTTGAGTCCACCATGCAAATTTTATTATTACCAGCCACTAGATCACCTGCATGAACCATGGCCACTCACATTTAACTTTTTTGTTTACTTCCTAGCGGGCCCCATTGTTTGTTGCCAAATCCACATGATTATCCATCGAGCAGTTTTTCATTACGGTATGGCAACCACTGTCTAATCTGTCAAGAGCTTGCATGCTATTTACCTCTTCTTGTTTGCTTTTATCTCTCCTGGGCCCATGAGAAACGAGCGACGATAATGAAATTTGAACCATTGAACCACTTTGAACTGGTGAACCACTTTGAACCAATTCAAAGTTGACTTAAAAATATAGACATCCACTCGTCTGTAGATTTTTTCCACGTGTCAGCCTCTGATTTGCTCATGGGTCCACTTTGTCTGCCATCTGGACCTAGACCCACCTTGTTTCTAAGTCACATCGATAATTGGGTAAGTGAATTTTCATTGTGGCTTAGCAACCACCGTCAAATCAGTCCACCCAACTATTGGATGTGATCAATCTGCTCGATCTTTACTCTTGGTCTGCCTTGCTTCTTCATGTTCTCTCTACCATGTGGTGCATCCTCACTCATTCTGAGCCTACTTGGATGACCACCTATACTTCCACATCATCAGTCGCCTAGTCACAGGAAATGACTATCAAGCATCTTCATCATGTGGTATAGCGACGACCATTGATCTGTCCTCAAACTACTCGATCTTTAGCACCTTATCTGCTCACCTCCCCTTTGTCTTTTCTGCATGTGCTTTGTCGCCATGTCATAGGGGATAATCAGAGAGCTTCTTTCTATATTGGTATAGCAATGCCCCTTAGATCTTTCAAATTAATGTTGATCTTTCCTGACTTGCTCGATCTTTAGCACTGGCTGATCTTCTCTGTTGTGCCACGTGTACACATGTGTTACTACTTGATTGGCTCCATAGATCCTCCTGGGCACCATGTGTCTTCCAAGCCTGCCATGCGTCTTTCTCTGTCGGATATCATTTGTTCGGCCAAATTACTCCCTCGACAAGCCATTTACCAGTCTCATCAAACCTGTAGTTTCATCGATATCTTTATGTCAATAAAACTGAGCCTTCAGTGAAAATTTTTTGGGACTCATCATGGCCAAAGTCTGTTTGATAAATCACCCATCCATGCCATGTCACCAGCCATTGGATTTCCACCTGTTTGCCACCTGTCCTTGGTCTTATACTCTCTTCCCCACCATGTCATCAGTCGCCAAGTCGCATGATATATCTGGCGATCATCTTTTCATTGCGACAAAGTGATAGCCATTGGATCACCACAATCTGCATCTGATCTTCCTTAACTTGCTTTCTCTTTATTCTCTTCCCACCATCCGGTTACCAAATTAGAATGCCTTGAGATGTGCATGCATGCAGGGTCCACTGGGCGACAAGCCTCTTCTTGCCAAAAGCTCGTAAGATTTGACACTATAGTTATATGTGATCTTATATTTAAACGTGATAAACTCCCTCTGCGTGGCCAATGTAGGATAAACGGTCTTCTTGCTTGGTGACTAAAACCGCTTGGAAGGTCTCTAGCCTTTTAAAACCCTCTTTGGCACCCAAGTAAAAACTTTACACCTGCCGATTATATTTTGCTCTGTTTCTTTGGCCTTAAGGTTTTAATAGCCACACCATTTCATCTGCAATGGAGCATAATATCTCTATGATCTACAACATGCTAAGCTCAACCCTCGTGGGTGCCACATTTTAACCCACGTGTTGTCTTAGTTTCTTGTATCTACACATGAAGCAAACAAGTTAGAAAAAGCAGTGCATTTCTTCCTGGTTCATGATTTGATCTTTTCAGGATGAATGCAAGGCTTCATCAGGGCACCAAATTCGTCATGTGCAAAATTTTGGTAACAGTACCAAGGATAAAGTTTGAACAGATTCAAGGGAGGTCATGGTATTATCATCATAACTTCAGACTGACAAGTCAAGTTCAAAAAACTACCTTGCGTAGCTATCACGAGACTAGGTAGAGTTGCAACATGATTATTGAAGTGCATATAAATATTTAGTGGACCTAACCCAACATACCTATTCCTAGCATCATCCCCTATGTCAGACTAGACTACATATCATGGTTTGACAGTAACAGGGTCAACGGAAAAAATCTCAACATTCATGACAGTGTAGTCATAGTGTGATGTCGAATAGATATTGTCATAAATAGATCTTACATCAGAGTTATCAGAGTCATAAGAGGAAGTGTTTGACTCTTCTTCAAGTGATTGAGTAAAAGTATGTATAGTGTCAACATCTACATCTTTAATACTACAAGTTCCTTCATGATTGGGGCCATTGATCACTTGTATTTGACATACCTGTTGGTATAACCTTGATGGCTTTGTGAGTCTCTGTCATCTACTCCATTAATCTTCTTCTGGACTAATGATTGGTTCTCCTTCTGTAGCTTCTAATTATTCTTGTTTAGTTTCATACCTAATTTGTTCTATCTTATTAGAGTGAGATATATTAGGTGAAGAATTTTCTTGTGTCCTTTCTTCCTTCAACTGTTGTTTATAGTCTTCTTGTAGTTTTAGTTAGATTTCTTCTATTTTCTTTTGTAGTTTTAAGCGTATCAGCTCTTGTACATCATTTGTAATATCATTAGATTCTTCAGGGGTTTTTGTAGTAGATGCATTTGAGAGATGATTAGGACCCTAGTCATACTCATTTGAATCAGTTTTTGAATCATCTACTTATTGTCTACCAATATATGTGACTAGAATGTTCAGTGGTGAAAATAATTCTTTGATTCTTTCTACCTCTTCTCTCATATCCTCTAGGAATTATACTTCTTGTAGTGTTATAGCTGATACAATCATAACTTGATTACTATCTACTACCTCTCTCTGGGTTGCCGATTCTTCTTGTTCATCATCATACTCTTCTCGAGTTTTCTAAGTATTGATTTCCTGTAATGTTGAAGGTAGTACCTTTTTCGTCCACTTAGGTTGATGGTTAAGAGTATGTTTCTGATCTAATGACTTTCTTGGATTGTATCCGAGTCCAACTTTATCATTTGCAGACTTAGTTTGTAGCTGAATAGGTTCAACAATACCTTCTTGATGCTTGCCCAGAGGACTGGTACCAGAATATCCCATGCACTGAATCATCTTATAGCCTGGACCATATTGTCTTGGGGAGATTTCACAATGTCATATCTCTATAATTTTACTATCTTCTTTGAAAACCCATTTGAGAACAACATCCTTTTCTATTTCATCTATAAGGGAGGTAGAAGACTTTATAAAGGTACGATCATAAGTGATATTTAGAGTTAAATTTTTTGGCTTCATGACCTCTGATGGTTTTCCAGACTGTCTCGGTGATGGAGGAAGAGACATTAGTGAAAGTACAAGTTCTATTTTGTATCCATCCATGCCAGTATTTGTGATTTTCAATTTCTTTTCTAAATCTTTCATCAGAGTTTCTGAACTTTCAGCTGCAAAGGTTGCTCTATTATGAGGGACAAAAGCATCAACACTTTGTGTTAATGCATTACAAGTATAGCTTGTATCAGCAGGAATACGGACTTCAACTTTGTTATAAGGAAATTTCAAGCACTGATGATATGTAGATGATAATGCCTTCATTTTGTGAATCCATGGCCTGCCCAATAAGATGTTGTATGAAAGAGGAAGATCGAGCACCTAAAAGAGAACATCTCTTTCCACAGGTCCTACCCTAATTGGTAATAATACCAGACCTTTAGTGATTCTTTTTTCTTCATCATAAGCTTTGATTGTTATTTTCTTTGTTGGATCAATGACATTTTCAGAAAAGCCTAGCTATGTCAGTAAATTGTAGGTACAAATATTCAACTTGACACCTCTATCTATCAAAACACGTTTAACTTGGTGTTTATGGGTCATAGCTTTGATGTGCAATGGCTTGTTATATAGGTGATTTAGTGAATTGTCATCTTCTTCAGAAAATGTGAGGTAGTGAGCAAAGTCAGGTGACCCACCATGGATTGAAACTAGTCTACATCTAAATCTTTAGGGACATTAGCAGTAAGCAAAGTTTTATCCAGGATCTCTCTATGAGGAAAAGAGATCTTAAGCAATTCCAAAATGGATATTTGAGTGTTAGTTCTTTTCAATTGTTCGACAATGCTATAGCCAGGAGAGGAAGATGAAGCCAGGTGTTTAGATCTAGCCATGATTATGTCTGATTGTCTGTTTGAGGAAGTTGGTAGGTTTGATGTTGTTTGAACAAGAGTTGAGGAACTAGCTCCTTGGAGGGTAACTTTCATTTTCGCGTGGGTCACAACATTTGCAGTTTGTGCTTGATTTTGTTTATCTTTGATGATGATCACATTGCAATAGTCAAGTTGGGAAGATTCAATCATGCTAATCACATTGTCATTGTTAGTGTAGCTGTAATTGACTTTGGCACCTCCCTTGGATTTTAAAGAATCACCTTGTTCATAAGCAGGTAAGGGATCTTTAAAAGTTTTGTTATCAGCATTAGTTGTGTGATTTCCAACAACAATTTTGCTAGACTTGATGAGGTCTTGAATCTCATGTTTGAGGTTCATGTAATTGTCTGTTGTATGGCCCTTATTTTGATGATATTCACAATATTCATTTTCTCTCCACCATTTGGGTTTCATTTCTGGGTCATATGGTTTAGAATTGTTTGACAATATTATCAGGTCATTTGCCAATAAAGTTTTAAAAGTTGATTCATATGATTCATCTAGAGGAGTGAAATCATGTTTAGGCTTTGAAGGCCAATTTTTCTCTTTAAACCATTCTTTTGATTTTTTTGGAGGATTTTCTGCTATAGTTTTAGCTTCTTGTAGTACTTGTGTGTCACTAGCTAGATTAAATATCATGGGTTTTCATTTTGCTTTAACAACATCTACCACTCCATCATTAACAATGTTTCTATTGTTATCTTTGTCATATTTCTAGTATTTGTTCTTTTCTTTACAACTAGAACCTTGTATGTTTCTTTCTAAAGTGATATATCTCCTTTCTTTATCTGAACATCTTTCATTCTGAGGGCACTATCTACCATTTTGTTGAATAAAGGGTACACTTGCATTTGGATACTATATTTCAATTTAGGGATCAGGTTATTGATGAAGATATCCGTCTTCTCAGAATCTAGATTAGGCTATGAATATCTAGAGAACATCTTTCTCCAACGTTGAAGAAAAGTGAGAAAAGGTTCCCCTATTTTCTATTTAGTGTCGCAAAGCTCGATAATAGTGATTGATGATGAATGTTATAGGATTATTGTTGTAGAAACAATTGGATTAATTCCATAAAAGTTTTGATTCCCATAGGTAGGCTTGAAAACCATTCCATAGCTTGCCCTCCTAAGCTTCTCGAGAAAAGGCACATGAGATATGTTTGTTTGTATATGAGTTCCATACATAAAGCACAAAATTCTCTGACATGGTCTTGAGGATCTGCATTTCCATCATATTTGTCAAACTTAGGCATCTCTACTTTTGAGGGAAATGAAGGCATGTAAAGGTTTTTGTGAAATGGAAATGGGTATATTGTGTCTAGAGAATATTGCTTTGATGATTTATCTTTGTTTTTTAGTTATATGATTTCAGTCTGTAACGCTTGAAATTGCTTGTTTACCAGGGCTAAAGGTGTCTCTTCCTCTTTAGTGATGAGGGTTTCAACGTTATAATTAATAGGAATTTTGGCACCTTGCTTTTCTAGCTCTAGAAAATGTTCTTCCTTTTCTCTAGACATGATGTTCTTCATCATTTTTTGAAAATATTTATCATTTAGACATTTATTTATAACAACTTCTGTAGGTTCACAGGCTTCTAAATCACTCGATGAGGAATCATTATCAGTAGAATGGGTGTTGAGGTTGTCAAAAGTATCATTTTTAGTAGCTTATCGTTCTTGCCTTTTCCTCATACATGATGGGAGATAAGGGCTGATAAAAAATTGGTAAATTGATGATGAATGTTTATTAGAGAAGGGCTCTTCTACAAAGAATGGATTGTCTTGTGATAAAAAGGATGCCCCTCACTAGTACATTCGAAGCTGATTTCCGATAGCCGTTTGTCGGATTTTTGACGAATTTTCATCGGAGTGTCGACAAAATCCACCATCGAAAACTTGACATCGGATTGGATGATGATGCCATGCCCATTGGAAATTCGACAATCCAATGGACTCTACTGACGGTCAAAGAAGTCGTCGGTTGAAAGCTTGGTATTCATCATAATTCTAATGATGATCATTTTTATAAAAAAATAAATATAAAAGACCCATCGAAGGAAGGAAGGAAGTTCTTTCAATTTGTTTTAAATCCTAAGGGATTCAGGGTTTAGGTTTTAAGTTGCTTCAATACCTGAGAAAAGCCCTTTTGGTTTCTAATTTGGTGTTACTGTATTCACTTAAGCGATGGGTCCATTTATCATAAAAGTGTTCTCCCCTTGTCATTTACCTAGGCGGTCCCTTTAAATATTTTATTCTTGTTCGCTTTTAATCTACCTTTTCTAATGTCCGTTGGGCCTTATAAGTATCATGCGATTTTTTGTTGATCTGACAGCCCGCGTTGATTCACGACCAAAAAGTGCTCGAAACTTAGTTTCCGCGAAGTAGAGAAAGGCGAAGGTGGACCCGGCATATAGGTTTGGACCAAAGCTAAACACAGATCAAGTTTCCTCTGATCGGACGAACAGCGTGGTTTCGTGAGATCAAGCTGAACGTGTTTTAACCTTCGCGAAGTGGTGAAAGGGTTTGGTGGGTCCTAGAGATAAGCAGTCTTCTTTGATTAAAGAATGATCAGGTTGGAAAAAGATCAATGACTTCTCATTGTTTCATGGCTGGGAGATGCACGAGCTATACCTTCAGTGAAATAGCGAAAAGGTGGAGGGTCCCACTAATAGTGGTAGTAAATGTGGTAACCCCAGCTGGCGATGACATGGCAGTGAAAAGGCACTCAGTTGGCGGTATGTAGTGGGTCTGGGAAAGGTTTTCATAAAAAGATTAAACAACGAGAAAGTTCTTGAGATCAAAGGACTCACGTGAGTTTGCGAAGATAAGATGCTAGCAAGTTAGTCATTGTGAAGTAGTGAAAAGGCCGATGGGCCCAAGGGATAGGCATGGCATGAAGTTAAAAGTAGATTAGGTCTATTTTGATCTAACGGTTCTCATGGTTTCATGGCTGCAAGCCAAATGAAGAATAATGTTCACAAAAGACAGGTCAAAATCACATGGAGGAGTGACATGGCATAACAACTACCACTTTTTGTAGAGATTTTTGTAGAGCTTGGAAAAAGATCGATGGCTTCTCATTGTTTCATGGCCGGGATATGCACGAGCTATACCTTCAGAAAAATAGCAAAAAGGTGGAGGGTCCCACTAAGAGTGGTAGTAAATGTGGTAACCCCAATTGGTGATGACATGGTGGTGACAAGGCATTCATTTGGCGGTATGCAGTGGGTCCGGACAAGGTTGTCATAAAAAGAGTAAACAATGAGCAAGTTCTTGAGATCTAATGGCTTGCGTGAATTTGGGAAGATAAGATGCTAGCAAGTTAGTCATTGCGAAGTAACGAAAAGGCTGATGGGCCCAAGGGACAGGCATGGTATGAAGTTAAAAGCAGATCAGGTCTGTTTTGATCTAACGGTTCTCGTGGCTGCAAGCCAAATGAAGAATAATGTTCATAAAGTCGTGAAAGACAGGTGGAAATCACATGGAGGAGTGATGTGAAACATGGTTTAAAAAAGTGGTTGAGGGCCTACCTAGGTGTAACCGGCAGTTATGTGGGAATAGTAAAAGGGAACACGTGGCGGATTAAGGGTGGAACCAAAAGGAGTTTCCAGGGCTAATGGTCGACTACCATGTGGTGTTTATTAACCAGATAACAAGTGGGGTAAGTAATTCCCAAATAAAGGGCCCACTTAAAAGGCATTCATCTCAAGATTGATCCAATGCTTCTCATTGTTTCGTGACCCGAAGATGCTCGCAGCTTAACCTCAGTGAAATGATGAAAACCGTTAGCCATCAAGATGAGGTGGGGTTACTTAAAAGGATTGATGGTCCCAGTTGGAGTTAAAGGATAGGTGATTTGAGTTTGATCTAATGCTTGGCGCAGCCTCGTGAAGGAAAAGTGCACGACTGTTAAACTCTGTGAAGTGGCGAAAAGGAGGTAGGGCCCGACACTAAAGCAAAGAGATTAAATGGAGATAAAGGTGATGTAAGTTCTTGAGATCCAACAGCCAGCATTGTTTCGTGAAAGAAAACAGCACGGCTTTTATGTTCTATGAAGTAGCGAAAGAGCGAAACAGAGCAAAGACTTAGAGAAATTATGACCTGTTGGAGCCAGTTTTGAATTTGATTTGGCAAATTTAATTCTGAAAAGAAAGTCGAAGCATGCAGAGTTAATTTCTAAAAACTTAAATGCCAACTTGCCCTTTTTAGTCTGCATCAACTTGATTGCTAAGTATTGTTTCATCAAAGTTTGTTGCAGAGCGAATTGTTGCAGAGTGATTTTCTTCAGGCGAATAATCAGGTTTCTTGTGCTTTTCTTGATAAATCTTGGTTTGTTCTCAAATACTGCTATGTGAATTACTTCATTAGAGGTCTGTGCTAGCTTCTAGTGGTATAATTGTTTGACCAGAATGGCACCCAGAAGAGAATTTATAGGGAAAGTGAATTACCAAGACCGAAATATCTGTGATGATTTTTTAGAGCAATTAACCATGTCCACCAATGCTAGGGCTAAGGCCAAAGAGCTAGTACCTAAGAACCCTCATCTAAAAATTGTAGATGGCCTTTATGATAAGGGTAATTGGTTGAGAGACCTTGAAATAGGATTGTCAGGCTTAGGACTCTTCAAAGTTGGTTTTGGGTAGAGGAATTCTCCAACTCCTTTGAATGTCATATGGGAGCAGGATGTAGGAAAGCTTGTGGTCCCAGGTGTTTTTATGGATGTAGCTCTATTAGCCCTGATTGCACAGAATTATGACTCTGTGGCAAGATGCATCAGGAACATAAATGGATCAGTCTTGATTGAGATAAATGAAGATGAATTCAGAAAAGTGTTTAAACTTAGTGAGTCCTCCAATTTGTTAGAACCTATTGACTTTGAGTCATTAGCCCAGGTTTACAACACACAAAGGGATCATCTTAGAAGTGGCCCATTGAAAGAATTCTCTGTAAAGATAGGGGGGTTAACATTTGTAGGCCCCAGCACAATGGAACCATTCTCTTTCAACCTATTCATTCTGAGAGCTAAGGGTATGTATTGGGCATTATGCCAGATTTTTGGAGAGGATGCTGAAAAGAATATGCCAAGCCATTATATGTTAATGATTGCACAAATTCTAAACCCCTCCCTAGCAATAACATGTGATTATGCCTCATACCTTACTGATGCAATTCATAAAGGGCTAGTAGGAATCAAAAATGGTAAGGTGGATAGGCCATTTGGATGGTACTCCATGTTAATGCATATGTTTCTGTTCAAAGGGGCTGATTATTTTGGAAAGGAGATGGACATGATTAAGGCCAAGGATAAAGAGGAGATGTCAGTGCAATTGTGGAGTACTGTTCTATCTTGGGATAGAGAAGATGCAAGTTATTTAAAGTTTGATAGATGCTTTGCATCTAAAATTAGGATTCTTCTATGCAGAGAACACCCTAGAATTCCTAAGGCTCTTTTGGAGTTTCTCAGACCAAAGGAGTTTGCAGAGGATATCAAGATCATTCACAATTGGGGATAAATATATTTGTACCCTGTGTCTACTATTTTTAGAGTGTTTGGATTTAGAGGCACCCCCTTTTTACTATCCTATCGCGTTCCATTGAAGATAGGGGTTGCAGAAGTCCTGAGACAAATTGGGGGAGTACAAGAAGCAGAGCTAACCAATAGAGGTAAAGGGACTATTTTGCCAACTATTACCATGGCTCACCATTTTGTGATCACTAAGGGTTGAAGGATATTTTTTGAAGAATTCTTTAAGCCATATAGGTTGTCTACTGTAGTGTCAAGATGTGCAGACCTCGAGGATTTTTTCAATGGCATGTTCAGAAAAAGAGCATTGTGTAGAGGTAGGCCACATCAACTTTAGTTCCCAGAAGATCTGATTAGAAGTGAATTCAACTTAGATGAGAAAGAACTAAGGAAGGAGAAGTGGGTGGCATATAAGAAAGCCCTTGATTTTATCCATCAATTTGACACTGGCTATGATCCCCTTTCTAGCTTCAATCCATTTGAGGAGAAAATAAAATTCCTGATTCTTTATTTTGAAGATCTCATGCAGACCTTAAAAGAAAAGAGGGAGTCCATAATGCAAAATGAGCTTGATAAGGCTAAGATGGTATTGGCTAAGCCTGCCTTTGCTAGAGATATCCCATGTGGTGACTATGTAATGCACAAAAGATCAAGGTACACTGTGATAATGCTAATGACAGGTGAGCCTTCCACTTCAAAAGGGAAGAGGAAAATTGAAGATGTCATTGACATCCAGGATTCCCCTAAGAAGCAAAGAGTGGGAAAGGAAATTGAAACTGATGAGCCTCAATATTCTCCATCTCAGTCTCTTATCCACATTGGAGATGAACAAGCTATGGCCGAACAATTATTGTAGTTAGGGAGTCTCGGTGAGATTGCCTATACCTATGAGGAGACCCAAGAGGGGATGCCTGAAGAGCCATCTAATGCTGAAATGGATTTGACTGATGGTGAGTTAAAGGGCCAAGAAATGGACCTTACTATTAAGAAAGCTAGTGAATAATTCCTAGCTGACAGTAATTTTGTCACATCAGGAGCTTTTATACAGTTTCTATGGAAGCAAAATATTGATCAATTCAAGACTAGATGTGAACAAAGGAAAAGTGAACAGCCTCTTAAAAAAACAACTCGGGTAGAAGAAGAGGTTAAGCAAGAAATGATGGAGGAGTTCAAAGCAATCACCCTTGAGAAAGGAAGAGAAATGGTAGCAAAGGCTGGTGTGTTTATTTTCCTTGAATGGGATATACCTGATGCCTTAGTGCTTGATGTAGTGAGGAAAGAAACAAAGCCAATGGAAGGAGTGGCATTCAGCAAATATAATGTTTCTCTTGTCATGTGGTCTTTAAAAAAGGATGAAAACAAAAGAAGGAAGGATGCATCAGATTCTAGCCTCTTAGGAGGCATGATAGTTAAAAGAGTCCAAGACACAGGGGTAGTGGAAGTTGCAAGCACAATCCTAGAGACTGCAAAATTCAGTGTTGCAGTGACAAAGAAAGAGGAATAAGAAAAGGCTAATCTCCAATTGAAGTTGGAAACTATTTTAAAAGCTTACAATGATGCTAAAGAAGGAATAGCCAATAGAGACAACATAATTGCTAGACTCCAAAGTCAACTGGCAAGTCAATATCATCCCGGTGAATCTTCTACACTCATGATAGCCTCCTCTCCAGCAAGACCCCCAACTACTAGTCCCATCATTGAATATCCCCCTTCTCCTATGCCTTCTAGTTCCCAATTACCTGAAAATGTCCAACATGAGTTGGAAAAATTGAAACAAGCTCAGACATTGTATGCAAACATGAAGAGGATTCTTGAGATTTTGATCAAATTAAGAGAAGAAGAATCCACTTTGGAACCAATCCTGAATAAGTGGGTGCCTAGAGGTAAGGAGTTAGAGCTCATGTGTTCTTCCCATGCAGATGCAGAAGAGAATGACAATCTAAGGTCCACATGTGAGTTTATAAAAGAGATGAATATTCTTTTAGTGGAAGGAGCAGGTATAAAAAGAAAAGCCCAACTTTATAGGAAAGAATATTCAAATCATAAATTTGAAATGTTTCTAGAAGGTTTCATTGGTCCTGTCTAGCTAAAGGAAGAGAAGACTTGGTTAAAGGAGGTGGACCACAATTTGTCCCTAAGGATCAATCAGATTATTAGTACTAATGACATATCCTTATTTGTCCAAACAATTGAGGAAATTGAAAAAAGTTAAATCTCATTATGGTTTCATAGTAACAAAGATTGGCCATGTACAAGTCACTTGGAAGTGGCTAGAAGATATGAAACAGAAGATTGCTAGTTTTACTTGGCCTAGTGATAATGTGTATCAGGAGTGGAAAGATAAGTATATGGGACAGAAAGAAGATGCTCGGGAGCAGTTACAGGAGGTTGCAATAGAACAACAAGCAGAGGAAGCTACAGATGCTGAAAAGGACTTATAACCACTTCTTGAAAATGATCGGTTGTTTGTAACAAACTTTCTTTTGAAGGGTCCAAAGCTTGTATGCATCCATACTATTATAAATGGATACCAGGACTCCTTAAAAAATGATCACAAGTAATTGTAAGAAAATGTTGTAGAAATTTATTTGAGCTTTTTTCTAGTCTTATGGAAAATACTCTGAGTTTTATAATATTTTCTCAAAATTAATATCAATATACAGACTAGAAATAGTGTATATACATAAATGTGCATAGCAGTCATAGGGCAACTCATGTCAAATGTGCAACTCAATACAATAAATAATCTTAGTTTGTAGCCCTATAGCATCATAATGCAATCCTTGACCAAGTATGCATACAAGAAACATCTAGTTCTATTAAGGCACAAGCATCAAAGTCAGAGGTTATGACAACTAGTGAAAAACATCAAGAACAAAAAGTTTAGTCTCAATAATTAGGAGTTGTAATAAAAAAACTTACAAGGATGAGGCATATTCATAACTTTTGCATTCTCACCTTGGATATCAACACTAGAAGCAACTCATATTGTTTGTGTAAAGACAAGACAATATGGGAGCTCATTATACCCAGCAACTCGTGGTGTTGTTGTTCATGTTGGCTCTGTTGGAACCTGCAATTAAGATTGAATATACATTATTCAATAAGATTAACTGTGAAAGATAATGAAATATTGAAAAGTGTGTTACCTTGTTGGGCTTCGCTTGGTTTCGAGAATAGTTTAATATTCTCTACTTAATAGAGCCAATCATGTGAAGGTGGAAGCTCATTTGGCCCCTCCCCCCTCCCCCCAACATCACTCTAAATTCCCTGTTAAAATCTTATAACATTCATTCATTAATTCTTTCTACCATTAATAAAATATAGCATTCATTCATTAATATCACATAATGTTCATTAACACATAACATTTATTAACATTAATTAACACACAACATTCATCAATATTAATTAACACATATCATCCATAACCATTAATTAGCACATAATTATATTCACTAACACATAAAAATCAGTCATTATCAAATAAGTTAGACTACAATCATTTCTTTCTTTGTTTTTTCTTTGAAGCTATGAAAAGACTAAGTGGAACATCAATGTCTTCATCATTTCCCCCCTCTGCAGATGTTCTGCCAATTGCTCGTGATCTCAATGTATGCCTAGTCCTATACTAAGGATGAGGATACTGAAGTGAAGGGGGGTCCTCTGCAATAACAAAGAAATGGGTTAAATTCAAAAAAAAATTATTATTATTGTTACAAGTATTTCATTAATTTAGAGAACATAATTGTTGTGCTCTTTACTTGATGGGGCCACATCATTTTGTGTAACCTCAACCTCAACATGTTGAACACCATGGTCCTCTTCACTCTTCACCTGAGTGGGGAACATCACGTTCTTGAGGTTGTGTACCCAGATCATGCTCCACTTGCTCACCACCGACTACATGCTCTAAAATATTAACAAGAAAGGTTACATTAATTACTACTCTAGTTACAAATTAAGATGTTTAATTGTATTAATAGCTAAATAAATAAATTTGAATAGCAAATGAATACCTCCACTACTGGGATGCACATCTGGACCTTCATGTGTAGGTGGTGTTTCACAATTAGTAGGTTGCATTTCAATGACATGCACATTGTTATCATTGCTTGCTTATTTAAAACAAATATAGTCACTTTATGTTGGAACTCAACATCAACTAGATTATTGGTAAAGTATTCAATTTGAAACAACTTCCATTTACCATATTTACCTATGTGACAGATGCACTCAAATGTTGTGTATGCCCACTCAATTCTCATAGCCGATCAGCCACGACTGAGTAGCCTTGCTGGTAGGTAATTCTCTTGTCATCTTCTATGGGCATGTTAGGGGTCCCACAAATATTGAGAGGGGGGGTGAATTAGTATCTGATTGGTAATAAGAATTTCTTAACTTAAGACATGCAAAACATAATATAACAGTGTACCGGTATGCAAGAAATAATGCAATAAACAGAATCAAGAACATCCACATGAAAAGTACACCATAACACAAGATATTAATGAGGAAACCCGGTGTGGGAAAAGTCTCGATGGGATTTGTGACCCACAATATTCACTCACTGGACAATAAGAGAATATTACTTACAATAGGGGCCTGCACATGTAGGAAGGCCAACTGCCTAGAGCTCACTGCTCAATGGGAAGTCACACTGACTTACAATAAGGATTATACCAATCCAATGACTTGTACTACTTTACAATAGCATCTTCAATTCCAGATTCAGTACCGGTTCCTACTCTATTCTTTACATATACCCTTGACCTATAATTCACACATTAGGTCTGCCTAATAATTTTCTTTATGCTCCTACTTTTTCTCCTACAAATGTCTACAATGATCTCCTTTATATACAAGACTCATTTTACAATTTTCCAAATCGGCTTACAATAATAAACAAAATATTACATAACAAAAATCCTGTCGGCCTCTGTGCCAGTATACATCTTTTCTTCTGTGCCGATGCCGGTGCCGGTGTCCTGATGTGCCAGTGTAGAATGTGTTTTGCTAATGTCGGTGCACTATCTTGCCTATGTAATGCTTTGCCAGTATGATGTCTTGCCGGTGCCATAGGATTGCAAGGTTGCCATCAATGACAAAACCTTCAATCACATACAATGTCTCATTGGAGTGTCCATATGCCAACAGGGTGCTCTATTGAATTTAGAGCTCTGCATTTTTGCTTGGTACCGTGAATTTTGCTTGCATTGTTTGATAAAAAAAAAAGGTTTGCAATTTATTAATATTTTTTGACAATATGGGAGTTTACATGAGATACTTACAATTCATGCAGCAAGTTTCATGTAACCACCAGAGCCAAGTTTGTGTTGCCCGTGCTTTTCTTGCCTTATCTTGGTTGCCTTTGACATGTCACTCAGTCTATAAAAAGTTTGAAATATGTTAGATTATATAAATATAAAGAGTAATTAATTAGTATATAATTACATTCTTAATAGTATCCCGTACCTTCTTCTAGTGTCTACTGGTGTATTTCCTTTTTTCCTTTCAATTCTCTCCTTGGCATCCAAAGTCAGGGCCTTCCACTCCCTCTCTGGAATCATGGGGTGATGCTCGTACTTTAGGTTCCTCTCCAAATGGGTCCTATATTGGTCCCTCACATACTTTAGATATGTGCCAACTTTTTCAAGGAGCTTGGTTTTGTCAAAGGTGTCATTTCCAAACCACTCAACCATTTGGTTTGTCAATTCATCTTTTAACCTTTTTTCTTGGTCATTCCACCTTTTAAAGCAAAAACAAACCTATTAGATTCAGAAATGAACTGAAGCTACATTTATTACACTTCAAGAAATGGATCAAAGGAAAAGTATTCTAGCAATGATATTAAATCAAAAGCGGATAAGGGTTAGTTCACATATGATGTACCACCTTTTACGTATGGTGGGCCCAAATATCTGCAATGCAATGTCACTAAGATGTTTACAGAAAATATCATTGCCTACAAAAAATTCATGGGATCAATATTAGTCCAAAATGAGTGATCATAAAGTAAATTACAATTAGAGTATATATAATAATAATTTTAAAGTACCTGGAAGCTTTTGTATCTTTAAGGGAAGCATTTCTTCATCGCTCACCACGAATGTGGCCTGCAATGTTCTCGTACTAGCAATACGAGAAGATCCAGGAAAGGATGCTATGTTATTAGCAGTAGTTGCCTGTGGCACATCCTCATGTGCATCTCCTCCTACAAAAAATGAATCCACTATGAAATGGCATTAGAATTCAAGAAAGAACACTTGAAGGGAAATAAACACATGACAGAAGATAGACCAGAAGAGGGATCTACCAACAGTGGGTGGACCAATATGACATGCACTAGAGGATGTCTACATGCTACGTGTTGCCGACATTGCAGTCGGCAATACAGGTGAGGGTGACCTCTGATGAGGTGGCATTGGCATTTGCACAATAACATTGACAACACCTAAAGAATAATACATTAAATATATCAAACATTAAATATATGAAAAGTGCAAGAATTGTAAACAAGGATGAACCTTTATTTTGAAAATTGACAGTATCAAGTATGATGTGTTTTGGGTACTCAGAGTGATAAGCCAAGCAAGTGATAATACAAGAAAATCATCATCACCCGATCTTGCAACACCCTGATCGTAGGAACGACTTTCATGAGGGCAGATAAATTGCTGTAAAAACAATACGTACATATTTTAGTTAATGACATAAAAAGAGAATAAAATATAAACCATTATTGAACTTTCGTTATAATTAAAGCTTTCATTACTGCTTACTTGCAAGTTTTCTGCTGTCTTATACAATAATTGCACCCTCTATCATATCTCATCAGTGGTAGGATGCACGGCTGCTAAAGCAACAATCTCTTTTCTAATTTTTATAAGAGGCATTTTAAAGAATTTCACAAGGTCTGTGGGATCTTCAAGGTCATCATTGATTAACCCTAATGATTCCACATCCATAAAAAGGTGCTCAGGTACTGCAACTCCCTTTCTCTTTCCCTGAACATCCGTCTGTGTCAAGAATATCATTAACAATTACAAAATTAGTATAAATCACTAAAAAAAAGAACATAATAATGTAACAATTTGCTTCTACCTAATTTTTACAATTACAATGAGGTTTACCTGCTCGGTAGAACTGTTGCAAGGTACATCTCTATCTGTGATATGTGATGGATCCATGTCAGCCTGTGACAAAGAAAAAATATAAAAAACGTTAGCGAAATTACATCATACACAACATGAACAACATGAAATTTGTAGACAAAAAGAGTATTAAATAATAAAAAGATGTTGTCATCAAAATCATTGTAAATTTTGTAATTCCTTACCTTTACTTTATGTAGGGATTCTCAACTAAATGGTCACATAAATAGTCACATAGCTAATAAACAATCCAATTTCCATAAATAAACATAGTTTAAAAATTGTCACATACATAGTCACACCCCCTATCTCCATCTCCATATTAAAAGGTGCATCATGAATTAATTATGTAATGGCATTAGAATTCAAAACAAAATGAATTAATTATGTAAAAAAAATTCTATCAAGAAGTCAATATTCAATAGATAATATACTAATCGCATTCCTCATACATTTCATTCCTCATCATCATGAACATCAAGGTCATCATCGCCATCATCATCATCATCATCATCATCATCATCATCATCATCATCATCATCATCATCATCATCTTCGTCGTCGTCATCCTCATCGTCGTTGTCATCATCATCATCATCAACATCTTCGCCATCATCATCACCATCATCACCATCATCATCATCATCATCATCATCATCATCATCATCATCATCTTCTTCTTCTTCTTCTTCTTCTTGTTCTTCTTCATCATCATTGTGAAACTGTCGATCGTGATCATCATCCACTTCATCTTCTACTTCTTCTGTATCTTCTTCTTCGGTATCTTCTTCTTCCATCACATTATACTTTATCGGTCTTTCTCTTGGATCATGTCTAACAACAAATGACCAACCTAGTTTATGTGGAACCTCTGAGTAAAATACTTGCTCACATTGGCTTGGAAGAACATAGGGCTCATCCCCAACTAGTTCAAATGACCTTATATTTAGCATTATAAAACCATTATCATGTTTAATAATAGTTCTATCAAGATCATTTTTATTCAATCACAGCCTGTACCATTTGATGATGAACAAAACTAATTTGAAGGAATTAAAGTCACACTCAAGTATATCATCCAAAATGCCATAGTATCGAGTTTGAGACTGTTGAGGATGAATGTCATTTCTTGATGAAATGTTTGTCACCTCAAAGACTGCAGTGATGCCAGAATCACAACTTTTCTTCGTGTCATCCAACTTTTTTATGCGAAATTTATGACCATTGCAACACATAGCATTGTGGTGTTTGACCTGCGATATGTCAAACATGTAAAATTTATTGCATTGTGAGTTGATAAACATATGGGTGATTAATAAATTTATACGTACCTATTTATCTCTTAAACCATATGCTAAATCAATTTCCCTTTGTGTAACATTGGAATCTCCATTATGATGTGCTTCTTTAACCAATGAAGCCACACCTTCCCATGTTAACATGCATCCAAAATGTTGACAATGTTCAATCCATATTGTCATCCAATCAAGATTGTTTGCAATATACAAATGTAGTGCATCCCACTCTCGACCAACTGTACAAAAAAAAAATAGACGTCTTACAATCGATTTATTTTGAAGATTAAGAATTAATTAACTACAATAACATCTTATAATTACCTCTCACTTTCTTCAATCTACCTTTCCCTGTCAAGTACCCCCCTTCAAATTTGTTAACGGTGTTGGGATCCCAAATGTGATCCATGTGGATCTTTGCTGCAAACTTAGGAAGATATTCATAAATGTACACCATAGTCTGGTATACCATAGAACCCTCAGGATGTGCTCTTTGTCAAACCAAAGCCTTCAAAAATTTCAAGTGCCTCTCAACCATCCACATTGACCTAGTGTGTATAGGTCCACACAATTCAATCTCCTCAACTTGGTGTATGAGGTAGTGTTCTTGTGCATTGAAAAAAGCTACAGGTAGACACTTTTGCATTTCACACATTAAATGAGGAATTTTTCTCTTCCAATATTTTATATCATCTTTATGGATTTCTTTACATGACAACCACCTACAAGGTATTCAAGACGCAAAAAAATATATTACATAAGAAGTAAAACAAATCACAAATATAATATTTATACAATGAACTAAACAAATATCACTACTTACCTTATGTATTTTCCAAGATCATATATGACTTTCTTGACATTATTGTCGAAGTTGTCTAGGAGAGATAGAGGTAGAACGTACTGCAACAATTATAAAATTATCTTTTCATTTTTTTTTAACATAATGAAAAGTACATGTACGCTCAGTACTTAAATACATACTAAAAACACAAGAACATGAATTACCTTAATGAAGGTATGCCAATCATGCATTTTCATAATATAACAATCCCATAATTATGTTTCCACACATCTATACCACAACACAAACATCATGCCAGTGTTCAGCCATAGCAATTGATATCCTAATTATAGAATGTGAAATATGCACATAACTATGAATAAAGATTAAGAAAGATGCTTATTGCAAACATAAATGACTAATGGACAAGACTTGAATTCATTGTAGATAGTTTTGAATATCAAATTCACTTATTTGTGTGCATTTAGTAACTCATGTACTTGTGGCCAACCATTTATCTCTTTCATAAATTAAACACTTATTAATAACATTAAATGGCTGAGTAATTATGTTTTAGTTGAAATTGAAAATAAAATATTTTATTTCAGGACAACTCACACTATTAACCCTATCATATTTTAGACTCTTGTTTTTGTTAGTAGTGGTTTATTGTCTTTGGAGCTGATCATTACATTTCTTTAGTTATGTTTGCCAGCCTACTCCCAGCCTATGCCAAAACGGGAGCTTTGGAACAGGGTATGGACATCCATCAAAGCATAAAAGATAGAGGAATTTTGTCAGATGTAGTTGCAACTACACAAAATGGATTTGTTGAGAAGGCTTTAGAAACTTTCAAGCAAATGCAATTGGTAGGTGTAAAGCCAAATTCCACGACCATTGCTACTATCCTCCCTACCTATGCCAAAATGGGAGATTTGGAACAGGGTATGGACATTCATCGAAGCATAAAGGATAGAGAGATTTTGTTAGATGTTGTAGTTGTAACTACCTTGGTAGACATGTATGCAAAATGTGGAAGCATAGACAAGGCACGTGAACTATTTGATAGAATGCCAGAAAAAAATGTTGTCTCGTCGACTGCAATGATTGCTGGATATGCACAAAATGGATTTGTCAAAAAGGCTTTAGACACTTTCAAGCAAATGAAATTGGAAGGCACATCATCCTCCCTACTTGTGCAAAAATGGGAGCTTTGGAACATGGTATGGACATCCATGAAAGCATAATGGATAGAGGAATTTTGTAAGGTGTTGTACTTGCAATTGCCCTGCTTGACATGAATGCAAAATGTGGAAACATGGACAAGGCTCGTGAACTATTTGATACGATGCCGCAAAGAGATGTGATCTTATGTGAACAATCAACACACACATATACGGGAGGAAGGGATTGCTGATACAAAATTGAATGCTCACTCCTCAATCACAATTCTATGGTTTTACGAGATTAAACTAGGACAATTAACCACCACATGTATATTTTTTGCAACATGAAATTAAAAACTAGGGCAATTTGAATCTACCTCTTGCGTGGGATTTCCTTCGACGTGGGTTTGATGTTCTTGGGGGTTGAAGTTGCCACGAACGCCTATGCGGGATTTCAATTCACAAATGAATTCCCCGCCTCTTTTTTTATTTTGTAATGGTCGTTGTCATCGGAATTATGAAAAACTCGAGCACTTTTTTGAAAAAAAGAAAATTCTCATTGCTAATGCCTTCTTTGTCGAAACCAAATGGGTAATTTCCATCGGAATTACGATGAATGCGGGCATTTTTTCAAAAAAAAATCAAATTTGGCCACAATATACCTTCTCCGTCGGAAACCTCAGTTGAAAATCTAGTCCAAATGTATTAGTACCTTTACCTTTGTCAGTATTGTTGCAAGAACTTCTAGTTTGAACAAGCATTTATGACTAATATGACCAAGGGTTGGATATGATGCAGAAGTCAAGATCAAATTGCAGCTAGTTGTTTGTTTAATGTAGTGATTGAGGGAAGTAACTAAGATCTGGTCTGGTTTCAGAAATGATCTATCATGTATAAGAAATTATCTAAGTTAACTTAGGTTTGATAAGTAGTTGATTTAACTAGCTGAGAGATGATCAACAAAATTGTGTAGCACAATGGCAGGGGTACACTATCAATATTGTTTATGGTTAGTATTATGATGATCAGTTTTATGCTCGCTATAGAATAATTTAGGCAAATTTGATAGTTTTGACTGACAAGATTAGGAATTTGTACAACAGATTTATCAGAGCTAGACGACAGTGTAGCTGTTTCTAGACGATAAAGATATTTTTTTGTATGAGTTGCTGCCTAATTTCGTACGACAACTGGGCAGACTCTAGACAATAATCTACAAACTATGATGTATATTCTTACAATAGATTTTCAAAGGCCAAACGACATTTGTGTTGTTTCGTAGGACAGGTTTTACAGAGCCAGACAACAAACTATTAAGATCAATGTGTTGGTATTTTGATAATGTTTAAGTTGTGATTGTCATTGATGGACACACACTGATTTTATGTATGAGTTATTCTCCACCGGTAATATGTGTTGTGTTTTTCACACCGGTATTATATGTCATTGAATGTATATTCTTTGTTTATAGAAGACTATCGGTGTTTTGTAGAAGATGCTTACTGGTCAAAACATGACCAAAGACCTCAAGCGGTATGAAGACATCAAGTGGTATGAAGACATCAAGCGGTATGAAGACCTCAAGTGGATCGAGGACCCCTAGCAGCAGTTAATCTTTTTTATCATAACACTTTGTTCCAATTTACTAGTCTATGTTTATCGGTAATCAATATACTGTGCTAAACCAGTATAATTGTAAAGTGTGACGAGTTATCATCCACCAACACTTTAGGGTTGTTTTCGTGTTGTCTTACCAAATATGTCTAGATGCACTGTACCTAGGAAATTGTAGTCTAATCTTATTGGACCGACATGAAATTAGATTCCTATATGAGGACATCATGTCTAGAGTTTTGAAGTGTTGATATGTGTGAGTATTGTAGATTAGATTAGGTCTGGGCAAAAAGGGTATCTCACTACAGAGATTGTGAGTGCAAAGGTTAGAATACTGAATTAATTCTACAATGCATTAATAGAGAACTGTCAAGGATCTAATCAAGCATTCTATGCTACTTTCTAGATCATTCACTTGTTGATTACTAATCTCTTTGACAAGTTTGAAACCCTTAACCAGGTAGGCCCAGTGAAGCCTATTGTAAATCCTCTAACAAGGTGGTTCACAGTTGTGGATCTGAAATCCTTTAATAGACTAGTCTTAAACAAGACTTGTCTCCTAACAGAGATCTAGATTGTTAACAGGATCTATTCTGGTGAAGAACATTGTAAGGCCTTAACTGGTCTGGTTACGATTCTACAGATAGTTGACTTGTGAGTTTTACTCACCGTGGTTTTTCCCATTTGGGTTTCAACATCAAAATATCTTGTATTCTGGTGATTGTGCTTCTATGGGTGAATGCTCTATTTGCTATTTGACTTGTTTATGTTTAAACCAGTTTGGTGTTTAAACTACTACATCGATTTGCTGGAAAATTGTTTAAGAGTTTGCCTAAGTTTTTAGGCATACTAATTCACCTGCCCCCCCTGCTAGTATTCATCAATTGGTATCAGAGCCAACCTTTCTATAAGTCTAACCACTTGGAAGGAGATATGGGGGAATACATCATGAGGGAAATTACTCACCTTTTTACTGAGTCTGAGAGAGCCTATGATGAACTTAAGATCAAGTATAAATCCTCTTTATCCAATAGAAGAGAAATTGCTAAGCAATTGATGGAATTTACTGAAAACAACTCTTCTGATGAAGCAAACATGGAGGCCCTAGTCAAAGAAGTGGGGAAACTAAATGAATCCAAAACTAACCTAAGGAGGGAGTTGGAAGGATTGACTATTAGGATGAGCCAGGAGCTAGAAAATAGAAGAAAAGCTGAAGATTTAGTGAAGGACAAGGAGCATGAGATCTCTAGGTTGAAACAAGAGATTGATACCATCATTGCTCATCTGCAAGAGGGTAATGAAGAGGAAGAAGAAATAAAAGCATAACTCAATGCTGCTATCTCTCAGATTGAAACCTGATGGAAACAAATGATCCTCTTTCCAAGGAACGTGGTGAGTCAAAGGAGATACTTGCAAAGTTCAACTAGAGTGCTGCTAAATTGGAACAAAAGTTGGAATTAGTGAAGCCATCAAAGGATACCATCGGACTTGGTTTCTCTACATATGAGGAAGGTGAAACCTCTAGAGCCAAGAGTAATGTACCAAAAGAGCAACTGGTACCTAAGAACAACAACAGGAGCAAAGGTAAGACAAAGTTTAAACCTGTATGCTTCAATTGTCATAAGGAAGGACACATTGTCAATGTATTTAGGAGAAAGGCCTACAATAATTTTCCTTACATGCAAAATAATATGGCTAGAACTGGTAGATTTAATGGTCACTGTTATGCATGCAACAAGTTTGGTTATAGAGATTTTGAGTGTAGGTCAGTTATGAACAACTTTGGAAGTTATGCACCAAGATCTAAAGGATTTGTCCCAGAACCTCCTATGAACCAGAACCCAAACCAGTATAGAACCTATAACCATTGGTAAAATGGTTATGGAGTGGCAAATAGTTGGAGAGAAACCTGTTTGATCTGTCATGGTAGAAGGAAGAATGGAAATGTGAACACCAAACCATGGAGAACACCTGGTATGGTATGCTATCAATGCAACGAATTAGGACACATTGCCAGAGCATGGAGACTGAGAAATAATTCATCAAGAGACATACCGTTCAACCCAGAAGGGAAGATTGATGTTGAAACCATTCAAGCAGATATGGATAAAACTTGGAAAAAGAAATTTGAAGAGAAGCCACAAGATGTACCAGTTTTCGCACCCAGTGTGGAGACCCCTGAACTGGCAAACTGAGCTTTGAAAATATTAGAGGGAACATATCGGTAAAAATGTTTCAAACCCTTGGGGTATATCGGTAAAGTGCCTTTATTGGTATTGGTTACCTATTGACCGACAAAAGAAACAAAGTGGTAAAAGGAAAAGTTAGGGTTTGTGCCCTAACAGTGATGCATTTATTATGGTAGCTAGGAGTATATTTAAAAGTGACTTTCATCATCATTTTTACCAACCTATTTTCAAAAGAGAATTTTTCTAGCTTGAGCAGAGAAACAAGAGCGATTCATCTTGCATTCAAAAGAATTTAGGAAGATATTGATAACTCAATGATGAACAGATAGTACTAATCCGGTACTAAGAGGGGGGGAGGTGAATCAGTGCAAACAAAAATATAATCATAAACTAGTTTGACAATAGACACTTCAAATGACTGGCAAACTGTGACACCGGTTTGGAATAGAGTGCAACTAGTAAAGCTAAGAATGACTGAGAAAAGAATTAACCAGTTACTCACTTAGCTTTTCACTCAACTCAAGACTACACTACCATTTCACCCTTATGCATAAATAGGTAATCTATAATCAGATCATAATAATAGCTAGTTCAACATGTTTTATTGACAGGCATAAAACATAGAACCATCTTATGCTTGACAGACAATAGGAAAGCATCACAAGATAAAAGCATCACACATGACACACATATTTTTCACATGGAAACCTAACTGGGAAAAACCACAGTGGGGATGAATACCCACAAGTTGTTTTTGAACTCTTTAGAAGTCCACTCTATTAGGAGCCTTGTCTGGTTAGAGACATTATAATAGGTTCTGCTAGGAACCGATCTTGTTAGGGATCACCTGGTTAAGGGATGGCTAGAATACCCGGTTAAGGGTTAAACCCTATTAAAGGTTACCTTGTTAGAAGATTTCAAGAACTCAATAGCTAAAGGATTTCGAACTCAATAGCTTTGAATTACCCTGTTAAAGGATTTACAGCAAGTCGGTTAAGGCTACCCTGTTAAGGGATTTTCTAACTATTGAGGTGGTTAGAGATCAACAGGTATTACAATGATCTAGTAACAACACTCAATGCCAATGCAGATCCACTCAAGCTCCTCTTCACCTTCTACACTTACACTCTATAGGTATCACTTCTCTCCTTTGGGTCTGGCAAGAATCACGTATCCCTTCTCTTGGATACACACACACAACTTTTTCCAACAACCTTAGAAAGAGACACAACATCGACCTTATAGGAAAACAGATAGGTCGGTAGCATAAACCCTAAACCTGTTAGGTTAAGGAATTCAAACGGTTCAATCTTGACCATTGAGCACACTACATCAAATGCATCAGTTCTTGATCCAATCTCAAGACATTCTCCATCGTCCATTTCCACCGATTTTATGGCGGATGATAACCCATCACATGTTATCACTATTTTACAGACTTCTCACATTCCTGAGGTAGATAGGAACAATCTCCTTCATGCAAGATCCTTCACGTGCACAAGTCTTACGTGGCAACACAATCTGTTCTGTGTTACCATGCTAACTCATCACACAAAGTCACCGGTTGAGCCACACAGGCTTGAGGTACATAAACTAGAAACCCTGAAGTTGAGACTACCAACCGATAGTCATAACATACTTCCATGTGCCGGTTCACATAACTATATGTTGGTTCATCATGAACAAACACGCCGCTTCACTTTGGCACAAATGTCAGTTCACAGTATTCTACCGGTTCTCTCATATGTTGGTTCTCACTTCTTCAGCATATTGACATCAATGACAACATACAGTATCATTATGTCCTCATAATGGTTCACATAATGCCAACAAATATCTTGCACAAGATTTTGTAGTCATTCAGAGTGGAGGTCAGAGTGGTAAAACAAGCTTTTGGAGAAGTGTGTTGTGTTTGACATCGGTGTACCCTAGTTCAAAATCAGTGAACCCTAGTTCAAAATTGGTGAACCCTAGTTTGGAATAAAGAGGTATTTTTCATCGAATCACTCTCATCATTTGGAATTATCTAGATATGGCTTCTATATCTAAAATTCCTTCTACTTCTATCAACCCTGAGGAATCAACCGAGTTTCTTAGGATGAAGGTGAAATATAATTCCCTATCTCAAATTCCCACCAGATTCATTGTTGAAGGCGATGTTTTAGGATATATTGATTGTAAACTGGAAGACCTAGGGTCTATAGTGATTCACTCCCAGCTGAGTCTGCTCTGTGGAGATGATAAGAAGATTAAACCTGCGCACAACGTAATCGAGAAGAAGAAACTTTACAATGCAGTATATTTTCTCAAGGAATTTACAGAAGAACACATTAGGATTATTCTAAGTAGGGTTCTTGGTAATAAGATGTACCTTGAGAGAACCCATGATATTACACTGGAGGCAATTGATGTTGTGACTGGTTTCTGCAATGTTGGGGAATTCCCCGTTCTTTGCAAGATCACCAAAACCAAAATGATAGAGCTTATCGGTTCTATGAGCGAACAACAGGCAATGACTATAAACACCATAAAAGATGACTTGGTGAAATATGTGTGCATGGTAATCGGGTATAGAGTATTCTATGCTAGCATAATGAATATTGTTCCTACAGCTATGGTACATGCCACTTATAGGATGATCAAGGAGAATGCAGAATGTGACTTGTGTACATGCATGCAAAAATAACTCATGGAGAACCTGAAGTCCATCAAAGTGGACAAAACACTAAGGTTTAAGTTTGATCAACTACTTATTGGTTTATTTTTCTATTTTGAAGGATATTTTCTAGGAGTTGGTGATGTTCAATGGTCGAGTGACCTACCGATTTCTAGACAAATAAAGGAGAGTCTGCAAGTAGTAGGATCTAAATATCTAGAGACTCTAAACAGGTATTCTAATGAGTTCAGACTAAAGATGAACTAGAGAATGAGAATATATGGTGATCTAGTTAAAAAATATGAAGATGATATCTATTTCACAATCAAAATAGATCATTGCATAATGCAAGTAGTTGAGCCTAAAGAAGATGAAGTTGAGCCTATGGGCTATGAAGTGGTAAATGATATACTCATAAGGTATGCCTCTACCCTACTTTCTTCACCACTAGATCCAAAGAAGAAGAGGACCGGTACTTATTCTGAGAGGATCAAATGTATTGAAGTACCGAAGAAAAAAAAGAGTAAAGCCCTACCATCGGCATCGACATCGGTTACATCTGCTGCCAGTCCAAGAGTGACCAAGCTGTCACTAGCCAAAAAGAAACCGGAGGCTATTCCACCAAAGGTATTCAAAAGGAAGAGAAAAACCAGGAATAAATCACCGTATTTGGAAGACACTGAATCAGAGGTAGAATTGAAGAAGACAAGGCAATCAGGCAAGAAGATGAAGTCAAGCGGTAATGTACCAACAACCTCTACACCGGTAAGTATATGTGTTGCTTCTTACCAGCCGATGACACATTTTCAAAGAATTATGAAGAATGTTAAAAGGAAAGTACTTGATGATTTAAAAGACTATTTTGATGATCTTAGTGATAGTGAAAAGGAAGAAGTAGAGCTAGAGGTCATTAAATATTTGTGTAAAAATGATCAATCTCCAACTGATATTAAGACTATTGTTTCTAGTTCTTTATATGATTCTTTGGACAACAAATGGCGCATTGTCATAAAAAAAGAACAAGCAATTAGTGAAGAAATTTTTGCCAATTATTTTCCCGATGCCTCTAATTTAGAATTGTTTGAGATTCTTAATCAATACAAAGGTACCTTTTTCTTAAGAAGGAGAAGACTTCAGTTACTTGGAGGCAAAACCTCTGAAGTAGAAAAGGACACCCATTTTTGAGCTGAAGAAGCTGTCAAAATGGAATAGGTAGCCAAAGAAAATTGACAAGTTGAGCAAGAGCCTAACCTATCCATATCCAAACTGGAAGAAATCTTCGACACTCTGGGTGAAATAATAGCAAAAAAAAATGACCCCATTAATGTTGATGCACTAGATGTTGAGGACACCACTCCAGAGAAGGAGAAAGCTGAAGAGGAGAGAGTGGAGAAAGAAAAAGATGTGAAAGTGGCAACATAGAAACTGGTAAAAGAGAAAGAGGAGAAAGAAAATCAAGACATAGAGCAAGAAGAGAAAGCGAGACAAGAGAAAGAGAGAGCAGAGAAGGAAGAAGAGAAGAAGAACGAAGAGGAGAAGAAGAAGGAATATAAGAAGAAGAAGGAAGAAGAGAAGAAGAAGGAAGAAGATGAGAAGAATAAGGAAGAAGAGAATAAGAAGGAGGAAGAAAAGAAGAAAAAGGAGGAAGAGAAAAAGAGGGAAGAAGATCGGAAGAAAGAAGTAGAGACAAAGAGAGTGGAAGAGGAGAAAGAGAAGTCTGCCAAAGTAGCCCAAAAAAAAGAAGAAGAGGAGAAGAAAAGACAAGAAGAGATAAAGGAAAAGGAAGGAGGATAGACTCCTAAGGCAACCAAAGATCAAGCCTACAAGCAGGTTGATCCCACTAGTCCCACAGATTTGACTCTTGCCTATCTGATTTAGTCGGTTGATGAAAGTGAGCTACTAAGAAGCATTCAACTAGCTCAGGTTAGATTGGAAGAACTAAGGAAAAAGAAAGAGCAGGATGTCATTCAATTTGTTGTTGACACTCTTTCCAGTCTAATCCTCAGTACTAACCTTCCGAGTATCAATTCCTCACTGCCCAAGTTAAAACTTCTTTGCATAGTAGTAGACGATCAAGTACAATGTTTAGAAGAAGCTGCCCAGGTTTCTGTAGAGAAGAAGCATGAAAAAGCTCTGAAAGTTTCATTAGTAAAACAAATGGATGTAGACAGAGCAAAATTAATTAAGCAGAAGGATGATATAAGTTTAACTATGGGTGAAGGTAACCTACTCTTGAGCAAAATCTGCCAACCTCACCTATTTTGTGATGATGCTCTAAAACAGAAGAATCAACTCCAATTGGAGTTACAGACGTATATCAGAAACTTCAAATTGCCATATGATTTGTTCACAGTGTATGGACGGACTCTTCACACTCACCAGCATCAGATTGCAAAGATTGAATCAGAGATCTGTAAGCAGACTCAAGATCTACAGGAGCTCTGGTTGCTTCTATTCCTAAAATTGTAGGTTCTTCAGAAGTGATTCCTAAACTTGCAGGCTATTATTGTAACAAAGGAGATGAGCACTATCAATGCAATGGAAGAATTATCCTTCTAGATGAAGACCAAAAGTGAAATTGCTGCCTCATTTCTTGATTCATGGTCTTCAGACATGAAGAATTTTCTGAAAAAACTTTAAATCTCTTTTTGAGAAGTTTTACTCTTTATTGTCATGAACATATGCTCTGTTTTTATGTTATGCAATATAATTTTGTGAAAAAGGGAGTGTTTGCATTACTTTGTCATTGTTGGCAAAGGGGGAGTAGTATTGAAATTTTCATGCACATACTTGTAATGTCTACAAAGGAAGTAGTGTATATGCTTAGGGGGAGTAAGTTTGATTATGGCATCTATTTTTGTTTTGTAAGCACTTAGATGTCAAAATTTTCCTAAGTGTTGCCATCAATGTCAAAGGGGAAGATTGTTGGTGTTTTGATAATGTTTAAGTTGTGATTGTCATTGATGGACACACACTTATTTTATGTATGAGTTATTCTCTACCAGTAATATGTGTTATGTTGTTCACACTGATATTATATGCCATTGAATGTATATTCTTTATTTATAGAAGACTATCGGTGTTTTGCAGAATATGCTTACCGGTCAAAGCATGACCGAAGACCTCAAGCAGTATGAAGAAATCAAGTGGTATGAAGACCTCAAGCAGATCGAGGACCCCTAGCGGCAGTTAATCTTTTTGATCGGAGCACTATGTTCCAGTTTACCAGTCTTTGTTTATCGGTAATTTGTATACTATGCTAAACCGATATAATTGTAAAGTGTAATGAAATGTTTATGTGTTGTGTTACCAAATATGTCTAGATGCACTATACCTAGAAAATTGTAGTCTAATATAATTGGACCAACATAAAATCGGATTCCTATATGAGGACATCATGTCTAGGGTTTTGAAGAGTTGATATGTGTGAGTATTGTAGAGAAGATTAGGTCTATGAAAAAAGGGTATCTCACTGCAGAGATTGTGAGTGCAAAGGTTAGAAGACTGAAGTAATGCTGCAATGCATTAATAAAGAACTATAAAGGATCTAATCAAGCATTTTGTGCTACTTTCTAGATCATTCACTTGTTGATTACTAATCTCTTTGACAAGTCTGAAACCCTTAACTGGGTAGGCCCAACCAAGCCTATTGTAAATCCTCTAAAAAGGTGGTTCACAGTTGTGGATCTGAAATCCTTTAACAGGGTAGTCTTTAACAGAACTTATCTCCTAATAGAGATCTAGATTCTTAACAGGATTTGTTCTGGTGAAGAACTGTCACAACCCTCCTTTATCACTTTTTTTGATTTAAAATACAAAACTCTATTTATACTCTTTGGATGAATTATTGAATGAATATTGTAAGGGAATAAATTAATAAACCACACACATGGAAAATGCATATATATTTTAAATTAGTTATTTAATTTCCCTCACCCAATTTAAGGCACATGTTGTAGGAGGAATAAGAAGCTTCTAGAGGCTTCTCCACCTCCTTGCATGTAACTCCTCCCACTAAGCCCAATTAATTTGCATGGAGGCCAAAATTGGGAGAGAATCTCTTTTTTTCCAATTAACAATTAGGTAGTGGGAATTTGAAATTTCTTTTATAAAATAGGTACAAGTTTCAAAAGAAAAGTTAGCTATTCCATAAGAAATTCTACAATTTCTCCTTTGTAGTCCATTTTTCATTTGCAGCCAAGGTTTTGTTGGGAGGATTTTCTCTTCAACTTGGAGGATAAAGGAAGACTCCACACCATCTTCAAGCATCCAGGTTCCTCCAACTTAGTTCATGCATCTCATTTTTATGGTAGATTAGATTTTAGTAGATTAATTATGAGTACGAAATTTATTTGTATTTTGTTAAAGAATTAGTTTAGATTTTGTAGAAAATGAGAGTCAAGATTTAAATAAGATTCATTGTTGAAATTTCTTGATATGAAATTAGTCCCTAAGATTTTGTAAATAATGAGATTTATTGTTAAATAAGATTCATTGTTTAAATTTTTGATAAGAATGTAGTTTCAGATTTTTAGAAAATAAAATTCATTGTTTTGATAAGAAAATTGTTTCAGATTTTTGTAGAATGAAATTCATTTTTTTTGAAATAAGATTCATTGTTTAAATTTTTAGTTTCCGATTTTAGAGAATAAAATTCATTGTTTTGATAAGATATCTGTCTCAGATTTTTTTAGAATGAGATTCATTTTTTTGAAAATAAGATTCATTAGTTTTAGATTTATTATTCATTGTTTTGATAAGATATCTGTCTCAGATTTTTTTTAGAATGGGATTCATTTTTGAAAATAAGATTCATTAGTTTTAGATTTATTTTTCATTGTTTGATAAGAAAATTGTTTCAGATTTTGTAGAATGAAATTCTTCTTTTTAATTCTGATAAGAAATTAGTTTCAGAGTAAATGGAAATTAGATTCATTTTATTTTGATAAAAATTAGATCTCCCTGTGTGTATAAATAAATCTCCTCTCTCTGTGAACGAATTTTCCCTGTGCAAAGAAATGGATAACTCTCTCTGTGAATGAGATTTTTCCTGTGTAGAGAAATGAATTCCTTTCTCTGTGAATAAGTTTTCCCTGTGTAGGAAACAGAAGAAATGGAGAAAAGAATTAAACTCTCTTTATCTGTAAATGTATTTCCCTGTAGAAAAACAAAGAAATGAGAAAAAAATCCTCTGGTTTCTGCTTCATTTTACCTCTGAAATTTATTACCCTGCTTTGAGTAATCTTCAATAACTCATTAAAATTAAATTTATTACTCCTGTATGAGATATAAGAAAAAGATAATAATAATAATATAACATTTATGTACTCATATATATATATATATATATATATATATATATATATATATATAAATTAAAAAGAACAAAGGCAAGAAAAAAACCCCATCAAACGTAGGAAAATCTCCTTAAAACTCCGTAACGCACGGCTTTCCTCGTACTCGGTCGCAGTCTGCATGGACGGTTTCAATAAACCGTCGCAGGGTACGGGGGGGGGGCCACGGCATCCCCTCATCCCTGCGGACCTGCGACTGCAGGGCCGCAGGGGTGATGGGACCCGTGGTCCCCACCCCGCAGCCCCTTTGTATTTACAACAAAAACTTTTTTTTTAAATTCGATTTTTTTTGTAATTTAAAGTCGAAAGTTTTAAATTGTTTTTTTTGATAATAATAAACTAAGTTAATTACCATCTAGTTAATTTTTAAGGTTGATAATAATGACATTTAGTGATGATTTTGTTTTCCTTAGTGTACATTTAAGGATATTGACTTTCAATTAAAAATGGGATTAATGATTGTAATTAAACTATCCTTATAGACTTTAAAATCGTAGACTATATTCTTCAAAAAAAAAAAATTAAGAAATATTGGGACGCTTGATTTGGTCCTTAGAGATTAACTTACCTTATTGCAAATATTTAGATTTGACCGTCATTTTGGACTCCCTAAGTCATCTTACATCATGGATTAATTGCTTTCGTTCATAGCATGCGAATTATTATATCTTTCATGCGGTTACTATTATGCAAGTTTCATTTGTTATGCAAATTTCACTTCAGGTAGTTACTTCCATTGTTTACGCTTCATTTTGTTATTCGTAGTTAGAAAACTAAATAAAGGAAGTTGGAAAACCAAAACTAGCAGTGTTCGGTATATATGGTGCCTCTGGGTCACGCTTACGGGTAATGCCGTCGTGTTGAACTACTGCACTTAACGCCTAATAAAGCTGCATTAACGACGTCTGTGGCATCGTCCCTATAAATCGTCGGGGAGTAATAAGGGACATTTGGAAGATAAAAATCCAAGGGGCGGGTAATCCCTCTTGGATCGATAATTTAATAAGATAACTTTTAATTGAATTTCACACCCGTTGAGATAAACCATAGTAAACCCCTCTTAGGGATGGACTAGTTAAGAGCTCTCATGAAATTGACTTTATTTATTTATTTATTTATTCACCTCGAAGGGATATTGGTGATTTGCAATTGGGCGACGTTCATGTTAAGTACTAGGATCTAGTTTTTTTTTAGGCCACAAGCAATAGGCCATCTTGAGCCTTCGCTTAAGTGCTACCTTCGTGGGTAGCAACCGCAGAGAAACTGTCTGGGACACTGACCCTAGAAAGGGTTGCGTACCCACAAAATCAGTTTACATCAAACCATAGATTAGAAAATAGAACTACATACTTTACGCCTTGATCCCACGCCGAAGTGGGTATGTAGGCAGTCTTGGGACAGAGTTGTCCCTCGTACTCAGGCGTTCGTGGGTGGGGTCTAGGCTTGGTTGAGTAAGAATCCTAATCGAAAGATAAGATAATCAAACTCAATTCAATGCATACTCAGAAGGAATCCCGTATGGATTCGCTTGACTTCCCGAGGCTTTAAGCCAAATTCCGAGGCGGAATTCAAGCTTGTCTTATTTTCTTATTACTCCTAAGGACGGCGACCTCGGTGCATTCTTGTTAGAAGAATGTAGTACTTAGTGAGTGGCTCAGGACCCGAATGGTCCCGATGAGTCTAAGTCTCTGGCCAGAGCATCTCCTATCCCGTTTGGATGGATGCCTACCCTGTATGGGTAGATGCCTATCCCGTATTTGATAGATGAAATTTATGTCCCGTATGGACAACTGCCTAACCCGTATGGTTAGAAGCTCATCCCGAATGGATGAATGCCCAGTCCTATTTGGATGGATGCCCAGAGTATGCAATTGAATAAAACGTAATAAAAAAAAAAAATATACTCAATTTTTGTTGGATCAATTTTGGTGGGTTATTACAAGAACATTGTATGGCCTTAATAGGTCTAACCTTAACCGGTCTGGTTACTATTCTGTAAATAGTTGACTTGTGAGTTTTACTCACAATGGTTTTTCCCATTTGGGTTTCCACATCAAAATATCTTGTGTTATGGTGATTGTGTTTCTGTGGGTGAATTGTCTATTTACTATTTGGCTTGTTTATATTTTAACCAGTTTGGTGTTTAAACTACTACACCGGTCTGCTAGAAAAATGTTTAAGAGTTTGGTTAAGCTTTTAGGCATACTAATTCACCCCCCCCCTCTTAGTATTCATCACAATGAAGACTCGTATGATAATAGGTGTCTTGCAGGATGAGAATTGAACAGACTTGTACGATAGAGGATTGAACAGAGATGATATTTTGACAGGAAGAGTTTCCACAACTGACGAGGACCAGTTTTTGATAAGGACTGATGTTTACGATGACTGACAAAGACCGGTTTTTGACTAGAACAGAGTTTTGATCACTGAGTTGTTGATTTTGTTGATTTGTTTTCTCTAGTTTCAATATTTCAATTTCAGTTTCAGGGAGGAAAACACATAAAACATGCAAGATATATAATAATTCCAAGCAAAACACGCTAACCCTACGAAGTTGGCTTAGAGAAGAAAACCTTTGCTTGTTGACTTAGGCACACACCCAATAGCTAATCATAATATGGCCAATGAGTCTCACGCAATGGATTCTCAATGTCGTATTAGCCGACTCCAAACGCTAATGTGGGCACGATATGGCAAGTGTCTTGGGAGAGTTACTATCTCTCTTCCACAAAGATTATCCCCCTTTCGGAGGTGAATCGGGTATCTTCTATCTTATAGTTCTTTGGAATTCCATTTGAAATTACCCCTTGAAGTCACGCAAGCATGATTGAGGCCTAAATCCCGACAATATACCAAAACAAGTTGTAGTCACATAAACATGATTGAGACCGCAAGGCCTTAAAAAATGCCCAATATGAGAGATCTTGAAGAGAAAACTCAAATAATCCCGTCCTTTGAGACTCTAATCACCAGAGGCCTATTTATTATAGTGAGTTGGAATGCTCAGGTCCAACTATACTCACTTGGGTTGTTCTCACAGGGTGATTACTTTTTCCCACTGTGATAGGCCCACTAAAGGTATACAAATCTCAAATTTTAGAAAAAGCTTCGAGGGTCTATATTTTTTATTATCTGTAAAAGACGAGAATACTCTCCTGCCTCTTAGATTTTTTTGAAAACACAAGAAATAGATTTTTTCATTAGCCAAATAGAAATTTAAGTGCCTAAGAAAATACTAAATGAATACACAATGTTTAGACAATTCTCCTTAGGCAACGTGCAAGAACAACGAATTAGCAGTCATTTTGCTTTTGATTCTTTGATAGCTATATGTTTGATTGATAGATTCTTTGACAAACATTTTGCAAACATTAAAAACCCAAAATTAGTTGCCAAAATAACATAAAAATTTATGAAAAGAAAATTCTAGCATGCAAACTATAATCTAAATTAATCTAACAAGAATTTCATTTTTTACGACTATCCTAGTTATGACAGTTTTGATAATACTGCACTCTGTCATTTATAACTTTCCAACCAGACATAATTAGGCAAATCAATTCGGTGGACATGTGGAGAACTTGGTTTGAAAAAACTTATCAAAATTTTATTTAGATCCAACAGTTGAATAGAAGTTATTCCTTCCAAACACAGACCATTTTTTACTGTCACAAAAGAATAAGTAAAATGATAGTACAATCCAAATATCATTAGGAAAATAACTTCATTGAAAATTTAGAAAACTTAGTTTTTTGCAACATATCAAACATTGGGTTAGATCCAATGGTTTAATAAAATGTTATGCCGTCCAAAAAGAGACCATTTTTGACTGTCACAGAAGAATAAGTAAAATGATAGTACTGCACTCTGTCATTCATAACTTTCAAAAAAAATATCCTTAGGAAAATCTCTTCGGTGAAAATGTATAAAATGTGTTTTTACACAACATAGAAAAAATTAGGTTAGATCCAATGGTTCAATAAAAAGTTATGCCCTCCACACAGATACCATGTTTGACTGTCATAAAAGTATAAGTAAACTGATAGTACTACACTCTATCATTCATAAATTTCAAACCGGAAATCATTTAAAAACTCTCTTTGATGAAAATGTAGAAAAATTGTTTTTACATAACTTATAAAAAATTGGTTTAGATCCAACAGTTAAATAAAAAGTTATGCCCTCCAAACAAAGACCATTTTTGGCTGTCACAAAAGAACAAGCAAAAAGAAAGATTTTTATTTGCAAATTTAACACATGTTTATTAGTTATTAAAACCAAACATTAAATTTGTTCAAGAAACATTAGAAATCTTGTAGTCATGGGTTCGAGCCCCACAGTGGGCACTAGAAATGTGTGTGTGAAAAGTGGATTGTATCTGTATCTAGAATACACAACACTTAAATTAAGTCATTAGATGCATGGCTAGTAAATAAATCAACGATGAACAATATACCATCACAAAGTGACCTATTGCCTTCTAGTCTATGCGAGTTTAGTCTTGATCTCAGATTTCCATATGCAATACCAGTGACTAGACAATACCTAAATGAAGGATTTAATCCATATGAGTACAAAATTGAGAAAAATGAATGCAAGATTAAGCTAGATAACTGCAAGATATGCAAGATTAATGAATATTAGGCTAACATGATTAAGCTATGAATAAATATTAAGATAAATGATTTAACAAATATGCAATAACTAATATGCAAATATTCTCAATTCAAAATCTTAATGAACCTAGAGCAAAAACAACATAATAACAATATATTCTCCAGGATCCTTGAATGATAGATGAAGATTGAATTTATAGAAAATTCAGAAAGAAACCAATGACTAAGATCAAATATTGATGAGCAATCAAAATTTTCCAAGAGGAAGCACAATCCAAGTGAATTGATGTGATTGGCTACTTTTCTCAGTTTTAAAGGAAAATGAACTAAAATTAAGATAAAATTAGAAAAAAACTAATTTATTCTCTATTTCATTCAATTTTGAGATTTAATTGTTTTAATTGCTTTTCTAAGATTTTTTCAATTTTTAATTCTTTTTTCACGATATTTCAATTTGATTTCTTTTCTCAAATTTTAATTCTTTTCTTCCAATTAATTCTTTTTTTGATTTGTTCCCTTTTTTGAAGATTTATGGCAATTTTTATTTATTTTTCAAATTAATTCATCTTTTTGATGATTTAATGGAAAATTGATTTATTTAATTAAATATGCAAAAGATATTTAATTGAATAAATGAGATATTTGATTTTAAAAATATTTTCTTGAAATGATCATATTTATTTAATTAATTCAAAGTGATTAATTTGCCATGCAACATTGATGATTTTAGAAATTAATTGTGTGCTAAATATTAATTTAATTGCCTTTGGTTAGGACCTTGGTGATGTTGTCGAGATTAGGGGCACATGGTTTAGGTGACCATATTTAGGGTATTACAATAGGTTCAAATAGATCGATCATGTGTCATGTATTGGAAGGAACAGTCTGTCAAAGTTGACAATTTTTTGGACTCATGGCTCTTGGGAGATTACGCCGGCAGGGTATGACTCTCAACATTTTGACGCTTTGGGATGCATGAGATGAGCATCCTTAGTGTAAACCTACCCACTCGAACACACTCGTGATGTCATTTTGTGCACATGACGAACTGAATCAATTCTAACCAATCCTGCAACTTTGCATTGCATGCAACTAACAGTTTTTGTAGCAAGCAAAAAAATGCTACCAATTGAAAATGGCTCCGAGTCATCAAAAACCGAGATAGTAAATTAGAGAGGAGCCTCACACAACCCCATAGGTTCAAACGGATTGATCATATGTGTCATGGATTGGAAGAAACAATCCATTAAAGTATGACAATGTTTTGGACTGAGGGCACTTGAGAGATCATGTCGGTAGGGTATGACTTGACGTTACAACACTTCAGGATGAATAATAGGAGAATTCCTAGCATAAACTACCCACCCAGATGTTCTCATGATGTCGGTTTGTGCACATGATGAACCGAATCAATTCTAGCCAATCTCGCAACTTTGCATTGCATGCAACTGACGGTTTTTGCAGTAGGCAAAAAAATGCTACCAATTGAAAATGGCTCTGAGTCATAAAAAAAAAAGATAGGCCATTGTAGAGGAGCCTCACCCAACCCCAATTCTTCAAGTGGATCGTGTTAGGCCCAATATGGAAAGCTAATGTACTAAGAGGGGAGGGGTGAATCAGTAGTTCAAAACATTTCTTCAACAATAACTTTACTATTATGCATAAACCGAATAGTGCAATAACATAATATAAAGCTAAAATAAATAGATAACAATCATAACACATATATTTTGGTTACGTAGAAACTCTTGGTTAGAGAGAAAAACTGTGGTGGGGATGGCACCCACAACTTCACTACTGCAATAATAAACAGTGCTCGGTTAGAGCTACATGTTTAGCTATTTCTGATAGCATACCCTGTTAGGAATAACAAGATCTATTAGATCTACCTTGCTAAAGGATTTTACAACACTTCATCTAAATGGTACACCTAGTTAGAGGCTTTACAATTTATAGACTTGATTAGAGTCTTTTACCCTATTAAAGGTTTCTCTTACAACTTCAAAATATTACAATAAAATTATTACAAATATTTGCAACTTTACATCTGGAATGTTATAGCAGATTCTATGTGCTTAGAATAAGATTACCTTGCTTATAGCATACCTTGGTAACCCATATAGTAACTCGGCAAACCCTTCTGTTTACTCTATTCTTTGACTGTTCTCTGAAAACTTTCTTGGTGACCTCTATGTCTCTGTAACAGTCTTCTTACACTCATGCACACACCTCTTTAACTCTTAACTCATGCTGTATAAATAGATCTCTTATGACGGTGATCCAATTCATTGCTTTGATCTTACAAACACGATTTATTGAATGAATAACCATGCAAACTATTTCATTGGTTAGATAACATCAAAATCATACACAATCTTTAAGTGCAATTTTCAATGTGATAACGGTTAGATGTGCCTCAATCTTGTAACATGTTTTCATATGCATGTCTAGGTTCAATGAATCTGGTTACACATTTCACTCAGTGTAAATCAATTCGATGTTTCATCTTTGCTGCTCGGTAGACAGCTCGGTGTATACTGTGTTCTGTGACTGCTTTCTTCTGTAACCGACTGAATATCTCAATAATAGTAACTGACTAGAGTATATAGAATAAATTTGACATAAAACTAATGGCAATATGATAAGTAGTAACAAATCGATCATATGTGTCTTGGATTGGAAGAAACAGACCATCAAATTTTGACAATTTTTTGGATGTAGGGCACTTAAGAGATCATGCCGATAGGGTATGAATATCGACATTCTGTCGCTTTGGGATGCACGAGAGGAGAATGCCTAGCATAAAAATTTCTACCCAGACACACTCGTGATGTGGGTTTGTGCACACTACAAACCAAATCAATTCTAGCCAATCCTACAACTTTGCATTGCATGCAATTGATGGTTTTTGTAATAGGTGAAAAAATGCTACCAATTGAAAATGGCTTTGATTCGTCAGAAACCGAGATAGAACATTGTAGAGGAGACTCATGTAACCCCATAGGTTTGAATGGATTGATCATATATATCCTAGATTGGAAGAAACAATCCGTCAAAGTTTGACAATTTTTTGGACTCATGGCACTTGAGAGATTGCGCTGGTAGGGTATGATTCTCGACGTTCTAGCGCTTTGGGATGCATAAGAAGAGCATGCCTAGCATAAAAATTCCCACCCAGACGTACTCATAAAGTTGGTTTGTGTACACACCAACTAAAATTTGACCATTGAGAGTGTGAGGGTGCTCTCGCACCAAACACATATTGTTGTTTTATTCATATTATCAATTTTTATTGTTTATATTCATATTATCTATTTTTGTTGTTTATATTCATATTGTTGAATGCATAGGCAAATACTTAGTTAAATTTATAAAAGGGCAGCCACCAAATACAACAAATACACAATAATGAACTGAATACAAGGAATTTTATAGGGTTAATTCAACATTTTAGAAATTTTATCAAATCATATTCCACAATTGTAATGTTTATATCATATGTTTTTATTGTTTATATTCATATTCTTGATTACATAGGAAAATGATCAATTCACTTTATAAAAGGACAGCCACGAAATATAACGAATACACAATAATGAACTCAGTACACATTTATTGGATCAAATATCAACATTTATATATATATATATATAAAAGGCATGGCTACCAAGTCAATACAAGTATTACAAAAATGTGGCATATGCCATGTCCAGATTGATACACAATAAAAATATAGAATATATCTACATATATTTGACATTCTATACCAAAACTAAAACTATATGATCCTAAACTTGTGGTGGATCATCAAAATCAAGCCTCTTCGATGCAATACGCAGCTCTATAGATGGCTGCAAAACCACAATTCAAAAGCCAAGTCAGAATTTTTTTGTAGAAAATAGTTCACAATTAACAATATAAATATTCATTTAACTATAATTCCTTTGCAATTGAAATGTATATTACCTCATCGGTTGATCTAGGAGCTAATGTCTTCACTCTCCTCTCCTTGTCACTCTTAGGAGTTTTCTTGAAGACATACTTAAAAGGATCGACGTTATGGTCGTATCATGAAGGGGTCTATTGTAGATTAAATGTACAATTAATACATTGTACTAACATAAATATTTTAAAAATACTTAAAAGCTATAATATAGAGAACAATGATGTACCCGTGTCTGAGATGCTTCTCCAATAGACTAAGGATGACTCACCATCAATGGAAAAACTGTCCCTACTACCTATACAAAAAATGATCAAAAATTAAATACAATTAATATAATGATAAGTATTGTAGGTTAAAAATAATTAATGTAATATTGCAAACAAAAGTGTACCGGATCCTAAGATGCTTCTCCAATGCACAGAGGAGGGCTCGCCATTGATGAAACAACTATGGATATTTCCTCTATGAAACAATTATTAGATTATAATATATGAAAAGTTCACATGTATGTGTGCATATAATCATGTAATCAAGAAAATAAAGTAGAGATACATACCTTCACCCTCTCTTGATCCATAGGTGAATCAAATGCATTCAACAAATCCACATAGCTCAATGGTCATTGTACATGTAAAATAGACAAAAAACACTAATCAATCAACAAACCCCAACTTATACTTGATTTCAATAATTTCAAACAATTGGACAACTAAAATTGTGTTCAATTACCTTCTTCCAACGTTTTTGGCATCTTTGAGGAATTCGTTTTCTTAGGATGAGGCTTAGATGCGAAGGGGTTACCCTAAAAAAACAAAATTAACATGAGATATTAGTACAGATAATATATTAAACATAATTTAAAAAATCTAAAATTAAATTACTTGCATATTCCATCAAAACAATACATAAAAAGGGTTGTACAAACTATGATACCATATAGCTTTGTAGGCCAAAATCAATTGCTGAGAGCGTGATGTCATCAATCTGGGATATTTGGTCCCCTATCAACACCTACAAACAAAAAATTGGACCAAGCATTAAAGATAGTTAGTATATCTTGTAATATTTTTGAACTCAAAGTGTACTATTCTATTTTAACATGTTACAAAATTTATACCTCAAGCATCAAAGTTGTTGTTGTAATAACTGGGGGAGGAGTATGGGATACCATTGTTGCACCCTGAAATGCATATTATTTGTCTCAATTTAAATCAATGTATAAATGAAAATTCATTTATGTAATTACAAATTAAAGTGACTGATAAATAAAATGCTATGAATTCAAATCAACACACTTGTGTCTGTCGCTGATAGCAAAACACCATGTCCATCAACTCATCTGTCAGCACAAAATCCTTAGTCATGTAGGATTGACATCTACTCCTGCAAATCATGCATGGATGAGATGTGGATCCATCTGTACCGACCACATCGTCTATCCTCGATCATATCCCCAACCAACTAACACACATATGCTGAATGGGCTCTCTGTCGCCACCTAGAGCAACTAATGGTTCATCATCCAGTACAATAGGGTGTGCTAACAATGTTCCATGCTAGATGATGGCACCAGTCAATGTTGTGAATGCCTGAAGAGTCTGTATCTCCATCGACTCTTTTAGATCTACTAGGACAGCCTGATGCACCTTGGGTTTGGGTGATAGGGGGCTATGACTCTCCTGGGCTACTCGCCTATGGGCGCCAGGTCTATCTTGGGTAGAGCCACCACCCCTACCATGGAACTCTCTTATGCCAAAATAGTTTGGCCACACAATGAGCACAAACTCATAGTATACTTTTCTCAAAAAATACAATGGCACCTCATAATTATTACAAGGTGGATCATCAAAGACCATCCATCACCTATGCCAAAAAGGATTCTTCATCTACACATTGGTACACCGATGTATGGGAAACCTCTTTGCATTAAGAGGTAACGACTGACCAGTTTTAGGATCAACAAAAAGGGCACATATTTGTTTACTAATATTTTTGTTTTTCACTCCCTCGTATGATAACCCATTAGAATAGTATTGACAACACCCTCCCTAAAGTTTTCCCATTTTGTAATTTGTGTGGAAACAACAATGGGACCATTAGCTAATGTTTCTAGGCTAGTAGCAAGGGATTTATGATGCTCAAGTTTGGATGTTTTCAATTTATCAAGCAGTCTATTGATTTTAGACATATTTTGCCCAAACTGATTAATTAATTACTCCTATGTTTCAGGTGTGTGGTCAAAAGGAGGAATTGGGGGTGTATCTTGTGGGATTTCAGAAGGTGCATTTTGTTGTTCTTATTGTGGATTATCATAATCTAGTTTTTGAAACAAAAAATGAAAAAACCCAATCAAGATTAATGAAATTAAATTCAAAATGTAAAACAAATTGAACAAATGGGAAAGAAAGACAAAAATTAACAAAAACTAACCTTGATCCATAGTGTCTGGAGGAGAAATGAGGCACCCCATTCATGGTTTGGAGGAGAAATGAGGCACCCCATTTGTGGTTTGGTGGAGAAAATGGGGGAAAATGTGGCTATCATGAGAAAATAAGACCTAGTTTTTTTTTAAAAATGTTTTTTGATAGGTACCACGTAGGCGGTTCATTAGGGATTATTAGCACATATGCACTCATTTTCCTAAAAGTAGTGCGTACACACTCATTTTCCTAAAGGTAGCACATACACACTCACTTTCCTAAAATCATCACGTACATGCTACCTTTTCTAGGCTCAAGAACAACGGAGCTAAGTGCACACGCGGCAATAAAATCACCACGTACGCGCTGCTTGTTTTTCCATTTTTTTCAGTGGTGTCCACTTTTCTAACCACCATCTTTGTGCATATACCCAAAGGGGGAGATTTTTGTAAATATGGTGTTGTCATTGATCTCAGCTATAGATTGTTTTTGATATGTTGTTGTCACAATTGATGTTGTAGATACGATGTTGATATCATTATAGATATGGAGCAATGTGTTGATGTCAACCTATGATATTGAATATTCATGGTTGAATGTCAAAATGTGTTGATCTAAAATTCATAGTTGTATGTCAAAGTATGTGATGCTCTGAATTCAAAATGTTCTTGATTGATAGATTGTTGCAATGATACAACTGAAGTATGTTTTTGGTATTTTTTGTGTCTCTATCTCAAGAGGTTGTATTGAATTTCTCTATAGTTGAAGATATCATTATGTGGTGTGGAGATAAGTCAAAGGACAATGTTAAACTTGTATGTGTGCCTCATTTCAAGTCACAATAGTCAATACAACCATTTCTAGGGATTTATAACTTAATATAGTTTTGTTGTTTATCAAGATGGACTAGAGGAATCCTTTGTACTTCTCTTCTTTTCATTATTTATACTCGCAGTTTGGAGGATCTAATAATAGTGTATGCACTTGAATTTTCCTTGAATTTTAGATGTTTAGGTATACCACAAGAATGGTTCAAGTTGTAATATCTCATGTCTCTTTTTCTTGGTGTGCATGTGTTCATTCATCTTAGTATTTGTATGTCTATCCCTGCTCAATTGAATGTGATAGTATGAATTAGTAACACACAAATAATGTTGTAAGCTACATCATGTTGTGATGTGATCCACATTATGGTATTTATTTGTTGATTAGAGTGGACATTTGAAAGGTTAATTAGTTGTTTGGCTAACCTAGTATATTTGCATTAATGCTATGTGGTTTCTGGCAACATGGAGAGGTGTGATATGATGCTTTTATTCCATTCTATCTATTTCCCTAGTTTGCATTTACTTCCCTTTCATCACAGATTATTTGGGGCCAACCTCCTTAGAAGATTCATGTTTCATGTCTACATGCTGCATCATAGTTGACTTGCAATATGTGTGCCATTATTTTAATGTTCATGGAAGCATAGATATGCACTTTCTAAGTTGAATTAGGTCCTATTTATCCTTTCTAGATTGGAATGCAGTAGTTCTCTTCTCTCCATAGATCTTTTTGGGATCGACCTCTTTGATCAATGCATGATGCATGATTCATGTTCATATTCTTTATAATGGATGACTTGGAGAGTTTTTTAATGATTGCAGAGGATATATATTAAAAATTAAATTATTGAAAAGGAAGTGGTATTGGTGTGAAGTATATTGTATGGTTAAGAAGATATTAATGTATACTAGAGGTAGTGAGCCAAAGGTTCTATTAATTGAATGAGCTCAAAAGTGTGTTAGAGGTAGGGAGCCCAAGGTAGCTAATGGTGCCAAAGTGTTGTGTTGGGAATTCATAAATTGTTCATGATACTCTAAGGTTCTAGCCTCTTTTGTAAGTGTTGTAGTCATCAGGGAGTAGTGAACTTCCTTTGGTTAAAGTGAAAAAATTGTCATTCAGGGATATCTAGCTTTCTTTAGTTGTAGGCCTAAAATAAAGTAAATCTATTTATATTATTGTTAGGTTGGATTTGGATAGTACCCCCAAGTATTTTGATCATCAAGGTTTTTCTCTTGTTGGGTTTTCCATGTAAATATGGTGTCTTCATGTGTAATGGAGTTGAATAATTTATTTTTCATTGTTGCTGATTTGCTTTAATAAATTATGTTTGTTTTCTAGTGGTGTTGAAGGATTTTAGATTTGATTGAATTCTAATTTATCCCCCTCCCCTCCCCCTTTGAGTATTCTAGTATGTCAAACAATTATGTTATGATTTTTAATTTTATTGCATCAACACTTGGAGGACTTATCTAAAGAGATCTACATCATTACCATTATCAATCCTAATATCAAATCTTGTCAATTCAATATTTTTTTATGATGTACCCTTTGCTCTACTAGGGATAACATATATTTTCATCATCATTTCTATTATAGAGGTGGGAACAACAATATAGATTTTGACTTAAGCAATTCCCTCTATATCACTTCAGTTTCCCTCTTTTATGTGTGCAGGTTACATATCTGATAGCAAAAAAGTTATAGAATTGCATAGAGAAGAATGAGATGCATAATTCTAGACTTTGAACAAGCCAAAACCCCTAGAATATGTTGAATAGATGATGTGACTAGTACTTTAAGGGTAAATTTTGGTGGGAAATATCTATAAAACATCTTGATTCAAAATTGAAAGCCACAACCAATGAAGACAACTATAGGTATATGGTGCCTATCTCCATAAACAAACACATTTAGCTACAGATTTTTGTAAGAGTTTCTTCTTTTATCACATTTTTAAATCTAAACTTTTGTGTTTGTTTCTAGCTATGCATTTTTCTATTTATACAAAATATTGTGCATTGTGCATAATTTTCTCTATGCAATGCATTTTCACATTAAAATCAAATAAAAAAGGGCCAACTCTCCTTTAGGACTAAAGATGAACCTTGTTGGTTTTTCCCTAGTGAAATTTGGAAGTAGTTAATGAATAAGATCTTTGTTCAAATTCCTAACTTAATGCTATTATTTCTAGCATTACAAATTAGATAAGAATATAATACACATTTATTAGTGGGAGAAGCAACTAAAGTTTAGTGTATATCTCTATTAACAAGCTTTATTACAATTTTTATGTTATCAGTAGGAGACCCTTCAATGTTTTATGACACCCCTTCATGTAATAGAATATGCACAATATCAACCAACACAAAAGATGACATATCTATCTTTAGGAAATACGTAACTTCTATGGCGTAGATAGTAGTTGTAGAATATCTAAAAGTGTCTAGAAGCTATCAAGTCTTCTTTTAATTTGACTTATGTACTTCTTATCATGTTCTAATTATGGAAATTGTAGTTTCAACCTTTTAATTATTGTAGTGGATAAAAATAGGGTTTCATAAGTTTAGCTATATAAAGTAGGAAAAAGACATATTCCACACACAATACATTAAAAGGAAAATAAACTCAATAGATCCAACCTCAATTATATAAGAAACGGGGTTTAATACAAATTGGATTCGGTTCCCTTTGTTTAAGTTGAAGATGTAATTTCAATGCCAGATCTAGGGAAAATGATGGAAATTAACACAAAATAATAATAACAATAAGTTCCAAATGTCATGTAGAGCTATAAAGTTGGATTTGAGAATAGGGAAAAAATCAAAACCTATGATTTAAAATTCGGTTTGAAAGCACAAGGCCGGGTTGTTTGGAGTGACCTAGTCCTAACAAACATTTTCCATTTGTTTTTATCAAATAGCATAACAAAGAATAATGAATGAGGAGGAGGGTCCAAGGGGTTGAGCTTAACTGGTTAAAACACTGGGTTCTCATGGTGGAGACCCAAGTTCAACTCCCAATAGGGACATCTAAAGAGGAATTCTAAGCTATGACTCTTGGCCTTCCATAGGATGGGGAAGGTCTTGGGGTCAATATAATAAAACATAATAATAATTAATAATAATTCAAAGATATGTAATGGGGATGGGGCCCCCTACTGTGTCTCCACTAGTTCATAGCTCCAGTCAAAAGCTATTTAGGCTTCGGCCAATTACCTATCAAAAACAAATGAATGAGGAGGATCTCATAAATAAAGACATACATGTCTTTAGCTATCCATATGAAGGATATTTTCATAGATTTTTAGTCAAAGGAGTTGTCTGTTCTCAAAGACAAAAAGTCTAAGTGGTCAACAATTGGATACCGAGATCACAGTTGACTCTAAAAGAAACGATTCAAAAGCCATGTTGCAAGACAAATCCTAAAAGAGAAATCAAAAGATATATTTCAATTTCAAGACTCATAAGATATTTTGACAAATATCTGGATTGAAAGTAAAAGAGAGAGGAAAATCATCGTCGTCAAATACAGAAGGGCTTCGATTGGGAATTGCTTCACTATCTTAGAGTTGGTGTTTAATTCACACATAGATATATTTGAAAAATATTAATAGCCAAAAACATACACCCTAGCACATACTCCTTTATGTTGAGGGCATTTTCTAAGAGCAAGAGATTTTGTTCTATTTTCTATTGGTTATGTCACATTTCTAATAAGTTGTTGAATAGTTGACACTTTAAATAGTATTTGAATTTGAATGGTTCGGACTGATCCTAAGCAACTATATAGATGTTGAGATAAATTCTATACCATAAATGATATGAATTCAATAATTCTATATTTTAGTAAATTAGTTACAACTTGATATAATTAAATAGTCAAATATACCTATCAATCTATGCCACCTTATAGGTAGAATATATACCAATATCAATACATTTTTATTATCAGATAATTTACATTAATTGATCTAGTAGATGTAGGATCAAACATTTTTTCTTTTTTAATTCAATTGAACATGGTACCCAAATCAGAATATCTTAAAAACAAAGTTTTCTATGTAGTTGTATTGTATCATATAGAAATATAGTTTAATTTTATTTATTTATTTTCTAATAAAGAAGGATATAGGGTTTTGTATTTTATTTGTAGATGATAGTAAACGAGAAAATTTATGTATGAATTTCTTGATATCTAGATTTAGTACTTACAGAAAAAATGTTAGTTGATTTGAAAAAAATCAATATATTTTAAATGTTGATTCAGGATCGAATAAAACAAAGATAAAAAATTGGATTGAACTTTTCCTCAATGTTAAAGTAATAGGAGTTAATAGTTATCAACCTCCACAAAAGAAAGGAAAAAGAGGAAATATAAAACAAATTGAGGGAGTTAACTTTAATTCAAAGTGAGAGATTTGTTCTTTTATTAAAAACAATCTATTTTCTCTCAAAAGGAAATCATCCACTTCAAACTCGTAAAAAAATGTTTCTTCAATTGAGTAAAATTTACTAGTCTTTTAAATGCCATTGAATATTTTTGACATACCAAATTTTCAATAGTAGGAATAATACTATATCATCAACATTCAACTCCATCTCGATATAGTCAAAAAATGTAAGCAAAGAACCATACTGACTTAAATTAGCTGAAAAATTTCTAAGCATTCTAAAAGATCTAATCATTTTTCTTACTCCGTCAAAGCATGAGGATTTATACTGTATTAATTTGATGAGATAAAAGTTCCTATAAAACTAAATCAACAATAAGGGAATTATGCAAGAAATATAAAAGAAAAATCCAATGAAGATACAAAGAAAAATATCATATTCCCAAACATTTAGTATATATTTCCACATATCAAATGACATTGATGTATCCTTTGCCTCAACTACTATTTTATTTATTGATTTTAATAAATTCGAAAAATCCAAATGGGATAATAAAAGATTCAAGTTCAAGAGAATTTTCTCTCGAAAATCCTACTTTATAAGTCTCCAAAATTGATGATAAAGTTCCCACAAAATATTCAAATTGTGATTCTAATTTTGCCTAACATTGTGCAAGATTGATACCAACTAATCACTCTTATTTATTGGTATTTCTAAAAAAGTAGCTAAAAGGATATTTTTAGCATATTTCCAACCTGTGGAAGTAAAAATTCATAACCATGTCCTATATGTTTGTGTCACCTAAAAAGTAGCTAAAAGGATATTGAAAAAGTCATCTATGGTTGTGTCTTCCATTATGTGGCTCAAACTTTCTATTGAACTATGTTTTTCTTTTTCAACAAATTTATTCATTCAGAAAGATATTTCGGATAGTATATCTTGGTAAGAATTTTGAATAAGATCTATGCTGGAACTAAAAATATTTTTAAAATGTTGGTTACAGGTGTTTTCTTCCGAATCTAAACTATTTAAAAAAGGATAGAAAGATTTTTTGTCAAAATTGACAATTTGTGAGCTTATTAAAGTATTTTTATAAATATCTTCAATCATGAGAAAATCTATGTTACTATGAATAATAGTGTTCAATTTATTAAGTAAATTGATTGATTTATATAAATCATGGTTTAGCACTTGGTCACGTAGATATAGATGCAATAATTTATTCACTTGTGACTTTATGAGTGAGATAGTTTCTTTCTCTGAGTACACAGCTCTCATTTCACCAATACAGAAAGAAAATATATTGTTATGAATTAGAACTAAATTGGAAACTAAATTTAATAATTGTCCATATGTTACATTTGTATTTTTTATCCAATTAGAAGAGGATTATAACTAGATAAATCTTATCCATTTTCATTGGAAACTGGGAATTGATGGATTTTCTCATGGACTTATTTTAGTAATAGGATTTGTAACTACATAAGCTACTTTAGCCTCTTGGCCAAATACTCGAAATCCACAATTATTGCATTTTTTGATGTTAGCAATGTATAGTGGCCAATTGGGGTTATTTTCTTATCAAGATATTCTACTTGTCTTTCTCATGTGGGAGTTGGAACTAATTCCTATTTATCTACTTTTATCTATATGGGGGAAAAAGACGTCTATATTCAGTCACAAAATTTCTTTTGTATACTACCAACGATTCTATTTTTATCTTAATGGGAGCTTTAAGTATGGGTCTCTATGAATTTAATGGACCAATCTTCGATTTTGAATTATTAGCTAAAAAATATTATCCCATCACACTTGAAATACTATTATTATTAGGGTTTTTGATCCCTTATGCAATAAAAATGCCAATATTTCCTTTACATACCTAGTTACCAAATACTAATGGGGAAGCACATTATAGTACATGTATTCTTTTGGCTAGACTTCTATTGAAAATAGGGGGATATGGGTTCATTTGGATCAATATGGAATTTCTACCTCATACTCATTCTTTGTTTTCTTCATGGTTGATAATATTAGGAGCAATTCAAATTATCTATGCAACTCTAACTTCATAAGATAATAGGGTTGTAATGCTAATTACAACTCGATGACATAAAACATGATGAATAGATATGCGAAATACTTTTTGGAATTTGAAATTGGGCTAGGATAAGTATAAATCGGGATAATAAAAGATAAAGGGCACACCTATTTATGTAAGGTCCCCAATAATAAATTGTTGATGTAATAAAGTGGAAAAAGAGTCCTAATATTGAAGTAAATATTAGTTTAATGCAATTGTACAGTCTTAAATTGTACTTGACTACAATTTTGTCCTCACTTCGGCCTAACTTTGGCATTCATCCTCTAAGGCCTAACTAAAGCATTGATTCTGCTCACACCAACTATCAAACATAATTCAGTTTCTAGGACCATGGTGTTGGGCACCATGGTCCTCTCAAAAAGGGTCCATCTCGGGGCCTCATAATAATCACCTAATTTGGCTAGGGCCCTAGATCCCATGTCATCTCAACTTAAAAAGTCAATTTTTTTTTACAACTAGAAATTATAAAAAGAGATCTACCCCTCACTTTTTAAACCTAATCAATCATAAGAATGAATTCAAGATCTCAATTACATGAGCTATAAAATTCAAGTGAGCAAGCAATCAGTCTTCTATCAAGCATTGGAGCAAAAGGGAAGTTAAGATTCAACCATTGGAGATGACATTAATGTTTTATGTTTTATGAAGACTATCTACATGAAAGCCTATTTCTTTGTGTAGAAAAATAAAACTTCAATAAAGGTATATCATTAGTGTTTCAAATATTTTCAGTCTTTCCCTTAGAAGGAAATCATTTTACTATAGTACCTCATTTAAATTTTTGATTCAATTGAATGGTTAATTCCATAACCAAGGTTTTACCTACGTGAAAACCCTATTTCCAATAATTTTCACTATTTCACTATGTGTGGGAATAGGTACAGAGCTATGTTGGAGAGGATCAAAAAGATTCACAGAGATAGGTACATAGTCATGATGAGCTATGTGTATGAGAACTTTTGAGAGTATATTTGAATCATCTTCTTTTTCTCAGATCTACATCGGTGGCTTTGTATGACTATAGCCCATTATTTCTATCAAATTGCTTCAATAATTCACTATTTTTTCATAATCTTTAACAATTGAAATTCAATTCAATTTAGGGAAGAAATAGCCCCATTTATAAGCCCTATAATTTGATAAGAATCTTGGTCTATTAAGCCCAAATCTATCAATTTTCATCTCTATCCTACTTTAATGGTAAATTAGATAATTTAGTGGTTTTATTATCTTAATTGAACCCTAACCATTATTTTCACACCATCAAAACAATAAAGGTCATATAATGCATAGAGGAATGAGAAATACTTAAATGAGTGCTAGGAAAGTATGAAATTGGACACCCTAATCAAAGGTGTACCTTTTATGAAGCTACAAGTATAAAATAATACTTTTTTGTGAATGAGCATGGGGGGTTGAAAGTGGGGTATCCCACTTGTGGGATGTGGGGGGATAGCCCCCTATGGGGGGTTTGATGGTTGTGTGCTCCAATGAGGGTTTGGGTGAAGTGCTCCCAAAAGCCACATTTTATATATAATTTAGCACTATAAATCTTGACCATTTAGCATTAGGTCACATATCTAATGGTAAATTTTTTTTTTCTTTTTATTGCTCTAGAAGACAACCCTATTTTATGAGAGCATTAATTACGACTATGTATTTTGAGAGTTTAATACTTGTTGATTTGCCTATAGATCTTTGTTGGTGATACTAAAATGAGAAATTTTTACTACAAATTAATTAAAGTTAAAATTTAAATTTAGTTTAGAAAGATATAATTTGTGTAACAAATAACTAAAAGTAGATTGATCCTTTTTTAAAAACATAATAAGCTAAATTGCACGAGGATAAGAATATGTCATATTATAGTAATTATACAATGTCAACCTCTTAGCATTCAATATGTCATCATTATTTAATCATTTCACTCATTAATTAAGTGAACACATATTCTTGATAGTCAGGTAGCTTAGGTGGGATTAAGTTCCCTCTCTATTAGTTTTACATTTATTTTAAAATGAGCTTAATACAATTCAATTCCCTACTTATTTGGTACACATAATAGGGAGAATTAATATGGTTAAGTTGCATAAATTATTTATCGACAAATTTCAATGAAAATTAAGGGGAAATAAGGTTTGAACATTACAATATAAGACAATAGGCTAGATATAATAGTTTTGATAAACAAGAACAAACAAATTTGGATATATTAATTCATGAGTTTAAAACTTTTTTACATCACAGTATTGTGTGGTGATACATAGTTCTTACATAATAAGAAAGTGGGTAGAAGAATACAAAAATTATCTTATAGAATATGGCAATTGTTTATGAGCTAACACTTAAATCAAGCATATACAATAGACAACAAAATTTGCAATATATGACATGAGATATTTTAGAGAAAGCCAAGAATGTCATAAATGTTATGTTTGAATGCATGATAAAAATTCACAGTTTAAAATATTTATTCTAATTTTTATACTTATTTATTGTTACACATATATAATACATATTTAAAGTTAATAAATAATAAATGTATTTCTATAGCAGAAGACACTAAAAACTAAATAATAATAAAAAAAAAGCTAATTAGTATAAAAAAATTTAAGAAACTCTTGTCTTGATTAGATTGAAGATCCTTCCATCAATTCATTGGTTATATCATGGATGTTCAAGGGACACATATGTGCAAAAATATAGACCATGTTAATGAAAGAATATAATTTTGTTTTATTTATTTCTGCAACATAAAATCTTGTGATGAGTTTTTGGCTTCCACAATATCAATCAACTGAAATCCACATCTCTTAACAATGAAGGCAATAAAATCTTGATTTGTGATAGATGACTTCAAGAAAATATATATCAATCAATAATATGAGGAACACTTTTATCCAAACTTGTATTTTGTGTTGATGTATTTCTTGAATATGACATCCGGGTAATGAAAGCATTATGGGTCCTCAATGTTGATGGCCAGGAAAGACATAATGTTAATATGGAGAAACATTTTGGTAGACACTTTATTAGCATCCACATAAATAAAGGCATGTTCCCATGCGGTTGCTTAGCTAATTTTGGCTAGCAGTCGTTGCTCAATATTTTTATGAATTATTCGTGGAGTAGTTGGCCACAAGAATATTTATCTTTGCTGCTTATTTTTAAGCAAAACATTTTAATTTTGTATTAATAGTATTAATATTAATTTGTGCACTTAAATTTGAAAAAAAAAGTATAATTAAAATCTTAAAAAAGAAAGCAAATTGAGGAGCCACGTGGCATTTTTGTTAATAAGTTGTTACTGGTTTTTTCCAAGCCCTTTTCTTCCACAACTTCTTTCTAATTTTTAAACAGTAGCTGCTCCACTAAAATAAAGAAAGATTCCAATTTTTTTTTTTCATGTTATCAATGGAAAAGCGTTCTATAGATCACACCTTCAAGTAATAGATATGCCTAGGCTCATCCTATACAAGAGACTTGACTTCTAAGTCTTTGAAAAGTACATGTGTTCTACACGACATCAAATCTTGTTTTCATTTGACTGATGTACTTCCTGTCGTGTTCTACTTAGATTCCACAATTACTTGGTATGCCAGAAAGATTATAGTTCTAATTTTTTGCGTATTCTACCTCTTTTCCAAGCTCGATCCCATCTTTTTTGTTTGATAAAATTTCAGCATCTTTTGAAAAAGACCACCACAATTTTCGTTGGTGGAAATGGAAATGAAATGGTAGTAGAATACCCATGAGCATGTTAAAACTGTAGTCCATCATGCGCTATCAATTCTTCTTTTTGATTGATTGCCTTACTTCCTGTCGTGTTCTGCTTCACATTCCACAATTAATAGAATTTACTTCTTTCTTTTTGTTTGATCTACGGACTGTCAATTCTTCTTTTTCGTTATAATTTTCTTTGTATTCTTTTGCTTTCCACACTTGGTCCCATCTTCGATGAATTTGCTTTGCATTCTTTTGCTTTTCCCATCTCCATATTTTCTGGTCGATTGAACACTCTGTCTGGCTCCACCTCTTTTGTTTGATGGAGTTTCAACATATTTAAAAGAAGCACCCATCATTTTCCCCGGTTTGCACGAAAATGGAAAATGAGTAGAATAAACAACAAATTGCAACTGTGCGGTGTGAGTATCATCAATAATTCTAGTGTTCACTTTAGTAATTGTGGAATGTGGACCAAAACATGGCTTGACAGCATAGAGACCATTTTAAATATTCACCCCTGCTTATCTTTGTCGTAAAAAATCCAAAACTGCAACTGGGCCACCTGCTATCTCTGTCCACCCAGCGAATTTTTTTGAAGGGTTATAAAAAGGCAAGGAATTAAGCATTCATCAAGAAGTCAAGTCAAGTTCAAGCATTCATGATCAACCTTTTATGAAGACACTCTACATTGCATTCTAAACCCATGTGTGAGGATTTAAACAAACTTCATCAAGGTATCAAGTTCAATTTTAAGCATTTTCAGATCAAATCTATTATTTCTCTCAAAAGGAAAGCATTCCATTTCAATTCTATTTCAATTCTACTTCAATTCCATCTCAATTATCATTTCAATTTCAAGATTATTTCCTAGATGAGTGTTTGACCTAAAGCGAACCCTCATCAACAAACCTATTTTCTTCAATCTGTGTGAAAGAAATTATCTTGGGATTTGTGAAAGAGGAATCCAATAGTGTAGACAATGAAAATTAGATTCAACTTTTGAAGTCATGAAAAGAAGAAGACTAGGATGGTCAACCCCCCTCGGTCCTAGGAATATTTGACAATTTTCTAAAATTTGATTATTTGTGTTATCTTGATGCAAATAATGTCAAGTTTATTTGCCCTCGATATTTAGAAGACCGGGATGGTTGAACCCCCTGAACCCAACAACTCTACCTAAAATTATTGTGACATGTTCTAATATTTTTTCCATCCTTTAATATATGTTTATTACTCTGCATGATATTTTGAATGTTCTATTATCATTACTTTATGTTAATTTGTCATTGTTTGTCCTAGATCTAGCATTGTAATTTAATTCTAATTTGAATATAAGTTCAATTAAATGCTCAAGAGGGAAAACTAAATCTAATAAGAACCCAACCTTGTTCTCTAAAGAATTGAGATGGGGTCTATTGGTTTTAATGTCTCTTTTAAATGTGAAGGCATGCAAAATTGGTGTTTTACATAGTTAAGTTGGTGTAACACTATTTTTCACCAAATTTACATTTTTGTGTCTTATATTTTGGTGAACAAAACATTGTTACATTTGTAATATTTCAAACTTGTAGTCTCAAATCTGATTTTTATGCATTTAATCACTCATATATGCACTTATATATCATAGAGGCACTTAATGCAGAGAAGTTTAAAGGTCAATTTACAAAACCCTAATTTATTCTCCTAAAATTGACTTGTGGGTTGCATAATTTTTTACTTATATGGTTAGATCTGATTCTTATGGCATGTTATTTTTAGATTTAGAAGCATCTACAAGTCTTCGTTCAAAGGTTAATCAAACATTTTACAAAGAAACTACAATTAATCATACATATAACTTGCGTTGTAAAAAATTTTGTGATTTCAAAATATTTGTATTCAATATTTCCTCCTTGTGTATGAGTTTTGTTACCCTTAGTCCTACATCCAATATTATAGCAAGAAGAAGTTATGGAATTAATGCTTCACAAAGTTTAAATACCCAGGATATGGAGCTCGAGTGGAATAACCTATTCCATTTTACTATTGTTACTTCTTCTAATCCGATAAATGACATACCTAACATCATGGTGCCCCATTCACCTCACACTTCTCATGATAAGGATGTTGACTCTGTAACTAAGGTTACTACTAATTAATTATGGAAGCTTAACCATGAGTTGGAAAGGCTTCAATGACAGATGGGTCAAGAACACCCGAATAGTGAGTAAATAGCCTTGATTGAAGGATTGAAGATAGTGGTTCAAAGTGATATGATAGGTGTGGAACTGTTGCATGGCATTGCTCATATTATTGATACTGATATTACCCCTATAAATAGTTGTGTGAAAGCTCTTGGTTACTCTCATCCTACTAGTCAAGTTGAGCATTCTATTCCTATACCTACATCCTTGCCTACTCTTCCTACATATACATTACAAAATAAACCTTTGTCCAAATTAGAATTACTCTAACTTCAAAAATTAACTAAAAAAAGTATACGTAACAAAAAATATATAAAAATATACATCCACTAGATATTAGTGTGAAAAATTTATATTTTAAAAATTAGAATTTCCTTCTTGCTATAAAAAATGTTATGCACCATAGAATAAATGTCAATTGTATAAAAATATAATGAGTGCAAATATCAAGTTATTAAAAGTTATTATATATATAGATTTAGAAGCATCTAGTGTTCAATTTAATAACTCACAAGTCTTCGTTCACAGGTTAATCAATCATTTTACAAAGAAACTACAATTAATCATACATATAACTTGCGTTGTAAAAAAAATTGTGATTTCAAATATTTGTATTCAATATTTCCTCCTTGTGCATGAGTTTTGTTACCCTTAGTCCTACATCCAATATTATAGCAAGAAGTTATGGAATTAATGCTTCACAAAGTTTAAATACCAAGGATATGGAGCTTGAGTGGAATAACCTATTCCATTTTACTATTGTTACTTCTTCTAATCTAATAAATGACATACCTAACATCATGGTGCCCCATTCACCTCACACTTCTCATGATAAGGATGTTGACTCTGTAACTAAGGTTACTACTAATTAATTATGGAAGCTTAACCATGAGTTGGAAAGGCTTCAATGACAGATGGGTCAAGAACACCCGAATAGTGAGTAAATAGCCTTGATTGAAGGATTGAAGATAGTGGTTCAAAGTGATATGATAGGTGTGGATGTAGTACCCCTACCCTAATCAATTTCTAATCTCGGTTTGATCTTGGTTAGTTTATCATAATATAATGATTATAGTCAGATGTTTTTATTAAGTGCATATCTGTTAATGTGGTTTTCGCACCAGTTGTATGCAAGATTGATTAATTCTCCTATTTTCATGTTATTATCTCGGGCTAACATTTTCATTAAGTTTATATATGTATGCATGTATGACTCTTGGATGCAGGAGATTTCAGGTACAGTGCCACATGGGTGCAAGGTTCGTCTCCACCTGAAATTAGAGGTTTGTGTGTACCTCTTTAATCCTTAGAGTTGGATTAGGTGGTCGTAAGACCCTAGTTTGACCATAGTCGTGCTCAAGTGAGCATCGTCAAACGTTGTCGGTATTCCCTTTTGTTTCAGTTTGCAAGTCGTCTGTCTGGTTGACCTTCTTGGTTTGTGTGTTTGGTGTGTATGGTTAAAATTGATAAATTAGTTCTTAGTATTTAATTCGATTAAATATGTGTTTGGGCATTAAAGATTAATGGACTAGATTAAATAGGGTTTCCTTACGTGTTTAATCGCTATTTGAATTGCTCGAGTCAGTTTGGAAGCAAGTTCAAGTAAATGGTTAATTTTAAATATTAAATATATTCTGTATATGCTGTTGAAAAAGAAAGTTTTGAATTTAATTGCAATAGAATTAACTGTATTCTGTTGGCTTTTTAAATTAGACAGGTTAAATTGAATTAATTGAGAAAATCAATTTTGAATTGAAAAGCAATTTAAATATATTGATATAGTTGGAAAACAAATATTTTTGTGATTTATTTTAAATAAAAATTTTAAATCCAAAAATGAGATTTTTGGTCAAACTTCTCCCATTTAACCTAGACTTTTGGAAAATATTGGGGATTGATATTTTTGGAAAAATATTTGTTGGAAAAATATTTTTGGAGGAAAATTTGGGGGTTTTGGAGGACGAGAAATTTCTTGAGCCTCCAAGTTGGGCTTTCCTCTGATCTTGCTAGGATTGCTGAATCAAGTAGTCCTTTGATTATTTCTTGGGTTCTTGCTTAAAGAAAGTCATTTTTTTTTTGTGTTTATGTAGAAATCTGGTTGTAGATTAAAAATCTTATGCTTTTGGGAAATAGAGAAATTGTAGTTTGAATTTCTGGATCTTAAATTCTCTTTGCTTCCTTTCCAAATCTCAAGATGGCAATTTTGTTTGTATAAATGGATTCTCAAAAAAAAATTAAAACCAAATTTTGGGGCTTGGCTGTTCTTGAGAAAAATTTGTTTAAATCTCCAATGATTATCTCTTATATAAGTTTAAAAATGGAATTTAGATTGGGGTTTGACAGATGTGATGTTAAAATTGTGTAAATCCATCTCATTTTGCCAGAATGGTATGGTGTTGGAAAGATTTCCCTTCCCAAATCTAGATATTTGGTAAATGAAGAAAAAAAATATATTTATTTTTAAAGTCTGGGAGTGTATTTTTTTTTACTGTGCATTTTTTATAGTAAATTTAAAAAAAATAAAAAAATATAATAAATAAATCAAAAAAAAATTATTTGTTTTACGTGGGATGGGGGAGCCAAGGCTCGACCCCATTCCAACGCCTTGGGGTTGTGTGCTCCCTTTGGGAACAACAGTGCTCCCCATGGGGGCCGCATGCTCCCATTGGGAAGCGTGAGCTCCCAAGGGAAGGGCCCACATGGGTGGGTCCACGTGGGTACCTTTTCCCCTTTTTTAATAATTTTTTTTAAAAGTTGTTTTTTTTAATATTTTTTTTTAATAAAAAAAATATATATAATATTTTAATATATTAAATAAATGTTAAGTTTTTATTAAAGTTTTAATTATGATTAAATTTGTCATTAATTAATATTCATGAATATTTTGTTATTAATTAATTGTATAGTGTTGATTATACATTGATTAATATTCAAATCTTATTTTATTATTAATGCAGATTTTTCTAATTAAATACTTGATTCAGAAATTTCATCATTAATTATTAATCTGTTATATTTAATTAATCACGGATTAATAAATATATTCATTAATTAATAGTTAATTTTAGTAATTTTCTTTATATGCTCAAGGAAACAATTTGTTAATCTGGGAATGGATTTTCTTTATTTGGCTTCCTTAAATATGTATATTTCCTTGATCTGTATAGTGTAAATTGGTTCTGGAAAAACAAATTTGTAGGATTTATTTTGAACCAGTATGTCGATGATGTTTTAATTGAAGATTAAATATCTTATTTGATTGGTAATGGTTGTCTGATTATATTCATGTGAAATTGGTTTAAAAACTCATTATGGCTTATTATGTGTGTTCAATGCAATGAACCTTAGAGAGTTAGAAAACCAAGAACAACCTGTATCTAAATGAAGTAAATAACTACAATCTAACTTAGATCATTAGAAAACTTGATTGACTATTAATGTTCAAATCAATATGGGAAAATATTGTCTTTTCCGGTTATTGCCTTTGTGAGTTTAATTTCTGTATTCGCTTTTGCTTAAGTAATGGCAAGTCGTGCTTTGTTTGATTGGACCCAGTCGTATGGTTGATTTGGGTACCTATTTTAGTCCTCTGTCCCGAGTTGACTATTGTATTGTGGTGGTGTCGTAGTTGGTCATATCCTTTATGTGGGTGTCAAATGTTGATTTGTGGTTGACCATAGTTTGTCAGGTCTCTAGTTAGAGTACCGTCAGTAAGTGTATCTCTTGGAGTCGTGTTTGACCAAATGGTGGATTTCTCCATTTTGAACTCTGTTCATCTGACCATGTGTATGTCTTGGTTTTGAGTTCGTTTGAGTATAGTCTAGTGTCATATGGGAAAGTGGCTTTCGATTGGGGGGCCGCGCCCAAAGTGGTTGCTGGGTAACCCATCGAAAGTGAGTCTAATAGGTGATAACCTAACAGTAGATTAGAATGTTAATCTCTAAGCAAGATAATTGTGCCTCACACATGAGACGAGTGCTAACACAGACTCGACATGCTGTGAGAAGGCCTAAAATGGCAAACCATCATCCTTGTCTTCATGAGAGGATGTGTGAGTCTGCATGAGGCTTGGATGGGCCGGAGGTTCGAATTAGGTTGCCAGGGTAACCTAGTGTATGGGGCCGAAACCTATGAAGACCTACCAGGGTAGCCATACTAGGTTGTGTGATGACACTTGTCCCTATGTTCGCTAGTGTGTGTTGATGTATGGTCTTGATAGGAGAACCTTTTGTGGAGTTGTCCTATTGTCTATGCCCTTGTGAGTATCAGGTTTCATGTTAGACCTTGGGTGGTGATGACTCAGTTTTGTGAATGTTCAAATGGATCTTTGTATTAGATTTGATTATGTTCAGCTGGATCCTTTCCTTTTCAGGGATCATTTATGTATTTATTGACCGATGCGGTCATTTGTATATTGATTATGTTTTGCCTTGATGGCTGGATTGTAAATTCTGAGAACCTCATGTATTCTTAACTTTATTAATTATCAGAGGGGTCTTGCAGTTGAGCAGACCTGGAGATGTAGCCCTTTAGGGGTGAACTCCGAGATCATCTTGGTGTTATGTGATGATTTTACTTCTTATATTTCACGTTTAGTGTTAGCATGTATGAATGCCATTTTGATCGAATGCATAAGTGGTTTAGATGAGATTTATCGTAGATGCATGTATGCAATCGTATTTTACAATGCAATAAATTATATCGTGAAGGAATGTAACTTAGAGTAGTGGAATATATTCAATTGTTGTTAAGAAAATTAAGTATGCATGAAAAGATCTCATAAGTTTATGATGAAATTCTTGCGTGTTAGAATATTAGATGCATGGCTTATATTTTAAGGAAAAGCTTGAATGAAGATTATGAATAGATCTTAATGGATGAATCTTTGCTTGTGATTTATATTTCCATCTTCTGAAAGAAATTATCCTTGTTTAAGAATTATCTCGTTTTTAAGATAATCAACTTATTGGATTTATTAGTATGAGTTAAGTTAAAAGTGTAATTAAGTAATCACATTGGGAAACTCTTTAGGTGTTAGTTGATGTCTTCTGCTATGTAATCTGAATCTTTGATATCTTGTTGTATCTTAATGTTGTGTAACTTTAAAAAATAAAAATAAAAATTATTGCACTCTATTCTTGTGTTATGGCTTAATCCCTTCTGGGTTTCCTAGCGGGGCATTACAGTGGAAGTGTTGCATGGAATTGCTCATATTGTTGATACTGATATTACGCCTATAAATAGTTGTGTGAAAGCTCTTGGTTACTCTCATCCTACCAGTCAAGTTGAGTATTCTATTCCTATACCTACATCCTTGCCTACTCTTCCTACATATGCATTACAAAATAAACCTTTGTCCAAATTAGAATTAGTCTAACTTCAAAAATTAACTAAAAAAAGTATATGTAACAAAAAATATATAAAAATATACATCCATTAGATATTAGTGTGAAAAATCTATATTTTAAAAATTAGAATTTCCTTCTTGCTATAAAAAATGTTATGCACCATAGAATAAATGTCAATTGTATAAAAATCTAATGAGTGCAAATATCAAGTTATTACAAGTTATTATATATATAGACACACACACATGTATATATATACATATATACATATATATACATATACATATACATATATATATATACATATATACACATATACATATACATATACATATACATATACACATATATGTATACATATATATATATACGCATGCATATATCTCTGTGTGTTTGTACATATGTATGCACATATGTATATGTGTATATATGTATACACATATATGTACATGTATACACACACACACACACACACACACACAATCTATATGATAAATATCACAAGTCAGTAGTTTACTTTATCTTAAAACTCTTAATTGTTTAGCTACTATAAGTGTTGGAGAGTAAACATCTAGTGGAAAATGCTAATTTCAATGTGAAGTTTGGCCAAAAAGTGTAACCTGGTATTTTGGTATTACTCTTCAAGAGTATGAACATAGACTTATACTCCTACTAAAGTAATTGCTAGATTTAGCATCAGACATTTATCACAATTAAATTTTATCCTCACATAGGCCTCACTTATGTGTTCCAGCCATCCATGCCCTGACCCTGCTTTGATTTTGCTCAAACAAACCCAAAATCAACACTTTTAGCACCTTGGTTTGACCCTATTCAAATTCAATCCTGATTGGTAAGACGAAAATGCCCTAGTCCTTGGATGAGAACACCCCTAACACCATGGTCCTCCTAGAAGGGGCATAAATATGGACCCCACAATGGTAATATTTTGGAGGTAGGAAAACTTTCTCCATGTTCGCCTACCTTGAGATTTGAAACACATTTGCTGTGATTACATATAAAAGAAAGCCTAATCCCGTCATTTTGATATATCGCACCATTTTAGAAAATTCAATCCTTTTAAGAAAATTCAAGTGCACAAGTAATCAAGCATCATCAAGACAGTGAAGATGAGGTCAAGTTCAAATTTAAAGCATTCATGATGGTATCCGTGATCAATAAATTATGAAGACATTCTGCATGACATCATTTACCTTTGAATGGAGAATTCAAAGCTAGATTCATCAAGATATCAAGTTCCACAAAGCATTTCAATGCTTGAAATCTAGTGTTACCCTCAAAAGGTAAGCTTTCCAATTCAGTCAATTCCATTAAAATTTCAAATTTCAATTTCAATTTGAATTTAACGATTAATTTTAAATCAGAGGTTTGGACTAGGAAAAGCCCTATCAAGAAAACCATTTGCATTATTTTTGTGTGCAAGTGATAGATAAAAATACTGCAAATAAAGAATCTGGTAGAGAATATGAGGGCGATCATATTTCATGTTTTCAAGAGAATAAAGTGGAGGATCGAGTCACTGTGGGCATCTTGGTCCCATTAAGTTTTGACAAACTTTTAGGAATATATTCTAAGTGACATTATAATTGTAAATGTTTTATGTTTGTTTGCATCTAATAGCTAGAGGATAGGGTCACCCTAACCATCATGGTCTTGTACTTTCAGGCTGAATTTTCTAACATAAATGCCTCTATTCTTTCTCAAATCTAGTTTTATGACCACATAGAATATTTATATCATTTTGTTCATGCTATTTTATGTCAATTTTCTATCATTTTTCTTAGATCTAGTATTTTATTTTAATAATACACATTCGACTTCATTTTTTTAAATAGGAGGCAAATCTAATCTACATTAAGTCTATTGTAGAACACAAGATGCCGCTAAGAGGGGGGGTGAATTAGTGGTTTTCAATAATCTGAACCATTTATACCTGAATATGTATACCAGTTAGAATTTCAAACACTAAGTGAATATACCAGTGAGATAGGGGAAGAGATAAGAATGCAAGCACACATAATGACACATCACACAACACCGGATATATGAGGAAAACCCAATGTGGGAAAAACCTCGGTGATAAATACTGTTGGAGTCTACTGCTCCAATCCAGCCTCACAATAAAATAACACTATTACAACATTTAGGGCACCAACCCAAGGAGTACCAACCCAAGGAACACCAACCCCTAAATATTTATGGGCACCAACTCTTGCACTGAGCACCCACTCAGTGAAATACAATGAGATAAAAAATCATTACAGTGAAAGCACCTTGTTAAAAATGAGTTTTGTAACACCTATTCAACTTCTTTATATCAGTTCAACTCTCCTCTACCGGTTCAACCCTTCTCTTTCGGATCTTAGTCCTCTATGTCCGATTTCTCTTCTTCTCTACTTCTGCCTTGCTGGATTGTTGGTATTTTGATGATGTTTTGATTGTCATTGATGGACACACACTTTCTTGATGTATGAGTTATGCCCAATCGGTATTGTGTATCATTGAATTTGTAGTCATTAGACTATCAATATTTTGTACAAGAAGGTTTACTGGCCATAGATTGACTGAAGCGGTATGAAGACCTCAAGTAGTTCAAGGATCCCAAGCGGTATGAGGATCTCAAGTGGTACGAAGCACCCAAGTGGTAGTTAACTTTTGATCGGAACACTACGATCTTCTAGTCTTCATTTGTGACAACCGGTATTTATCTGTGATGAGTTACCAACTGGTATTACTTTAATGTGTGATGAGTTATCATCCACCAACACTTTGGTAGTGTGTTTGTGTCATGTTACCAAATGTGTCTAGATACATTGTACCTAGGAACTTGTAGTCTAATCCTATTGGACCGACATGACATCAAATTCCTTTATAAGGACATCATGTCTAGGGTTTTGCATGTGTGAGATGTGTGTGATATAGAATAGAAAAGTTTATGTGCGATTTTTGAAGAAGAGATTAGGTCTGTGTGAAGAGATAGAGTGTGGAGATTTTGAAGACTGAAGTAATGTTGAAATGCATTAACAAGGAGCTATCAAGGATCTAATTAAGCATATTGTGCTATTATCTAGATCATTCACTTGTTGATTACTCACATCTTTGACAAGTTTAGAGCCCTTAACCGGGTAGGCTCAGCAAAGCCTTTGTAAATCCTCTAACAAGGTGGTTCACAACTATGGATCTTAAATCCTCTAAACAGGTAGTCTTTAACCGGACTTATCTCCTAACAGAGATCTAGATTCCTAATAGGATCTGTTCTGGTGAAGAACATTGTATGACCTTAACAAGTTTGCTTACTATTCTGCAGATAGTTACTTGTGAGTTTCTGCTCACCATGATTTTTCCCATTTGGGTTTCCAGGTCAAATATCTTGTGTTATGGTGATTCTGCTCTTGTGGATGAATTCTTTGTTTGCTATTTGGTTTGCATTTATCTTAACTGGTTTATTAGTGAATCTGCTGCATCGGTTATCTGCTAAACTATTTAAAAGTTTGTTTACATTATTTTTTGGTATAATAATTCACCCCCCCCCCCTCCTAGTATTCATCAATTGGTATCAAAGCCAACCTTTCTATGAGTCTAACCACTTGGAAGGAGATATGAGGGAATACAAAGTGAGGGAGCTTACTCATCATCTCACTCAGACTGAGAGAGCCTATGATGAACTCAAAGTCAAGTATAAAGCCTCTTTGGCCAAGAGAAGAGAGCATGCTGAGAAACTAATGGAACTTACTGAAAATAGCTCTTCTGATGAAGCCAACATGGATGCTCTAGTTGAAGAAGTTGAAAAACTAAATGAATCTAAAGTCAATCTAAGAAGGGAGTTGGAAGGAGTGACTATCAAAATGAGTTAGGAGCTAGAGAACAGAAGGAAAGCTGAAGATCTGGTAAAACACAAAGATCATGAGATCTCCAAGCTAAAGCAAGAAATCAGTACCCTTACCGCTCATCTCTAAGAGAGTAAACTGGAAAAAGAAGAAATACAAGGTGAACTAAACATGGCTATTTCTGAGAATGCAACCTTGATGGAGTCCAATGCTGCTATTTCCAAGGAACTTACTAAGTCAAAGGAGATACTTGCCAACTTCAATAAGAGAACTGCTAAGATAGAGCAAAAGTTGAAATCAGCAAAGCTAGTAAAGGATACCACTAGACTTGGTTTCTTTGGGTATGAGGAAGGTGAGACCTCTGGAACAAAAGTTGAAACATCAAAGAAGAAACCGACATCCAAGGATAAAGGTAAGGAAAAATTTAAACCTATTTGCTTTAATTGTCTCAAAGGACATACTGCCAATGTGTGTAGAAGCAAGGCCTACAACAATTTTCCTTATTTTTGAAACAATATGCCTAGATCCAATAGATTCAATGGAAACTATTATGCATGCAACAAGTTTGGGCATAGAGAATTTGAATGTAGGTTAGTTTTGTACAACACTAGGAAACATCCTCCAAGGACTCAAGGAGTTATCTCCGAACTTCCAACAAACCGGAATCCCGACCAGTTCAATACCTATGACCATCGGTTAGTCGGTTATCAAGCGGCAACTAGCTGGAGAGTAACTTGTTTGATCTGTCATGGTAGCGGTCACACTGCTCCAACATGCAGAAGGAAGAATGGAAGTATGAATAACAGACCAGAGAACACCTGGAATGGTATGCTATGATTGCAACAAATTGGGACACACTACCAGAACTTGTAGACTAAGAAAGAACCTATTGGATGATATACCAATCACTCCAGAAGGGAAGATTGATGTTGAAACCATTCAGGTAAAAATAAATAAAACTTGGAAAAAGAAATCAGAAGAAGCGTCACAGGATGAACCTGCTTCTACACCTAATGTGGAAGTCTCTGAACCAGCAAATTGAGCTTCAGAAAAGATTAGGGGGAACATATCGGTGAAATATTTTGAACCCTCGGTTTATATCGGTAAAGACCCTTACCAGTATGTGTTACCTGTTAGTCAAAAAAAGATCTGAAGTGGTAAAAGGCAAAATTAGGGTTTGTACCCTAGTGGTGATGCATTTATTATGGTCGGTGAGAGTTTCTGTAAAAAGGGATTTTCGTTATCATTTTCACTTATCTATTTTTGAGAAAAGAATTTTCAAGCGCAGAGCAACCAGAGCGATTTGTTTAGCAGTTGAGGAAATCTTGTGTGAAATCTTGCAATCATCTACAAGAAAACAGTGAAGAAATCTAAGCGGTGAACTAGAAACCAAAGTGGTGTTTTGTGCGCGACATTGGAAAACCTAAATTTCAGATTGTGAAGGGATTTTCTGAAATTCTTTCTTATCATTCGATTATGGCTTCTGCATCGCATTCTAGTTCTAGTGCACCTGTAGATACAGCTGAATTTCTTCAAAAGAAAATGAGATACAATGCCCTATCTCAAATTCTCATCAGAGTTATTGTCGAGGGAGATATTTTAGGGTATATAGATTGTAAGTTGGAAGACTTAGAATCCTTGGTGATTCATTCCCAGCTAAGTATGTTCTATGGAGATGATAAGAAGATCAAACCTAAGTATAGCATCCTTGAGAAGATTATACTACACAATGCGGTATATTTTTTGGAAGAGTTTACAGAAGAACATATTCACATCATCCTCAGCAAAGTGTATGGTGACAAGATGTATCTCGAATGGACCAATGACATCACACCAGAAGTGATTCATGTCATTACCAGATTCTGCATTGTTGGTGAAGTATCATCTCTACGGAAGGTCACCAAAACCAAAATGACAGAGCTCACCAATTTTGTGAGTGACCAACGGGTAATGACCATCAACACCATTTTTGATGATCTGGTAAAATATGCTTGCATGGTGGTTGGTTATAGGATATTTTATGCCAGCATAATGAATTTTGTCCCTACTACTGCAGTGAATGTTTCTTATAGGATGATCAAGGAAGACACTACATTTGGCCTATGTACCTATCTACAGAAGCAATTGTTGTTGAATCTGAAGTCCATCAAATAGGACAATTCACTGAGGTTTAGGTTTGGCCAACTTCTAGTCGGTTTATTCTTCTATTTTCAAGGTTATTTTCCCAGAGTAGGTGATGTTCAATGGTCTACTGACCTACTGGTTTCCAGACAGATTAAGGAGAGTCTACAAGTAGTGGGAACTAGATATCCTGAGGTTCTAGATAAGTATTTTGATGAATTCAAACAAAAAATGAACCAGAGAATGAGGATATCTGATGATATAGTGAAGAAGTATGAAGATGACATATGCTTCACAATAAGGATAGATGACTGCATAATGGAAGCGGTGGAACCTAGAAAGGAAGTAGTTGAACCTATGGGGTATGAAGTGGTGAATGACATATTGATCGGGTATGCCTCTACCCTACTTACCTCACCATTGGATGCAAATAAAAAGAGAACCAGTACATACTTGGAGAGGGTCACACCGATTGAGGAACCTAAGAAAAAAAAGGGTAAAGCAGTGCCATCGGTATCAGCACCGGTTACATCTACCAGTCCAAAATTGACCAAGCGGTCACCAACCAAAAAGAAACCTGAGATTATTCCAGGAAACGTATTTGAGAGGAAACGCAAATCCAGGAATCACTCACTAGAGTCAGAGGACATTGAAGCGAAGAGTGAAATAAAGAAGTCAAAGCAATCAAGAAAAAAGGCGAAGTCTACCGGTAATGTACCAGCAACTTCTGCACTGGTAACTATAGATATTACCTCTTATAAGCCAATGACACATTATCAAAGGAAAATAAATAATATTAGGAGGAAATTGATTGACGATTTAAAGGAATATTTTGATGACTTTAATGACAGTGAGAAAGAAGAGGTAGAATAGGTCATTAAATACTTATGTATTAATGATTGGTTGCCATCTGAGATTAAAACAGTTACTCCAAATTCTTTGTATAATTCTTTGGATAATAAATGGCGCATTGCCATTGAAAGAGAACAAGAGATCAGGGAGAAAATTTTCGCACAATACTTTCCTGATGCTTCAAATTCTAAATTATTTGAGATTATGGATAAGAACAAAGGCATCTTCTTCACGAGAAGGAGACGACTTAGGCTACTAGAAGGTAAAACTTCTGAAGTAGAAAAGGACACACATATACATGTTAAAGCTACTATCAAAATGCACCAAGTAGCTGAAGCCACTAAGAAGGTTGATCAAGTACCTGACCTATCCTCAGGCAAATGGGATGAGGTATTTGACAATCAAGGTGAAAGAGTGATAGAACAAATTGATCCTATTGATGCTGATGCATTAGATATTGAGGATGTCACTCCTGACAAAGAACAAGCTGAGAAAGAGAAATAGGACAAAGAGAAAGTGGAGAAAGAACAAGAGAAAAAAGCAAGGCAAGAAGAAGATTAGAGAAAAGAGGAAGAGAAAAAGAAAGAAGAAGATAAGAGAAAAGAGGAAGAGAAAAAGAAAGAAGAAGATAAGAGAAAGGAAGAAGAGAAGAAGAAAGAGGAAGATAAGAGACAAGAGGAAGAGAAGAAGAAAGAAGAATACAAGAGGAAGGAAGAAGAAAGGAAGAAGGAGGAAGAGAAGAAAAAGCAGGAAGAGGATAAGAAGAAGGAAGAAATGGAGAAGAAACAAAAAGAGGAGAAAAATAAAGAGTTAGAGAAGAAAGAAGAAGAAAAGAAAAGAGTGGAAGAGGAGAAGGAAGCAGAGAAGAGGAAACAAGAAGAGATCAAAATAAAAGAAGGAGGGCAGACTCCTAAGGCAATTGATGATCAAACCAAATAGGTTGATAACACCACCAGTCCTATCAATCTAACTCTTGCAAGTCTAACTCAATATGTGGATGTCTGAGCTGCTACGAAGCATCAAATTTGCACAAGAGAGACTAGAAGAATTATGGAGGAAGAAAGAACAGGATGTCATACAAACTATTGTCGACACCCTTACCAGTCTAATTCCCGGTAATAACCTCCCCAATACTGATTCCTCTCTATCCAAGCTCAAACTTCTCTATACCGTAGTGGAGGACCAGGTACAATGCTTGGAAGATGTTTCTCAAGCAACTGCAAAGAAGGACCATGAAAAGGCACTCAATATTGCCTTAGTCAAGCAAATGAATGAACTGAGGACACAACTACTAAAGCAGCTGAATGATATTAGTTTTTCTATGGGTGAGGGTAAATTACTTCTGAGAAAAATCTGCCAACCCCATCTATTTTGTGATGATGTGCTCAAACAGAAATCTCAACTCCAATCAGAGTTACAAGAATATATCAGGAACTTCAAGATGCCCTATGATTTATTCATTGTCTATGGACAAACTATTCATCATTTTCAGCATCAGACTGCCAAGATGGACTTAGAGATCAGCAACCAGACTCAAGACTTGCAAGAGCTTCAACTGCTCCTATTGTCAAAACTGCAGGTTCTTCAGAGATGTTTCCTCAACTTCGAAGCTATCACGGTAACTCAAGAGATGAGTACCATCGATGCAATGGATGAACTATCATTCCAGATGAAGACTGAAAGTGAGGTTGCTACCTCATTACTTGAGTCATGGACATTGGACATGAAAAATTTTGTGCAGAACTTTAAATCTGTTTTTGAGAAATTTCATTCCTTATTGTCATGAACATCTACTCTATTTTTATATAAGAAAAAGGGGTTAATTTGCATTACTTTGTCATTGTTGGCAAAGGGGGAGTAGTATACATTAAAAAAAAATTGTGAATGTTACCATTTCATGCACTTACTTGTAATTTTTGCAAAGGTAGGAGTATATATACTTAGGGGGAGTAATTTTGATTATAGCATCTTTTTTTGTTATTGTTGTAAAAACACTTAGATGTCAAAATTTTCCTAAGTGTTGCCATCAATGCCAAAGGGGGAGATCGTTGGCATTTTGATGATGTTTTGATTGTCATTAATGGACACACACTTTCTTGATGTATGAGTTATGCCCAACTGGTATTGTGTATCATTGAATGTGTAGTCCTTAGACTATCAGTATTTTGTAGAAGAAGGTTTACCGGTCACAGATTGATTGAAGCGGTATGAAGACCTCAAGTAGTTCAAGGATCCCAAGCGCTATGAAGATCCCAAGTGGTATGAGGATCTCAAGCAGTATGAAGGACCCAAGCGGTAGTTAAATTTTGATTGGAACACTATGATTTTCGAGTCTTCATTTGTGACAACCAGTAAATGGTATTTGTATTAACCGGTATTTATCTGTGATGAGTTATCAACCAGTATTACTATAATGTGTGATGAGTTATCATCCACTGACACTTTGGCAGTGTGTTTGTGTCATGTTACCAAATGTGTCTAGATGCACTATACCTAGGAACTTGTAGTCTAATTCTATTGGACCGACATGATATTAGATTCCTTTATAAAGACATCAAGTCTAGGGTTTTGCATGTGTGAGATGTGTGTGATATAGAATAGAAAAGGTTATGTGTGATTTTTGAAGAAGAAGATTAGGTCTGTGTAAAGAGATAGAGTGTGGAGATTTTGAGGACTGAAGTAATGCTGAAATGCATTAACAAGGAGCTATCAATGATCTAATTAAGCATATTGTGCTATTATCTAGATTATTCACTTGTTGATTACTCACACCTTCGACAAGTTTAGAGCCCTTAACTGGGTAGGCTCAGCAAAGCCTTTGTAAATCTTCTAACAAGGTGGTTCACAACTATGGATCTTAAATCCTCTAAACGGGTAGTCTTTAACTAGATTTATCTCCTAACAGAGATCTAGATTCCTAAGAGGATCTATTCTGGTGAAGAACATTGTATGACCTTAACCAGTCTGGTTACTATTTTGCAGATAGTTACTTGTGATTTTCTACTCACCGTGGTTTTTCCCATTTGGGTTTCCACGTCAAATATCTTTTGTTATGGTGATTGTGCTCTTATGGGTGAATGCTTTGTTTTCTATTTGGTTTGCATTTATCTTAATTGGTTTGTTAGTGAATTTTTTGCACCGGTTATCTACTAAACTGTTTAAAAGTTTGTTTACAGTATTTTTTGGCATACTAATTCACCCCCCCCCCTCTTAGTATTCATCATGGATCGCCACTCACACTCTCTCTACTTTCCTTCACTTTCTGCTTCTACCTTACTGGTTCATCCACTTTTGATTCACACAACTGTTATATTTAGTAATAATTTAATGATTTCCTTAACTTTACTGGCTAAACCCCTCTTACCAGTTACCTTTCCTACAGGTTCTCCTTTTGATACTCAGTTGCTTCACTCTTCTCAGTCTGATCAACTCTCTATTCACACAAGCTCACTCTTCTCTAGCAACTGGCATCCTCAACTTTAATCTTCTGTCTTCATATTTATCTTTTTGTTTTACCACCAAAACATAAATTCAACTTTGGCGTGCTAGCGTTTATTCTACCAACCACAAATTGTATCAGATCCAATCAGCTTTTTTTAGAGATGAACAACATGTGACAAATCATGCAAGAGCACCATTACTTACCCTTTCAGTATATGTTTGCTAAACTTGGCAACCTACAACCTATTTATCAGCCTTTCTTTTTTGTCAATCACCATAAATGATCTCGCAGTTCCCTTCATCAAATAAGATCTGCACCTGGATATCCTGCATTGATCAACTCACTAATAGTCATCCTTCAATCTTCTTCGAGCCACAATCAACTTCATTCGACTCGTGATTTTCGTAGTCTTCATTTAATGCTAACATAGTTGGCAACTACCTCACCATCGTACCATTCATCTACTAGTGCACATATGCCACCTGGATTCTTCCTGTCATCTCTATCAACATCCACCTCAATTCATTGTGTCGGTTTAGGTTTAGGAACTAACCAAATATACAACCAGTGTTTAGCTACCAGTTATGCAATAACTGGTTATCCTTCAAGCCATTCTCTTCTCAGTTCAACCGGTTAGGTCATGCTGACTTGGATTGCTCTCAGTTTTGTGTTCACACTCTATATGATCTGACAATCATTCATTCTATTAGTTTGTCTTTTTCTTGTTCATACATTCTCACTGGTGGATCTCCTTTCAGGTAACAATCTCCTTTCAAGTAACAATCTCCTGTTTGCATACTAGTAATCTCCATGACACCACCATGCCAACAATTTCACACTAGCACACCTTAATCTCCATCTACATCCCGACTGACATCATTATTCCAGAATTAAACCATGTCTACAATTTCTAATCCTTTCCTTTCTTCTACATTATCCTAGACATCATCTCAATCTATTTTCCAAAGTGACAAACTCATCACAACTTACTCTCCCTCTTCTATCCTAGTAGCTCATCATGCCTTCTCTTGTTGATCTGGTGCATATCTTTGATTTCATATACCGGAGGCTTCCTCATGATTCATTTAGGTCATTTGGTATAAGCCTTTAGTCACCTACCTTCAACTTATTTGTCTTATCCCAGAGGGTTATGATGTATTCCATGCATGTTGTGAGATAAGCTAAGTATTACCACTAACTGGTGGGAGTAGATAGATAGTTGCACTCAATCTGCCAACACCTGGTGGGAATGGATCTTGGTTTCTCATTCTTCTTTTGGCATTTCACTAATATGACTTTATTGAAACTGAGTAAACATATCTTCAACCAAAACACATAAATGAGTAGACTTCCATTTTCTTTCCTTACTATCTGCCAATCCTCTCTTCATCCAGTGACAATATCTTCATCTGGTGGGAATCCTACTGAATGTCATCAATCAAACTGCATACTGATTTCCTGCCCTTCTTCGTTAGTTCAACCTTGCTTTCTTACTAGTCACATGCTTACCGGTCAATGTTTCATACCTACCGGTAACATGCTATACCGGTTGACATCAATGACCACACAATGCCCATCTATTTCAAACTTAAAGAGGATATTGGATTTATAAAATTTATCTCACCTTTAAATTTTCTTTGTTGAAAGTGAATTGACTTTCTAGTTTACATAGCTTAACTTGTGAAACCATATTTTCTACTAATACACTTGGGATAAGACCTTCAAGGGTTGATGCATTTTTAGGCTTTACATGGACAACCATATCGTATACCTTTAAGTTGGGATCTCTTGGAGGACAAAGTTCTTCTTGGTTCAGAGATGTTGCGAGATATGGAGTAGTAGGTGACATGTATTAGAGAGCATGTTTTGGTTGTATAGGATAGGTAGAATAAGTATGAAGATGCTTGTCATGTGGATTGATAGTTGAGTGGGTGACAAGGTGTTCTTGAGGGTTCATCCACGAAAGAGTCCTATCTATTATGGTAATGGCTCTAAGTTGGATCCTCTGTTTGTTGGACTTTTTAAGATTTTTCAAAGGATTAGTCTTGTGGTTGATCACCTTACCTTCCTACCATCATTTCGTGCACCCATGATGTGTTTCATGTATCATTTTTGAGGCCATATTTCTCTGACTTGCACTTATCCACCTTTGAAGAAACATCATCAAAAATCCCACTAAGTATGGCCTTCATTGCTTCAGCATTGCACTTATATCTTCTTTTTGCTTCAAGATCGATAGGAGGACTAGAAGGGCTAGAGTAGCCATTTACAACTGACATCCAGACATCATAGCCTAAAGAGGACAAGTAGACTTCCATTCTACAACTCCAAACATAATAGTTTGAACCTTCAAACACCGGAGTAGGGATTGACTCAAGTACAACCATTATTTTCACACACTAGAATCTACCCAAGATGAAGAAAGTTTATCTAACTTGGAACCTAAGCTCTGATACCAATTGTAGAACATAAGATGCCATTTGAGAGGGGGTGTGAATCAGTGGTTTTCAATAATCTTGACCATTTATACCTAAATATGTGTACCGGTTAGTTGTTCAAATACTAAGTGAATATACCAGTGAGATAGGGGAAGAGATCATAATGCAAGAACACATAATGACACATCACACAGCACCTGATATATACGAGGAAAACCTAATATGGGAAAAACCTCAGTGAGAAATGTTGTTGGAGTCTACTACTCCAATCCAACCTTACAATAAAATAATATTATTACAATGTTTAGGGCACCAACCCAAGGATCATCAACCGCTACTGATTTAGGGCACCAACCCCTAATTGATAATGGGTACAACCCAAAGGAGCACCAACACCTACAATGAGCACCCACTCAGTGAAATACAATGAGGAAAAAACTTATTACAATGAAAGCACCTTGTTACAAATGAGTTTTGTAACACCTATTCAACTTCTCTCTACCGATTCAACTCTCCTCTCTCAGTTCAACCCTTCTCTATCAGATCTTAGTCCTCTTTGTCTGATTTCTCTTCTGCTCTACTTCTTCCTTGTTGGATCTTCACTCATACTCTCTCTGCTTTCCTTCACTTTCTGCTACTACCTTACCAGTTCATCCACTTTCGATTCACACAACTATTATATTCAATAACAGTTTATTGATTTCTGTAACATTGCCGGTTAAACCCTTGTTAAACCCCTCTTACTGGTTACCTTTCATGTTGGTTCTCCTTCCAATACTCAGTTGCTTCACTCTTCTCAGTCTGATCAACTCTTTGTTCAGACAAGCTCACTCTTCTCTAGAAACTGGCATCCTCAACTTTAATCTTCTATCTTCATATTTATCTTTTTGTTTTTCTACCAAAACATAAATTCAACCTTGGCGTGCTAGGGTTTCTTCTACCGACCACGAAGCATATTAGATCCAATTAGATCTTGTTTCAAAGTTGGACAACATGTGACAAATCATGAAATATAGCCATTACTTACCCTTTCAGTACATGTTTTCTAGCCTTGGCAACCTGAAACCTTTTTGTCAGTCTTGCTTTTTGGTCAATCACAATAAATGATCTCACGGTTCGCTTCACTAAATTCGATCTGCACATGGATATCCTACATCGATTAACTCACCAAGAGTCATCCTTCGATCTACTTGCTTTAACTTCTATTTCTTATCCGAGAGGGTTATGATTCCATGCATGTTGTGAGTTAAGATAAGTATTACCACTAACCGGTGGGAGTAGATAGATAGTTGCACTCAAATTGTCAACACTAGGTGGGAATGTATCTTAGTTTCTCATTCTGCTTCAAGCATTGCACTAATATGACTGTACTAAAACCAAGAAAACATATCTTCAACCAAAACACATAACCCAGTAGACTTCCATTTGTCTTCCTTACTATTTGCCAATCTTCTCTTCATCTAGTTACAACATCTTCATACCAGTTGCCTACCCTTCTTCATTAGTTCAACCTTGCTTTCTTATTGGTCACATGCTTACCAGTTGGTAACAACACAATGCCAACAAATAACTTAGCAGTCGACTTTCCATATTGGTCTCCACTACTTACTCACCAGTCAACATTCCACATCGGTCTCCAGTAATTACTCACTAGTCAACATTCCATACCTACTGGTGACACGCTATCCAATACTTACTCACCGATCAATATTTCATACCTACCGATGGCATGCTATAGCGGTAACATGATATATCGATTGACATCAATGACAACACAATTCCAACAATCTCCCCCTTTGGCATTGATGTCAACACATGTAGTATCCAGTATACTGCTGGTTGCCTCTTCCCCTTTGACAAGAACAATAAAGGGGACAACCAGAATACTCTTCTCTTTCCGATAGAGCAAACTACAAGATTTTACATTCCTTCAACTAGAAACACTTGGGACAGAGGGCTCTAACACCAACCTGATACCAATTGCATATACCAATCTAATACTGATATGATACCTCTAATACCATTGTATATTCTCCCCCTATGTAGGTAACTCTCCCTCTTTGTCAACTCTCCCCTTTTGACATACAGGTTGAGAACTTATTTCCCTTTCTATTCACAACTGGTTGAGTACTTTTTCTCCCTTATTGTAGGCAACTATCCCAATACACCAGACTAGTGTTCCTTTCACCCAATGGTTGAATTGTGACTTTTATTAGTACATGTTGAACTGACCCTACTAGTTAAGATGAGAGGGAGGGTGAATCATAAAAATTCACAATGCAATATATTTATTAGATTCAACCTCGATAACCTTAGCTGATATGCAACTATGACTATAAATCATTCAAACTCATAAACAGATACACTTAAGACATCATAACACATTTAACACTAGATTTAACGTGGAAACCCAACTAGGGAAAAACCATTGTGGGATTTCGGACCCACTAAGAAATATACCCTTCTAGAGTATGCTCGGTTAAAAGCTAATCCTGTTAAAGATTACAAACACATTGCTAGATGTGACCTGGTTAAGGGATTTCCCTCTGACTTGTTAGAGTCTTGCACTTTGTTAGAAGTGACCTTGTCAAAGGATTTCAAACACTCATTTAGAATGTTACCTTGCTAGAGGGTTTACAAATAAGACTGTTAAGTCCACTCAGTTAAGAGATTTCCTGTCACTTACAAAATAAACAACAATAATAAAATTTATTTGCAACTTCACATCTGAAATGCTAAAGCAGATTCTATTTGCTCAAAACAATCTTGTCATATGACTTATCTTGTCCCTTGTTGGGCTTGCTAGGCTTCTCAATCTGTTCTTCAATCAGATCTTCAAGCTTCTGTGCTCGGTAAACATTGTTGTAGCATCATTGTGCATACATTTTCCCACATGCATTGTTCATCAACAATTCCTTATTTATAAACAATTTCTAACTGCTTAATCTCCTTGATCACATTTCCCATAATCAATTTTAGCCATCAGATCTTCAAACTTGACTAGGTTCAATGTATCCTTCGATCTGAAAAATGTTTTACCTCACCTTGGCACTTGCATTCCTTCCTTGGAACTTGTGCTAGGTTATTGTAGTTCAATATGTGCTGTATATCTTCCTCTTGATTTTCCATGTCGTCGATCCTCAACAAACTTCTTGCGCGGCATACCAATCATTTATTCATCTCCATCTCATCAGCATCCTTCATTAAATAATGCTTTTATTCATCCAATGCGATCTATTATAACTCGGTTGTTACTCGATAAATACTGAACTTCACTCGGTAGACATTCTGCCTTCTTTAACTGATATCGATAACCTTAGGGTTTACCGACTAGGTACCTTATGGTTTACTGACTAGGTTCTTTGCTCAATGACATAGTACAGTATTAAACTTATAATCAACAACATATGTAGGATATCAAAACAATCAAAACAACATGATCTCATCATTGTCTAATTCAGTAATAGTTGCACATTGAATAACTTATTACTTCCCTTCATTATTACATTCATTCTGTGTCACTTACCGACATCTTTATACTTGTCAAAACATACTTATTAAGATATGGCAACATCATACTGAATCAGAAGATCACTTGCTTGACATCAATGACAAAATAATATTATTAGGATAGTAATCATCCTTTCACAGTTATATCAACAATCTCCAACAACCTTCCCAATATCCTCATAATCTTCAGTGCCTCTCAGGTATCTGAAAATTCTCTTGACTGCTATCAAATGAGTTTCTTTCGGATCTACAGAAAATCTTGCAACTATACCTACTGCATGTGCTATATCCAGCCTACTGTGAACCACATATTGCAGCTTTCCAATCATAGATTGGTAAAGTGTCTCATCAACAAATGTAGATTCATCACTCTTTGATAGTTTATAATTGGTAGTCATAGGAGTACTTACAGGTTTATAATCCTCCATTCCAAATTTCTTCAAGATTTCCTTTACATACTTGGATTGAGTAATGAAAATCTCATTTTTCATTTGCAGTATCTGTAAACCTATAAAATACTTTATTTCGCCGATTAATGACATCTCAAATTCTTTGCACATTTCATTTCCAAAGTTCTTGCATAGGGAGTCATTTCCATAAAAAATAATATCATCAACAAATATGGCTGAAAGTAGTATACCATTGTTTTCATCATTTTTCATATACATGTCATTTTTGCTTGTCCTTATAAATCCAATCTTGATCAAATAAGAGTGCAGTCTTTCATAACATGCTATAGGTGCTTGCTTTAAACCATATAATGCTTTGTTCAACTTACATACCCGATCTTTATTCTTGTCTTCAATAAATCCTTTAGGTTGTTCAATATATACTTCTTCTTCTAATATACCATTTAAAAATGCAGATTTAACATCCATTTGATATACTTTGAAATTTTTGTAAGTAGCATATGCCAACAATGTTCTCACTCCTTCAAGTCTTGCCACAGGTGCAAAAGTCTAACCATAATCAATTCCTTCTTCTTGAGCATAGCCTTTGCAAACTAGTCTTTCTTTATTCCGAATGACCTCTCCTTTTTCATTTAGCTTGTTTCTAAAAATCCACTTTGTACCGATTACATTTTTCTCTTTTGGTCTTGGGACCAGTGTCCATGTTTCATTCTTCTTGATTTGTTCAATCTCTTCTATCATAGCATTTATCCAATCTTCATTACTAAATGCTTCTTTTACTATCCTCAGTTTGTTTCATCTCAGTTTGTTTCTTGTCATTATTGGATCATCCTTATCTCCTATAATTTGACTTGAAGCATGATTTCTTCTGACATACTTGGCTAATATAGGCTCGATAGGCTCTATATGATCTTCTCCATCACTCGGTAACTAAGTATTTTCTTCATTTTCTTCATCAATTTTCTTGGTAGGATTTCTTGGTTGAACATAAACAAATTCTTCATAATTTTCTAGTTCTTTGGAATTTCCTTCATCATTTCTTTCTGCAAATTCATCAATTTTCACATTTGCACTTTCTACTATTTTATTAGATGATTTTATCAGACATTTAAATGCTTTGCTTCTAGAAGAATAACCAAGAAATGTTCCTTCTTTGCTTTTCTGATCAAACTTTCCATTTTTGTCATCTTTGTGAACACGCCATCTACTTCCAAATATCTTAAAATATCTTACATTAGGTTTCTTGTCATACCAGATTTCATATGGTGTCTTCAAAGTTCCTTTCTTCAATTGTACTCAGTTCAGAGTACAAACTGTAGTGTTGATTGCTTCTCTCCAAAATGTTTGAGGTACCCTCTTTTCTATCATCAGGGTTCTGGCACAATCTACAATTGATCTGTTTCTTCTTTCAGCTATCCCATTTTGCTGAGTTGTTCTCGGTGCAGACACTTGTCTCTTTATACCATGATTATTGGAAAATAGGTTAAATTCATCAGAAGTAAATTCTCCTCCTCTATCAGATCTTAGACATTTCAACTGTCTCCCTATTTCTTTTTTAACTCTAGCCTTATACCATTTGAACATTTGAAAGGCTTCTGATTTCTCTTTTAAAAACATAACTGACATCATTCTTGAGTAATCATCCACAAATAATATGAAGTATCTATCTCCATAATAACTTTGAACTTTCATAGGACCACAAAGATCAGTGTGTACAAGATCTAAAATTCCTTTAGAAGTGTAGGACTTACTTGTAAAGTTTGACCTTGTCATCTTACCCATCTGGCATCCTCGACATATTGCATTCTCGGGTTTTTCCAAGCTCAGTATACCTCTTACTCAGTGCTTCTTTCTTACTTGATCATGTTATCAAAATTTACATGACAAAACCTTTTATGCCATAACCAGGTATCTTCTATTTTAGCATACAGACAATTGTTCCTAGTTGAGTCAAGATAAAATGTATTACCTTTTGTTTGTGTCCCGGTAGCAGCCAGCTTTCCATGTTTGTCATGAACTTTGACACATCCCTTCTAAAATTCTATTTGGTATCCTATATTGTTTAGCTGTGCTACACTCAACAAATTGTATTTCAAACCTTCAACCCAGTATACATCATCACATTTAGCATTGTCAAGAAGTGTTATGGATCCTTTACCTCTCATTGGACAAGGTGCATCATTACTGAATCTTACATATCCTCCATCATAGTCTTCTAATTTAACAAACTTGTGTTTATCACCTATCATGTGATGTGAGCATCCACTATCTATGATCCAAGAATCATTTTTATTTATATGAGATATTAGGGATTTTTCTTTATACCTTTGTTCATTTGATCCATCTTTGATAGCCACATAAACAACTTCCTCTATCTTAGTCTCATCAGATTTATCATCGTTGGATTCCTCATCAGCTACTAGGCATGTCTTTCTATCTTTCCTTCTGATGTCTCGGTGTCCTCTATATTGGTTGTCTTTCTGTCTATCATCTCGGTGGTCTCTCTTTTCACTAGATTCCTTGTCAAGACAGTTAGAAGCCATATGTCCTATTCTATCACAGTTAAAACATTTTAAAGGTAATTATACTTACCTTTGCCTCTCGGTAACCTTCTGGCTAATAGTGCTTCAAACTCTTCTTGTTTCCTGATTTCCTCATATAGTTTGTGTACCTCTTCCATGTTTTTGCAAAATCTTTCACTTGCTCCACTGTGATTTCCTTCAGTATACTTATACATTCTATCATTGTAATCATCAGATTCACCAATATGAAAAGAACTAAATGCAGATTCAACTTTATTTACTGAGGACCCAATATTATCAAGATTACTTAACTCAAATGCATGTAGCTTACTGATAGTAGCATCCAATGAGACCGGCATGTTTGGTACAAACCTTAATTCATTGATTGTAGAGACTCGAATGGCATAAGCAGGTAGAAGTGTTCTAAGTAACTTACTTGTTACATCCTTTTCTTCAATAGTTCCCCCTGCTCCTTTGATTTGATTGACAATCTCCTTTAACCTTGTACTATATTGGGTTATGTTCTCACCTTCATTCATTCTCATGGATTCAAGTTGACCTCTTAGACTATCTACTTTTTCTCTTTGAACATGTTCATCACCACCATACATAGATATAAGCTTGTTCCACATTGCTTTGGCATCATTGCAACCTTCTAGGTCGATAAACTCTAAGTCGATTGATGTAGATGTTATTTCAATCATAGCTTGAATATGTTCTTGCTTTGCCTTTATCTCTTCCATTGTCATCGGGTTGGTGCTGGGTGCTATGTAATCATTCTCTAGATAATATGTTGCATATTCTCCAATTCCTGATAAATGCAGCTTCATCCTTTTCTGCCATGTGGAGAAACTTGACTTGTTCAGCTTTGGTGCATCCCTTTTATACATCTTCGGATCTTTCCTCAAGTACCTTTAAACTTTTCTTCCAGAGTCCAAAGCTCTGATACCAATTGTTAGTTAAGATGAGAGGGAGGGGGTGAATCATAAAAACTCACAATGCAATATATTTATCAGATTCAACCTCGGTTACCTTAGCTGATATGCAACTATGACTATAAATCATTCAAACTCATAAACAAATACACTTAAGACATCATAACACATTTAACACCAGATTTAATGTGGAAACCCAAATAGGGAAAAACCACTGTGGGATTTCAGACCCACTAAGAAATATACCTTCTAGAGTATGCTTAGTTAAAAGCTAATCCTATTAAAGATTACAAACACATTGCTAGATGTGACCCAGTTAAGGGATTTTCCTTAGACTTGTTAGAGTCTTGCACTTTGTTAGAAGTGACCTCTGCAAAGGATTTCAAACACTCATTTAGAATGTTAGCTTGCTAGAGGGTTTACAAATAAGACTATTAAGTCCACTCGATTAAGAGATTTCCTGTCACATACAAAATAAACAACTGTAATAAAATATATATGCAACTTCACATCTGAAATGCTAAAGAAGATTCTATTTGCTCAAAACAATCTTATCATATGACTTATCTTGTCCCTTGTTGGGCTTGCTAGGCTTCTCAATCTGTTCTTCAATCAGATCTTCAAGCTTCTATGCTTGGTAAACATTACTGCAGCATCATTGTGCATACATTTGCCCACATACATTATTCATCAACAATTCCTTATTTATAAACAATTTCTAACCACTTAATCTCCTTGATCACATTTCCCATGATCAATTTTAGTCATCAGATCTTCAAACTTGACTAGGTTCAATGTATCCTTCGATTTGAAAAATGTTTTACCTCGACTTGGAACTTGCATTCCTTCCTTGGAACTTTTGCTAGGTTATTGTAGTTCAATCTGTGCTGTAGATCTTCCTCTTGATTTTCCATGTCGTCAATCCTCAACAAACTTCTTGCACTACATACCAATCATTTATTCATCTCCATCTCGTCAACATCCTTCATTAAATAATGCTTTTATTCATCCAATGCAATCTATTATAACTCGGTTGTTACTCAGTAAATACTGAACTTCACTCGGCAGACATTCTGCCTTCTTTAACCAATATCGATAACCTTAGGGTTTACCGACTAGGTACCTTAGGGTTTACCGACTAGGTTCTTTGCTCGGTGACATAGTATAGTATTAAACTTATAATCAACATTAACATGTGTAGGATATCAAAACAATCAAAACAACATGATCTCATCATTGTCAAACTCGGTAATAGTTTCCCATTGAATAAGTTCTTACTCCCCTTCATTATTACATTCATTCTATGTCACTTACCGACATCTTTATACTTGTCAAAACATACTCATTAAGATATGGCAACATCATACTGAATTAGAAGATCAATTGCTTGACATCAATGACAAAATAATATTATTAGGACAATTTTCATCCTTTCACGGTTATATCAACAATCTCCAACAACCTTCTCAATATCCTCATACCAACAAACTTACAAAAATGCTAACAATCTCCCTTTGTAAAAATGCTAACAGACCCCAGTAGAAGTCACTAGCAATTCTTGATGAGCACATTCTAGTCTTGTTCTATTATTCTCCCAGGAAAACTAATTTGTAACTTTGATAGATAAAAAAATTGAATTGGCACCTTCCCAGAGGATCAAACCTCTTGGTAGGTCTACACAACTGTCTGAACTCCCCTGAGGCCAGCATATGGCTCAAAATTCAAGGGCTGTAAAGCTATGAACTCCCACTGAACCATAGATCTCAAGTCTTCTTTGCATGTTAGGTCCTAAACCGGGGCTCCAATCTACACCTTGTACCAGTAGAGCTGAGTATATATGATTTGCAAACGATCTTCCACTTTAATGATATTCATCATATCCTTATGACATAATCTTGTATGACTACAATGCCAAATCACATCAATCATCATGTCAACTACCAAACTGGTTAAATAATAATGATACATGCACATAAGATCAACTACCGGACCACCACATTTTCACATAAAACTTCTCCAATATTTCTCAAGGCATTATTTCCTTAATCCAAGCCACAAGAGTCACTGCAATGATCCTGGAACACATTGACTCACATAATCTACAATATCGGTTAATATACATACCGGTAACATATTATACATACCGGTTTACTATAATGGATCAATATCTCTACCGAAACACCTTCCTCTAACCTTTGTCTTCTTGTGTGAAATGCTACTACTACCATTTTGTAGTTTAAGCCATCCATTGACACTTGCAGCAGTGATCCATCTCACATGTGCAAATGTGTAGCTAAGGCAGTAACTAGACAAATTGTCATCTCATCTTCTTCCTTGTGTCAGCAACAAACAGTCCTTTCATTTGTCCTTTTCAAAATTTGGGGCTGAATGATATGATCAATATGTAGCTCCCCCTAAAATCCTGCATCTCCTTTAAGCCTTAGGAGATATCACCTGTGCATTGAATGCACAATGCCTACCCATGGTCATGTTCTCTTGCTTCTTTCTCCATACTTGCTTTATCTCACTCCTTTTCTCATTTGTAGTCTTTGGAGCAGTGTTTATTTTCTTCTTCTGATTGGCCCTTGCTCTACAAGATTTTGCAGTATGACCAAGAACATTGTTGTAGTATCATATTGTGTTCATGCCAACTGGATGATCATGGGGTCTTCCATTAACCTTATTTGCTCCTCTTCTCCTGGTCATGCTATTGTAGCCTTCTTGATCTTGCAGGAGTATTTCTCCTTTTGTTCCATGTAGATATTTGTCTCCTATACATTATGTCATCTCTTCCATGCTAATCATAATTGCTATATCTTTCAATTTTGTTGGAAGAGAAAGTGGAAGGGCTGCCATATGTATGAGGCTTCTTTTTCCTACATTGATGACTTCTATGGCCAGGTCCATTACATTTATAGCATACATCATTTACATTTCTAGAAGTATCAAATGTACTCTTCCTATCATAGACGGAAGTAGATCTATGCATGAGTCTGCAACATGAACTTTTATGTCCATGTCTATGGCATCTATGTCAAACTACATTCCTATTTCTAGAGAATGCAACTTGACCACTTTCAAACCCTTTCCTACATTCATTTTCCCTACGACCATAATCCTTGCATGAAAGAGAGTAATTGGAGAAAGAGGGGTTATAACTTACAAATTTATTCTACCAAACATGAGGTGATCTTTCTGGTTTGTTTTCTCCTTTTCTACTTCACTAGGGATTTAACTTGAGTTGTCCAGTCTCTACAAACCTTTCATCTGATCCCTTCCTTTCACACACTTGTCTTGTCTTGTGGGCAGCAACATTTCTTTGTCTTCCATCAACAGGAGATCTACTAGATTGTTTTCTTTTGTCCTTATTCTGATGAAGCCATCTTCTATCAACATTCCTTTCCCTTTTGGATCAACATTATTCTTTTTTTCAGCACCATTATTCATCTCCATATTTTGACCGGTTGTAGTTATGTCTATCTTCCTTCTTAGAGAATTTCTGATAGTGAAGGTTTGTCCTTTTTTATTTCCACTTGAGGAGACAAACTGAATTTCTTTGTTGGAGAATGCCTTGCTTGTGGAGCACTTTCCGATAATATCAAATCTTAATCCTCTGGTATCCTTGGAGTTTTTTTGTTTATTCAACATTTTATCCAAGGCTTCAGTGTTGCCATTATACTAGATCTTCACCTTGAGCTCATCCTAGCACTTCTCAAGGTCTTTTATGAGAATCTTTGTTTCACCTTTTTGCTCCTGACATTCTTTATCTTTTGTCTTCACTTCTAGCTCCAACTCCTCACATTTTCTCTTCTTGGCATCAAAGAATAATTTTAATTCATCAGACATTCCTTTGGCTTCTTCTAATTGAGTTGTCAATATGCAAATATTTTTATTTGACTCTTCAAGACATGTTCTCAACCGGCTGCATTCTTCATGAACTATTTTTTTGTAATTCTTAAATTCATTCCTAATACTTTTCAGCTCTTCTAGGGCACTTACCAGCTCCCCTTCAAGATCCACTTGATCCTCAACTTCTTCTTCATCTTCTTCATCACTGGAAAACACATCTTTCCAATGGGAGAGATCTACATTGTCACTTTGAGTCTCTTGAGCCATGAGGAGATGAGTTTCCTCTTCATCATTGCTACAATAGCTATTAGATCTAAATTTATCATCTATACATTCATGTGTTCCATTTCTCTTCTTACTTCCACAATTCGTTTTTGTAGTGCTAGGTTCATTCCCATAGAAATTCTTCAACCTATCCCACAAGCTCTTTCCTGACTTGCACTTATCAACCTTTGAAGAAACATCATAAAAAATCCCACTAAGTATGGTCTTCATTGCTTCAGCATTGCACTTATATCTTCTTTTTACTTTAGGATTGGTAGGAGGACTAGCAGGGCAAGAGTAGCCATTTACAACTGACATCTAGACATCATAGCCTAAAGAGGATAGGAAGACTTCCATTCTACAACTCCAAAGATAATAGCTTGAAACTTCAAACACCGGAGTAGGGATTGACTCAAGTACAACCATTGTTTTCACACACCAAAATCTACCCAAGATGGAGAAAGCTTATCTAACTAGGAACCTAAGATCTGATACCAATTGTAGAACACAAGATGCCACTGAGAGGGGGTGTGAATCAATGGTTTTCAATAATTTTAACCATTTCTAACTGAATATGTGTACTGGTTAGCAGTTCAAACACTAAGTGAATATACTGGTGAGATAGGAGAAGAGATCAGAAAGCAAGAACACACAATGACACATCACACAACATCAGATATACAAGGAAAACCCAATGTGGGAAAAACATCGATGAGAAATGTTGTTGGAGTCTACTACTCCAATCCAGCTTCACAATAAAATAACATTATTACAATGTTTAGGGCACAAACCCAAGGAGCACCAACCCCTAGTGAATTAGGGCTCCAACCCAAGGAGCACCAACCCCTACAATGAGCACCCACTCAGTGAAATATAATGAGATAAAAACTTATTACAATGAAATCACCTTGTTACAAATGATTTTTGTAACACCTATTCAACTTCTCTCTATCGGGTCAACTCTCATTTCAACCCTTCTCTGCTAGATCTCAGTCCTCTCTATCTAATTTCTCTTATACTCTATTTCTACCTTGCTGGATCTCCACTCACACTCTCTCTTCTTTCCATCACTTTCTACTACTACCTTACCAATTCATCCACTATTGATTCATGCAACTGTTATATTGAGTAATAGTTTACCAGTTTCCTTAACTTTACCAGTTAAACCCCTATTAAACTCCTCTTACCGGTTACCTTTCCTGGAAATTCTCCTTCTGATACTTAGTTGCTTCATTCTTCTTAGTCTGATCACCTCTCTGTTCACACAATCTCACTCTTCTCTGGCAACTGGCATCCTCAACTTTAATCTTCTGTGTTCATATTTATCTTTTTGTTTTCCTGCCAAAACATAAATTCAACCTTGGCATGCTAGGGTTTCATCTACCTACCATGAACCATATTGGATCCAATCAAATCTTATTTCAGAGATGTATCGCATGTGATAATTTAGACAACACTATTATTAATAACCCTTTCAGTACATTTTTCCTAAACTTGGCAACCTGCAACATGTTTGTTAGTCTTGCTTTTTGGTCAATCACCATAAATGATCTCACAGTTCCCTTCACCAAATCTGATATGCACCAAGATATCCTGCATCGATCAACTCACCAAGAGTTGTCCTTCAATCTTTTTCAATCCGCAATCCTCTGCACTTGACCTGTGATTTTCGTAGTCTTCATTTAATGCGGACTTAGTCAGAAACTACCTCACCATCGCATCATTCATCTACCACTACATGTATGCCACCTAGATTCTTCGTGTCATATTTGTTGGCATCCACCTCAGTTCACTATGTTGGTTCAGGCTTAGGAACTAACCAAATATACAACCAGTCCTTACCTACCGGTTATGCAGTAACAGGTTATCCTTCAAGCCATGCTCTTCTCAGTTCGACCAATTAGGTCATGCTAACTTCAATTGCTCCTAGTTTTGTGTTAACACTCTATATAATCTGGTAACCATTCACTCTGTTAATTTTTCTTTTTCTTATTCATACATGCTCATTGGTGGACCTCCTTACAGGTAACAATCTTCTATTTTCATACCAGTAATCTCCATGACATAATGATGCCAACAATCTCACACTAGCACACCTCAATCTCCATCTGCATCCTGACTTACAATAGTATCCCAAATGATACCATGTCTACAATTTATAAGCCTTTCCTTTCTTCTACATTAGCCCTGGCATCATCTCATTCAGTTTGCCAAAGTGACAAACTCATCACAACTTACTCTTCCTCTTTTGTCCTGATACCTCATCATCCCTTCTCTTGTTGATCTGGTGCATATCTCTGATTTCATATATCGGAGGCTTCCCCATGATTGATTTAGGCCATTCGGTATAATCCTTTAGTCACTTGCCTTTAACTTCTTTGTTTTATCCCAAAGGGTTATGATGTATTCCATCCGCGTTGTGAGATAAGATAAGTATTACAACTAACCAGTGGGAATAGATGGACAGTTGCACTCAATCTGCCAACACCTAGTGGGAATTGATCTCAGATGCTCATTCTTCTTCCGACATTGCACTAATATGACTTTACTGAAACTGAGTAAATATATCTTCAACCAAAACACATAACCCAGTAGACTTACATATATTTTCCTTGCTATCTTCCAATATTCTCTTCATCCGGTGGGACTCCCGTTGATTTTTATCAATCAAACTACATACTAATTGCATGCCCTTCTTCATTAGTTCAACCTCACTTTCTTACTGGTCACATGCTTACTGGTTGGGAAAAACACAATGCCAACATATTACTTAGCGGTTAATTTTCGATACCGGTCTCCACTACTTACTCACCGGTCAACATTCCACACTGGTCTCTAGTACTTACTCACCGGTCAACATTCCATACCTACCAGTGACATGCTATCGAATACTTACTCACCAATCCACATTTCATACCTACTGGTGACATGCTATACCGGTTGACATCAATGACAACACAATGTCCATCTATTTCATACTTAAAGAGGAAATTGGATCAATAAAATTCATCTCACCTCTAAATTTTATTTGGTGAAAGTGAATTGATTTTCTAGTTTACATAGATTAACTTGTGAAACAATATTTTCTACCAATACACCCAGGATAAGACCTTTAAGGGTTGATGCCTTTTTAGGCTTTGCATGGACGACCATATCGTATGCCTTTAAGTTGGGATATCTTGGAGGACAAAGTGCTTCTTGGTTCAGAGATGTTGCAGGATATGGAGTAGCAGGTGACACATATAAGAAAGAATGTGTTGGTTGTATAGGACAAGTAGAATAAGTATGCAGATGCTTATCATGTGGATCGATAGTTTTTAGTGGGTGACAAGGTGTTCTTGAGGGTTCATCCACAAAAGAGTCCTATCTGTTATGTTAAAGGCTGTAAGTTGGAACCTCTTTTTGTTGGACCATTTGAGATTTTTGAGAGGATTAGTCGCTTATCACCTTGCCTTCGTACTAGCTTGTCGTGCACCCATGATGTGTTTCATGTATCATTTTTGAGGCCATATTTTCCTGATATGACCCATGTTTTGGATTGGAATGCATTGCAGGTAGAGGACAAACAACTTTCTTTTGAACCCATGTGCATTCTTCAATGTCAAGGCCTAACCCTCAGGGGTCAGGAATAGAGTGGGTAAGAGTCCAATGGGACCTGAGTGATGATTCTTCAACGACTTGTGAGGGTGCAGTGAAGATGAGAGAGCTTTACTCCTATTTATTCTCAAGATTTCATGAGTAAGCCTAGGAAAGGGGGGGGAGGATCATGTAGTGTCCCTCCATGATTCATCTTTTCATTTATGCATAGATAGACTTGTTTAGACACTTTGATGATGTTTTGGCTAGTACTTATGACTCTATTGATATTTTATATGCTTATTGATGATGTTAGACATTTTATATCGACATTTGATATATGATGACTTATGTGGATGATACATCTTGGGCCATTATGATGGATGGACTTATATTTGATGATTTATATGCACTCATTATTCATGTATGGATTACATTTCTTATGAAGTCACGATGATATCTTGATAGTACTAACCCCATTTCATGATTATTTCAAATGACTTGATGCTATGGTTGAACTGTGTTTGCATTATGACTGTATTTGTGATAAAGACAATGTCATATCACTCATTATGAGCATGATATGACGTTGTGATTCTCTCTCACTTGGCTGATCATTTATGAAATATGTTGTTGTATACATTGTCTTGTGGATACTATTGGTTGCAAGATTGCATGTACTAGACATCAACTCCACTTGGCCTCACCAATCTAAGTGTTTCTTCATCCTAATGGCAAGTTGATTAAAGATAGCATGTGTTCCTTCTATACACTCTAGGTTTATGTTGATATCCTCATCAGTCAATTTCTTAGCTTGAGTTGGTGGTTAGAGTCTTGTGTGGTGTTGTTTGACCCTATGTCTGGTTGTCGTATGGCGCTATGATTATTGAATTAATTAACAATTGAATTCCATAGTTTATTAATATTAATTTATTGTATAGTGTTGATATTTATTTGTTTGGGGTGATTTATTAATATTTATTAATGTTATTTTAATTTATATTTATTGAGCATTGACTTATTGGTTTATATTTAATTGGTTCTTTTAATTTATTATTTTATGACCTAATGTCTCTTGGGATATTTATTATTTATTGTTTAATTATTATCCTAATGCTATTATTTGTGGCTTTATATTTAATTGGGTATTTATTTATATTGCCCTTGCTTTATTTTATTATTGGGATTTTGATTTATTATTTAATTATTTGTTGAGCTTTGTGTATTATTACCCATGTGGTTTATTTAATTTATTTGGATATTCTTATTATTTTTATTCTCTTTTACCCTTTTGGGTTATTCGATTAACTATTTATTCTACCCACCCTATTTTACTATTGGTTGAGAGATTTGGGTAAGTAAATGATATTATTTTATATGTTCTTACCTCGATTTTTTGCATGGTAGGTATGAAATAATATTTTACCAACTATTATGATTGATGGAGATTTTTGTATAGGTTTGATTGAAATTTTGTTTATTGAGCTTTTTGAGATTTTTCTCAGGTTGGCTTCCTAGATGAATTTTGTGATTGTTGAAGACTTTGGATTTAGAAGATTTTTCTTGGCTTTCATGAATTGTGGTTGGATTGCACTTCCTTAGATTCATTTGGTACAACTTCTATTTTTTCAGGTTTGTTGGGATAAATATTTTATATAGTTTGATTCAAGTTGGGAAGTTGGGATCTTGTTCTATGTGTCTGCGTTGCCATGAATGGCATATTTTTTTCATTCCCTACGCTTTGACATGTAGTGGTATTGGTTGTATTGAGAAACTCTGACATCCTTGTTATTGATCTTGAGACATATTATGATAGGTTTATCTTTTCTTGAGAAGCTTGTTGTTCGGCCTTGAGTGAGTTGTTATTTCAATGTATTGTGACTGTCGGAAGGATCCCTTTGTGATGTATTGTGAGTCAATCATTTTCTCTTAGTGTGTTATCTCCTCATTGAGGTTGATTCCTTGGTTTTTATTCATCATTATCCCAGTTTGATGTGTTTTTGGTGTATTGGATAAACTTATTATCTTTCGAGGAATTGATCGTAATTTTACATCCCCATTTCTGAGTCTAATAGTCAAATATGCTAAATCCTTGTACAAAATCACTAAAATAACAAATGCGCTAATCTGCTAAATGTATGTCCATTCTTATTTGTACATGCACCATTCTTTAATATGACTGCATTGTTTCTCTTGGTATATGCGATGCAAACCAAGCAAAGGCGCTACTAATTGTTGTGAAGGCACTACACTGTTTGGTGTAACTACTACACTGGTTACCATAAGCACTAATCTACCTTGCAAATGTGCTATACTATTTCACAAAAGTGCTATTTTTATTTGTCTCTTGTGTTTTGATGATTTTGCCTTTCTGTGATGGTTTTTTTTATTCTATTTTTCTCAGAGGCTATTTATTGTTGATTTCTAAGTTCCTAGGATGTTTTAGGATGGGTTTATTGGTATGAATAGTATATTTGTGTGAATATTAATGGTCTAAGAAGGATGATGTGCCTTGTTTTTATTTATTAGGGATCACTATGGATATATTTTGATATTGTGAACTTGACTCCATGTTTCTTGGTAAGGTTGTTACGTATGTATTATTATTTTTATTGATTGGAGAACTTGGATAACCAGGTTATGTATTTTTTAGAGTCCTTGGTTATGTTATGTATCTATTGATACCCTAAGGTCTAATTCCATGCTAGGAGGAGTGGGCTTCCAAGTGAGTGACTAGGGTCATGAGGTTTAGGTAGCTAGGATTACCTGGGGGTCTAGACCGCCAAAATAGCTCATTGGAAGTTTACCTTGTAATCAAGTGGTAACTTAATTAATTAATCCTAGAAGAGATGGGTAGTATTAATTCACCTTAATAAGATAAGAAATGAATTTGTGGCACCCCAATACTTGGCTCGGGTATGATAATGTTGATCCAAAATGGGTCTCAAAAGGCCTTAGTAACCGAGGTAAGTCGAACTCCCTTACTTCCTCAAAGTTTGAGATGGCTCTAGATGAGTATCATAGATGTTGGGATTGATTCCCAAGTTCCCATTGTTATTTTATGGTGATAGCATGCGATGACACTCCTTACCTACATGTAGGTCCTAGCACCTTAAGCCTTATTTATTGAAGAAGCCTCTGGAGGTCTTATGACTTATGTTATGTGATATTGAGATTTCCCCATGATGAGATTTTGAGCATTGTTCATGTGTTTTCAATTGTATCCCTTGGTTGTTAGGTGTCAGCCTAGATCTAGAGTGTGTGTGGGATCTTGTGTCATCTCCTAGCACAGGGGGGGGGTGGTTCCTTATGGTTCCACATGGTCGAGTTGCTTGATGCCTTCTTCCATTGGGATGTTCTTTGTTGGATGCTCTTGTGCATGGATGTGGATTCTTTCTTTTCGGCTATTGGATGGATTCTTGGAGCAGATTGATGTATTATGATTCTTATGGCATTCATGAGGTAGTTGTATTTATAGCATGAGTATCATAAATATTGATGTAAATATGTTGTAATCTTATGTAATGGAGAGGATGTAGTAAATATTTTGAATGAATCTTATATAAAGATTCCCCTTATTTTAGATTGAAAAAAGATGTTTTATACAAAATGAAGCTAGCCAATTTGTTCAATTGTTTTTAATAACAATGCAAGAGGTAACTAGTAGAACACTTCTTACACAACTTGTTTGAAAGATGGACATAAGTTCTCCTACTTTCTCTTTTACAAAATCATGACTTGAACATTCTTCAAATGCTTACCTCAAAAGTCTATATTAGAGAGGCTTATCACTAGTGGTGTTGCAAAAAAGAAAAGAGAAGCTTAAATAAATGTAAGATTTGTAGCATTTAACTCTTTCAAAGAAGATAGCATTGAGTTTATCATTTTTTTCATTTTATTACCTTATCAATCCTATTTTTAAATATTTCTAACACTATCATGTCCATATCTCTTATAAATTATCTACATTTCCAACAACAAAGTATAATATTAATTCCTCATAGAGATGCTCAAAAAATGAAAAAGTTTCATAAAAACATACTTTGTTGGTTACATAAAAACATACTAATAATTAAAAAAAAATTAATGAAGATGAACTATAATGCTCATCACTTCTTGCTTTTACATTACTTATGTATTTTTTAATGAAAATAAATAATTTTTAGATGTTACAATAAATAAATTACTTTTATGTTTAATAAAGAGAATCATATATTTGAAATGACTTTGAAACAAATTCGCACATACAAAACTGAGCCAACTTTCTTGGCATCTTCCACAACTTGGGATATTTTCTGGCATCTCTATTTGACTTACGACGGAAATTTTATAATTTTTTTAAATAATTAAATAATTAAATAGTATAAAATATATAATAAATTTTACATATAACTATATATATATATAATAATTGAAAAACTAAAAGAAAATATGAAAATATCTTAAATTTTGAGACACATTTAAGCAACTTCCATAAAAGAATTGGAGGTGAACAAATAAATATTCAAAAATAATTAAATCGAGAGGCTTCCTACAGTCACATAATAGATGTCAGTCATCCGTATCAACAAAATCATCTCCTTGATTTTTAGTGACAAATTCAAATCGTGGCCATTAAATTAGACAAATGTTAAATTTAGTATTTAAACCTGAATTCCAACAACACCTTTTAAATTGGAAGAATACGGAAAGAAAAGATTTATTATTTAAACGTAACATTCAGAATACAGCAACACAAAGTTTATTAGCAAAAGAATCTGCTGAATTTTCGAACGGTAGTAGTGACCACTTTTAAGGCCAACGATACCCATTAACTGAACCACTTTTAATGCCTATGACTTTATTTAAAATAATCAACGATGGAAATTGACTAAGTTGTTTCCTAATTTGAAGGAGATGATCAACTGTTTGTCAGTGATCCCATACAGATCGAAAAAATATTGGATTCGGTCAAAAGTTGTTAAGGAGGTTTGAACTTGTAACCTCCGCCAGTACTTTTCATGTGTAAAACAACGCAAACAATTAAATATGGTGATTAAAAGTTTGGAACCACCAACCAGCTATTTCACTTACAAACCGTGAAAACCGCTGCACCAAACAAGTTGTGCTCAACAATATTGTATTCAAAATCTAAAAATAAGGGTTTGAGCCCCTATCCTTGTCACATGGTTAAACAATATGGCCAAAGTTGTATAAGCCGAAAATCTTGAGAGGGTTTTTAGAAAGTTGTTTATTTGATTTTAAAAATCTATGGCTTAACATAGGTGATATGGGAAATATATTTTGTTAACCTCCAAATAGCATATGTGAACCCTGTAAAAAGGGGGAATTTTGTTCTTGAAAAACAATTTTTCTTGGAAGGGATTTTTAGGAGAAGAATTTAGAGCCCTGGCTTGGGCTTGATGTCTTAGATTGTTGTTCTCATTGTTTTTTTTGAGAAAAGCGAGTTGTATTATTATTGCTTTGGAAGCATTGTAAACATGGCAGAGAAGCTTGGCATGAACATGTTGCTGGAAAGTTTATGTCCGTACGATGTGGAAATGGGAAGAGCTTGAAAAGCAATAATCTTCCTCAAAGGCAGTGTAAATTGTATTGCAACTCGAAGACCATTTTGATGTGACAAAGCCTCTTTGAGCTTCACATCAAATTAATGGAATGGCATTGCAGTTGAGCAAGCTCGGAAACGTAACCCGAACAATGGGTGAACTCCGTTAACAAACTAGTTTTCATCTCTTTCTGCTTCTCTTATTATTTTTCAGTATTTTGTTTCCTTCGTGATTTATTAGTTAGCCTATCATTAAGTTGACAACTGGTTAAATAAATCTCATAATGTAATTTCAACGGTAAATGAACATAGCCACGCAATTCTGTTTGCGATGGGAAAAATTTGTATTTTGAAATAGGTGTAAATTTATTTTGTAAGCCTTAATTACAGATCAAGTGGTATTAGAGCAGTTTAACAGGAAATTGCAAGTGGTAGATGTTTACCAGGTTGGCTTTGCAAGATGGGTAAAAGGTTGAAGTGTGAAAGGCTCCAAGAATTGGAGGAGATCAACCAGAGCATCCAAGAAGAGAATGTTGAACTTCGAAGATTGCTTGAAATAGCACAAAATGAGAAGTGGAAGTTACGTCTCTTATTGGAAAATTCTCTAGTGGAGCAAACTGGAGAATGCTCTGCTACAGGAGAAGAAAGAAGTGTTAAGACTACACATGCTTGTGACCATGGAAAATGGATCAATTATGGTTCATGTCATGAGGATACTGATGTATGTGCCTTTTGTCAATGGTTGGAGGATTCTTCCTATGTGCCAGGTAACCAAGGTGGATTCCTGGAATCTTCATCTATGGTGTCAGTCAAAGTAGGACAAGAGGAGCAGATAGAAAAACCTCGAGAGGTGGACCAAGGGTCCCCTACAAGAAAGGAGGTAAAAGATACTCCATGTTTAATTCATTCCTTTGATAATAATGATGCTTCTTTTGGTGTTTTCGAGAAGCATTCATTAGGAATTGGCAAAAAGATCCTAACCCAAATGGGGTATAAAGGAGGTGGTCTTGGCACAAATATCCAAGGCATTGTTTGTCCAATAGAGGTTACAATAAGACCTCGATTTGCAGGTCTAGGGTATAACGACAGAGAGAGCCTAGAAAAGGCTCCAGAAGGAAGCTCTTCTGAATCTGACTTGAAACCAAAGTCTCTTCAACAAGAGAAGGGTAAGTCACCTGTCAAGAGTGGTAGATCTATCAAGAGATCTCCAAGAAGATCCAAATCTCCTCAGAAATCTGGTGGCAACAAAAGTCCACAAAGGTATAAACCTAATTTCTCCAAAGTCTTTCCGAACTATGCTACTACTGGTGATGCAATAAGTAGCATATGAAATGCTTTTCGTTTTCCTTTTTGTGGCATGGATAACCATTGTGTTGCCAAGTGTCAAAAATAGAAAGAATTGTATAGGAAGGTCTTGCCTATCAGCGGAGAAACAAGATAAGAAGACTATCATTCCCATTAAAAAAAGGAGAATGGCAAGAAGGATTCGAAGACAAAGAACCTTTGCACTTATTGTAACAAAGGTGGACATCAGGAAGCTAGGTGTTGGAAACTCCACCTAGAGCTTCGTTTGAAGAAGGACAAGAAGATTGAAGTTGATTCTTCATTGGTGAACACAGGGAAACTGAAGAGGCTCATGTATGTGAAAAAAACCTCTTCGCTTATGTCTACAAAGGTGGAAAAAGTGGGTGATCTGAAGCATGAAAGTAAATTAGTGGCATGTAAGCCTAACTATCATATGTTTCAGAGATCATCAATGCCGCAACATGAAAATTTATCATGGGAAACTGTCAAGAGGATTAAAAGTATTGTTAGCTCATTATCAGTATCATCCTTGTATGTGTTAATGTTGCTAATGTGTTATACATGGATAGTAGTTGGGATAATGAATGTAGAAGGATGTGGGAAAATTCATATGGGTAGCAATATGATTGCATTTTCATAATTGTTGTACAATTTTGTTTTTGAAGCAGGTACACAAAACAAGGTGGACAAATACTAGACATGTGGGGAAGTGTTTCCCTCACTTGGTGTTTGATTAAGAACCTTTTGGAGGTCCATTAGACTAGTTGGGTAAGAAATGGATTAGCTATTTGTAAAACTGATTATTCATCTTTATAAATTCATATGTTGCTTAAGATTGTAAAAGTGATGACCTATTATAACATCACTTGCAACATTGTGTTTTAGTCTTCTATGGGAGTCTAGGAAGTCAGTGAGATGAGTCAGATGTTGTAATAAACTTTTGGAGTCTAAATTTTTTTTTTAGTGGGGAGGAATGATCTAGGTGGATATGCACAAATAGATCACCTATTATAACATCACTTGCAACATTTTGTTTTAGTCTTCTATGGGAGTCTAGGAAGTCAGTGAGATGAGTCAGATGTTGTAATAAACTTTTGGAGTCCAAATTTTTTTTTTAGTGGGGAGGAATGATCTAGGTGGATATGCACAGACAGATCCAAAAAAAATTGGATTCGGTCAAAAGTTGTTAAGAAGGTTTGAACTTGTAACCTTTGTCATCGGTCAAAAGTTGTTAAGGAGGTTCAAACTTGTAACCTCTGCTAACCTATTGTAAGAACCTACTACTACACCAAACACAATATTATCCTTATGATGTATGAAACAACACAAACAATTAAATATGGTGGTTAAGGCTTTGGAACTCCCAACCACCTATTTCACTCAGAAGTCGGGAAAATCGCTGCACCATAGAGGTAGTGCACGATAATAATGTATTGAAAGCCTAATTGAAGCCTTAAATCATTATATCCTAACAATAAGGGTTTGAGCCCCTATCCTTGTCACATGATTAAAACAATATGGCCAAAGTTGTATAAGCCGAAAACCTTGATAGGGTTTTTAGAAATATTTTTATTTGATTTAAAAATCTACGGCTTAACATAGGTGATATGGGAAACATATTTTGTTAACCTCCAAATAGCATATTCCAATGCTTTAAAAAGCGGGAATTTGTTTTTTGAAAAACAATTCTTCTTGGAGGGGATTTCCAGGAGGAGAACTCAGAGCCATGGCTTGGGCTTGATGTCTTTGTTTGTTGTTCTTATATTTTTTTTTGAGAAAAGTGAGTTGTATTGTTATTGCTTTGGAAGCATTGTAAACATGGCAGAGAAGCTTGGCACAGACATGTTGCTGGAAAGTTTCAATCAGTACGATGTCGAAATGGGAAGAGCTTGAAAAGCAATAATTTTCCTCAAAGGCAATGTAAATTGTATTGCAACTCGAAGACCATTTTGATGTAACAAAGCTTCTTTGAGATCCACATCAAATTAATGGAACGACATTACAGTTGAGCAAGCTCGGAGACGTAACCTAAACAATGGGTGAACTCCATTAACAAACTAGCTTTCATCTCTTTATGCTTCTCTTGTTATTTTTCAGTATTTTGTTTCCTTGGTGAGTTATTAGTTAGCCTATCATTAAGTTGACAATTGGTTAAATAAATATCATAATGTAATCTCAACAATAAATGAACATAGCCACGCAATTCTGTTTGCGATCGGGAAAAATCTGTAATTTGAAATAGGTGTAAATTTATTTTGTAAGCCTTATAAAGATCAATCAGTTACCTAACAACAGTGACAAAAGAATCAATATACATCATTGCCATCATTGTAGCTCTATTTTAAAGGTGCATAACAATTTTTAAGTAGTGTAAGGTTCGATTCAGATTCTCCTTTTCCAAGGTTCTTTTATAATAGTTATTATGAATTTTCTATTTTTTTTACAATTTTTTATAGAATTCATGTTTTTTATAAACGTTTTGATTTTTTTTTCAGGATATTTTGGAGTCCTGTTTTAAAGTTTCGTTAAAAGCTCACAATTTGAAAGCTATGTTCAAATTCTTCTTCTTTAGGTACTTTACAATAGTGCCTCTTTGCTTTTAAATGATGGCAACCACGTTTCTACAGAAAATGGTACCTATGTTTCTTGAAAATGATGGTAGTTGAAACCACGAAATACTCATTTTCAGTTTGATTTTCAATGGAGCATTGTAGCTCATAATGATAATATTTCAATTTGAAAGACAAAAGCCTCTACTATTTTCTTCTATTTTCTGTTATAAATTTATCGATTAAACTAAATTTGAAAGAATATCTTTTCTATCTTTTGGGCATCATTTAATGGTTAACCTTTCGTATTTAATGATTACATTTCTTTGTTCTCTTATGTCATTCATATCTTCGTTCTCTTATGAAATTTAATGGATTTGTATATTGCTTTAGTATGGGCTTCTTTTCTTCCCATATCTGTTATGGGGGGTTGATAAATGACTGAGTGAAAGGATTATATTGAAATTAACAACATTTACATAATGTAGAGTGAATTTTAAAAAGAAAAAAATTGGGCTTGTAATCTCGAATGTTCAACCTCATCCATCAAGGAATAATGTCTTAGTTTATATAAGTTCTAACGGGCTGACTCCTAGCAATCTAAATATATATAACTTATAACAGAGTAGCAAAGACTTTAAAATTCAAAAAATTCTACTATTTTAATTACATATAACAGAATGAAAAAAGAAACCATATCTGCACTACTTATAAATCAATCAGCCTTAAGCTGAAACCTCCACTGGATCATGACCCCACGACCCCTGCTCTACATTGAGGGGCACCCACAACCTCGACCTCTTGAACTCACAACTCGACAACCTTCAACATCTCTTCCATTCCATTCAACCTTCAGGATAAGTCCATTCAAATGGGCAAACTCAAAGAATTCATCTTCTCTATCTGCATTATTTTGTTCATCCCCCAAAAAAATTCATTCTAAGAATCGGAGCGCCATTCTCGTGAATGCCCTGTGATGCCCCAGAAAAGGTCCCTTCAAATCCAAAAGGAAAGGGTAGTAGTTGATTATCTCTCCTGAAATCGAGAATAAAATGAGGCCTCTCGAGTGAGGCATTCTCATGCCAATTATGGCTCAATTTAGAGCAATTGCCATTTACCCCAACACATTCTGGTCAAATAATCTTATGGCTAATGCCAACACCTTATCCTTAGAAACTTGAACATCTAGAAGAGAAGCAACAAATATTCAAGAGATATTCAAGTTATCTCGCGAATACTCTGTTCTTCTCAAATGTCCATATCCAACAATTAACTTGACCGCCAAGATCACTGTAGCGTTTGAGACATAGAGAAGTTTTTTTAACCTTAGGTCCATAATCTCACGGAAGGAGACTTGATGATAGTTACAGGTAAGAGAAGTGGGGGTGTCTTCCCCAAAGCAATAAATCAGCTCAGGATGTTTTCTTATGATAAAACTGTGAGGAACTTCTGCCATTGTTGAGCAACCCCAAAGGAAAGTTCTCTATAATTGACTCTTAAAAACCTTCAACCTTCGAAGCTGATAGAGTGTTAGGGCAAATAAAAGGCTTAGTTCTTCATTCCTTAAAAATCGCCCAACCTTCTCGCACTTTCCCAAGTTCATTAATGCGAAATGCTTGGATTTGATGAGCCCAAAGGAAAGGTGGTATAGAATGAAGCTTCCAACTCTAAGGTATTAATGAGTCAGTCCTCACCACATTGCGAACACGGTAGAGCCTGCCTCCACCAATATTTATGGTGTACTTTCCCTCTATTCCTAAATATTTGTCAGAGTTGATGACCTGATCAATATTGTTTATCCTCGCATTTAGAATGCTTAGCTAAAATTAATAAATTTTAACATCCACTTCATAATCTAGTTCAAAGAGGCCGTGGCATTTCTTTGACCTAATAATTACTAACTCGGCTTCCTAGTGGTGATCACAATAATGTAGATCAATTCAGCAAGGGCCCACACTACTTTAAAAGGGTGATTTCTTGCATATCTATTTTGGAGGGAAGGGCCATACATTTTAAAAGAAGACCATTGAAATATGAATAAGGACTTAATTTGAATTCAAAGAAATTGCCCAAATAAAACCCGCGAGCCTCAACGGATAGATTAGGATTTAAATATGCTTGTGTCCAGCTACAAACTTTTGTGCTCTCAAGAAAACCAAAATTAAAGGCTGAGGTCAAATGCCCACCAACTCAATGAAGTGCCAGTTGAAGCCATTTTGGATAGAGCATCACCATCCATGTTTGCTTCTCTATAGATATGGTTGCAAGTGAAGTTGTCGAAGGTGGACAGTAGCATTAATTTTTTTTTCAGTAGTGATTGCAACTTCCAATTATAAGAATGAAACGTTTAAATGGCATTTACGACTATGGTTGAATCCCCTTCAATGGCTAAATTTCTGATACGCTGATTAGAGCACTCTAAAAGACCAAACAAGAGGGTTGTAAACTCTGCTACATTGTTTATGTCCAATGGAAAAGGCACAACCATCTTACCAAAAACTATTCCCCTGTGATCTCTTACAACACATCCAATTTTGGAGGCTCGTAGATTTCCTTTGGAATCCCCATCAAAGTTTAACTTGATCCAACCGAATTGGGGAGGAAGCCATTTTGCCCCTTCTCTACCACCTGCTTTCTTACCTAAGAAAGGGGGAATTTTGATTCCATTCCATAAAAGTCTTATTCTTACATCCCATGATGTGAATTCCTTGTCTAAGTTGAGAGAAAGAGCAAGTCTATTGTTAATATTCTCAACTATGGCTACTTCTAGAGAACATAAGACAGATTCTATACTTCTAGCTTTATCCTCAAATAATCTCCTATTTCGCTCCTTCCATACCTCCCATACTAGAGAAGATGGAGCGATTTCTCATAGAGAGCTTAATATGCCATCTCTCGACCTAACTGGCTAGCGTGTGAAGAGGGAAACAATGTCATTTGGGAGGGTAGTAATCCAACCAAGTTTAGCACAAATCCACCTCCAACATCTAGCAGGGAAAGGGAAATTTAATGGGAGATGGTCTATAGATTCCTCTTGATCTTTGCAAAGAACACACCTTGAAGGGCCCTCAAAACCCATCTTCCCGAATCTCTTTGTCATAAGAATGTTTTTCTTAACTACCAATCAAGCAAATATGGCAGACTTGGGGATAATTTTTCTATTTCAAAATTTTTTTAAGGGCATACAATGATCCTCAGAATCCCCTTGGTTAGTGAGGACATTATATCCTACCTTAGTTGAATATTGACCTAGTTTTGTTGGAGACTAGATCAGAGAGTTAGATCCATCTCTAAAAATCAATTTCCTATGCTTGATTAAATTTGAGAGTTGGTTTAGCTCATTTAAGGGAAGAGGAATACCTTCAAATATTTTCCAACTCTAGCCTAGTAAGGGATTATCTCGTGAAAATTCAACATAGTTTTTGAAATGCAATCCCTAATGTTGTCTTAACCATACTCTTGTTGCTAGAATGGAAATTAAGTTGTCTATGCTCAGAAGTCGCCCCCAAGAGTCCTCCCAGAAAAGACAAGAGGAACCATAATGAACATCCCAAGATATGTAATCTTCTATAAGATGTTTGTATTTGATGATAAATTTCTAGGTCCATGACCCTTTAGGATGACTAAACACCCACAACAAGTTGATGGGATCACCTGTAGCTACATATTTGGTGAGCATCATTCTTACCCATCTCGCATTTGGGTCAATGAGCATTTCCCAAACTAATTTGGTAGCCAAGGCCGGATTCTAAAACTGAAGATTATGGACTCCCAATCCCCCTAAAGATTTGGGTTTGCAAATTTTATCCCAAGAAATCAGAGAAATTTAATGCCTTCCATCTGAATTTTGCCAAAAAAAATTTCTTATCTTCTGAATGATGGAGGAGTTCATACCTGTAGAGAGGGCAAGTATAGACAAAAGATAAATAGGGAGGGCCGAGATAAATTATTGAAGCATAATCAGTCTGCCCGCCCAAGATAGCCACTTCCCTTTCCATGAATTAACTTTGTTAACCAATTTTAACTTAAGGGGAACCCACAGTTTAGAACTCCTCAATCCCTTGTCTATTGGGATCCCCAAATACGTACAAGGTAGAGCTCCTTTTTTGTAGTTGAAGATTTTTAAAATATTATTCTCCACTAATGGCGAGGTAGAAAAGAAATATATTTATGATTTTTCCTTTTTGATAACTTGACTTGAGGCCTTACCATAAGACGTCAAAAGCTCCTAAAACTGGATTGCTTCCTTAGATCTTGCTACACCAAGTAGAAGGTTGTCATCAACAAATTGTTGATGTGTGGCAACAAAATTGAAAGTAATCTTGATTCCTTCCAAATTCTCATTGGCATGCCTTGACTTTATATCTCTTCCAAATGCCTCTGCCATAATAATAAAGAGAAAGGGGGAAATTGGGTCCTCTTGATGAATTCCCTTTGAAGATGAGAAAAAACCTTTAGGTTTACCATTGACAAGAATAGAGAATCTTGGTGTTGATATGCATTCATAAATCCAGTTAATCTATTGCCTACTACAGCCAAAAGCCTACATAGTTTTGCACAAAACACACCAATCCACATTATCATATGCCTTAGAAATGTCCAATTTCACTATCATAACTGGCCTTTTTGTGTTTTGAAGGGTGTGAATTGCCTCATGCGCCACAATAACCCCATCTAGAATTGAGTGGCTAGGGACAAAGCTCGTTTGTTCCTCTGAAATGATAGAGTCCATAAAAGGTTTCAACATATTCATCATCACCTTAGAGAGGATTTTGTAAATAGAATTACAAAGAGAGATTGGCCCGAATTCCTCTAATCTGGAATGTTTTTCTTTCTTTGGAATAAGAACTATAATGGTATTTTTTATCTCCTTTAAGAGGTTTCCTGATGCAAATTCTAATGCCTCCACTAAGTCCTTTTAGAGGATATCCCAACATTTTTTCAGAAAACTTGTTGGAAAACCACCAGAACCAAGGGCCTTATCAGAGGAAAGTTGACTTAGGCCTATACTCACTTCTTCTAGGGAAAAAATTTGGTTGAGTTTTTTGTGTTGATCCTCCGAGATTACCTTAGGGATGAACGATAACATCTTCCTTTGTTCTAAAAGATTTGAACCTTCTTCATTATTTAGAAAGTTGAAGAAAAAACTGACAATCTCATTTCTTAGGGCAACTGGGTCATCAATGGAGCCTTTACACTAAATATCTAGCCTAGAAATTTTGCTTTTGCCTCTACGAATCTAAATGACATTCTGGAAAAATTTTGTGTTCTTGTCACCAACTTGAAGCCAATTTTCCTTGGATTTTTATTGCCAAAAAATATCCTCTTTAGATAGTGTGTCCTCATATTCACCCAACAAGAACTTTTCTTGAAGAAAAAGGTTTTGAGACATACCCTCCTTGATTACTCTCTCATTCAAATAATCTAATTGGTCCTCAAGATTTTTTTTTATAGCAAAGAAATTCTAGAAATGCAACATGCATTTCAGTCTAATACTCGTCTTTTAACATATTTTAGCTTGGACACAAAACCAAAAAGTTTGGAGCCTTCAAAACTTACATCATTCCACCATTTGCTAATGAGAGGTAGGAAACCAACATCCTTCATCCACATATTTTTGAATCTGAAAGGCAGTTTTGAGAGACTTGCGCCCCCTGCAAAGAGAGAAGAAGTGGAAAGTGATCTGAACCTAAGCAAGGTAGAGGAGAGTAGTGAAGCAAAAAAGGGAAGGAGGAAAGATCCTCCAAACAAAAGAATTTATTACTTTTTTAGCTAAGTTACTAAAGCCTTTCCTCTTATTGTTCTAAGTTAAGACATTATCTCTAGATTTTATCTCAAAAAGACCATTTCTATCAATCCAATTATTAAAATCCTATTGAGAACTGCCAAGTCTAGTGATACAACCTCTTTTATCCTTGGAGATCCCAATAGCATTGAATTCACCTCTAATGATAAGGAAATGATCTTGGATATGAGACAACACTTCTTCAAGATTTGACCACAAATAACATCTAAGAGAAGGAGATGCAGGTCCATATACATTTAGCAATAGGAAGGATGCATTAGAGGGCAGATGGAGGACTCTCGCCAACAACCAATTTCTATTAGAAGCAACTCCAATATGAACTGCTGACGGTTTCCAAATTATCAACAAACCCCTTGATGCATCCTATGAAGATAATGTCACATGCTGGCTGACAGTGAAAAGATGACCAATCCCTACCCCAAAGGATTCTGCTTGAAGACAATCTAATTTTGTTTCCTGTAACAAAATTTCTTGTGATTAGGGTGATGAAGTGTTACTAATTGATGTTGATCCATGAGAGTGACAATAAAAAAGGTATAAACTAAAAATTTCTTGTGATTAGGGTGATGAAGTGTTGTTAATTGATGTTAATATAAGGAACTATCTCAAATGTGTGCCATAGATAGTAATACCTCATTATTTTGAAAGAATTGATGAATAATAATGTAAATCATATTATTATTACTCTCTTACATTATTTTGCAATTATGAAAAATTAGCCAAACAATCTATTGTAATTGTCTCAAATCACTTAGAGGTAGTTGGAGCATCCTCTTAGGCTAAGATCACAAATGAAAACACTTCCACAATAGAGAGAGAAATAATAAATCATTAGTAAATGATATGTTGAGCTGAGATGAATTGATATGATACAATGTACAAATGAGCTTGCTTATATAGGCAAGAGATGATGAGGTAGTAACAACTACCCTTGATACAAACTTAAATGCATGATGTATTATGAAACTAATATTAAATAATGAGATATGAATCATGTAACACCTAAGATAACTAACATGGACAATATTAAATGAGTGTACCTTGTGACAACTAAGATATTCTAAGTAAACTTAACATACATGATTAAGTAGTTAGGATATGTCCTTATTCACGCCAACAACCCCCCTTTAGTACAAATTATGGAGATAAATTATTATGAAAATAATGCAAGACTAACATGAGAATGCAATATGATAATGTCTATGTTGGCAAAATGGTCAGCGCTCCCCTCAGGATTCATGACAAGGGACTAACTGCCTCCCGTGTGATCCATATCTCTATAGTTTGTACCGAGCATTGATAGATTGGTCTTTTGACGCAATGACAAACTAGTCCAACAAATGGTATCAGAGCATTGGGTCACGTGTTCAAATCCCTTCAGGTATTGTTGAGGGGGAGATTGTTGGCAAATTGGTCAGTGCTCTCCTCAGGATTCATGACAAGGGACTAACCACCTCTCGTGTGATCCATATCTCTATAGTTTGTATCAGACATTGATAGATTAGTCTTTTGATGCAACAACAAACTGGGCCAACAATCTCTAAATACTACTCATGTCTCCTTATCTATGAAAGATGATGTAGCATAGTAAATTATCATTTGGTATATTTACACCTCATGCTTGTGCCCCTAGTTTAGCACGTCTACCCCTCATCTCCTATCTAGGTCCATTTAGTGCCTTAACTCCAACTTCTATGCTTCAAATACCTACCAAATGACCCTCTAGAGTTGTGTCCTCCTCCTTGGGCCTTGATTTTGGCCCCTGATTCAAGAGAACTAGGATGCTACCAACACTCTAGTCCCCCTCTTTAGGGCTCAATCTTCGAGGAGGGTTTGAGACTCATCTCTCTAATTGGAAATGAAGTCGGTGGTTCAATATAATTATTGGAGATCATTCTAATTGGTAAATTTAGATCCTGATATATAAAGACATTCAATCATACCTAAGAATTCTAATTCTTCGCATTAAAGCAATCAAGCATTCAAGTTTTGAAGTGTTCATCATTAAGCATTTTCAAAGTTCTTCAAGGTTCCATATTCTTCATTCAACCACTGTGGATAAAATTACATCATTCATATGAAATAATATGTGTGTGATCACAGTTTTTTCATGTTCATGCCATTTCATATAGCATATGTGATTACATTCAAGGAGCAAACCATCATTATCAGTCATTGCAAATCTAAGGTATATCTTTCCATCATTTATTTCAATATTTACAATACTTCATTCAAGGTTAATCCCTTAGTGGGGGTTTGACTTAGGAAAACACCTATTTCCAACCTATTTCCCCTTCTCTGTGTGTGTAGGAAATAGGTACCCAACTACGATCTTAAGGATAATCTTTATTTATAGAGACAAATCACCCCCCATTGGAGTGGGAAAATTTCAGAGGACCAGAGTGACCGTCACACCATTCTCAAAAAATCAGGAACTTCTTCTAGGAACAAGTCTGAATCCTCTTATAATCCTCACTTCCAAGTTCATGGCTCGATTTGACGACTGTAGCTCACTATTTGCACATTTTTACATCAATTTCAATCCATTTTCCCTAATTTCAGCAAATTCAACAAATCAATTCAACTCAAGGGAAAAAAAAGTGGGGGTGCATCCTAAACCCCTTGGAATCAAGTTAGCATTTAGACCTCTTAGGTTTAGATCTATCAAATTCCTATCTTTCCCAAGTGTAATGGTATTAAGAAAAAGTCAGTGGTTTACATCATTCTCGTGGTGGAAACCCTAATTTTTTACCACTATAAATGATTATGCCACAACAAAATCAAGTACATGCCCAAATAAACAAGAAAGTGACAAGTTGGAATAGAATTATGAGCCAGCCAAATATGCAAATCATCCCCAAATAAATGCATGGCTACATAGGTTAGCAGAAAAAATAATATGCACAAATCATCCAATGAAAGTCCAGATGACTCAAAGTGATGCATCGATCAAATTGATAATAATATATGTAGTATAAAATATTGCATGGAGTTGATGATGTAGGCCAACAAACAAATTGGAGAAATACTGATGCAATTTACCAAGAGTCAAATTTGAAGCAGATTGAGTTGTGGAAAATGAAATGGTAGAAAGATCTATCACCAATATGAAGAATCCCAAGATCTCAACAAGGCTAGTGAAGAGATGCAAATCAAAAGGCTCTGATAACATGCTGGAGTATCCTCATAGGCTAGGATAACAAATGCAAACACTTCCACAGTGTAAAGAGAGAAATAATAAATCATCAAGAAATAATATATTGATCTGATATGAATTGATATGATACAATGTACACATGAGCTTGCTTATATAGGGAAGAGATGATGAGGTAGTAACAATCACCCTTGATATAAAATTAGATGCATGATGCATTATGAAACTAATATTAAATAATGAGTTATGACTCATATCTATCTCTAGAATTAACCCTAAGATAATCAATATGGATAATATTAAATGTGTGTTCCTTGTGACAACTAAGATATCCTAAGTAAACTTAGCTCGTGGGAATAGGTGTTAACTAAGAACTAGTTAAGATATGTCCAAATTCACACCAATAGAGGGAAGGCCAACTATTGGAATCATTATAATTATTACTTTATCACTATTATATATGCTACGGTTTAAGATAAATTCAATTTTGATAAGAAAGTTGTCTTAACATTGCATCCTAATGTTAAAAACACAAAAATGTAATTTTAGGCAATAGAATAGGAAAACTCCATTTGTTATCTATAGAGGTCATTTATGCCCTAACAATGATCAAAATGGGCATAATTGGTAGGCTTGTTAAATTGATGTAGATATATATTCAAGATATAAAATTTTGAAAAAAGGTTTCAACTATTTACCTAGATCAAAAGAACTATAGGTCTATAAATTGGGCTTCCACATCATCAAAAATGGAAGAACATTTAAATAATATAAAGAGTTTATAAATGGAGTTACACTTGTTGAGAAACTTATGATGCATGATATGATAGATGATAAATCATCTTTGTATGGAGATAATGGAGCAAAAATGGAACACCCAAGTTGGTAAGTGGATAATAATAACTACAAGGATTATGTTATTTTCTAGCTCGTGGATTTATGTCGGAGATTGAACATTAGATATCTAGCTACGGATTTGGGTGCTACATTTTGGGTATTTTTAGTTTCATCTATTGCTTCTCCATTTTATTCTTTTCTTAATATGGAGGTTTAATAACATTTTTTTGTAGGTACTATTATGCTTCCAAATTTTCTCTAGCTATCTTGTTGAAATGAGCTTCTTAAGTCTTTGTGTCTAGAAACTTGTATTTTGTGCCCATTTCTTACTAAATAATACAATGGTGTTCTTCGTAATGTGGTTTTTTTCTCTTGGAAGAGTTTTTCCCATTTAAATCACTATGTTATGGTATATTTCTTGTGTCTCTATTATTAGGAAAATCAACAATGATGATCAATCCATTTCCTACATAACCACCTTATTGAAAAAAATGCATGAAAGTTTATTACATATAACCAAATACCAATATTAAAGGTCCTCATCCCAAGATAACACAAGATATGACTGAGAAAGCCCATAGATATACCTTCTCAAAACACAAGGAATGACCCTTAGGGATAGTAAGAATCTTCAGATACTTACTAGGATCATGTTATGAACACACAAAATATGGCTTTTAGGTCTAGCAGGATCCTTAGATACTTACTAGGAGCCATGTCCACAACGAGTCACAATGACTAGAAAGTTCTATTATGCTAGGTGACTCATGCACAAGAAAATTCATGGTATGTGATCAAAGTGTACAAAATAATCTCATGGTATGTGCACAAAATAATCTTATGTACAATAAATGCATAGGTAGGCCACATGACTTCCCTAGGTGAAAAAAATATTTTCTTCTAATTCCTCCAAATCAAATAAATTTATACTAATTTATAAATTTTGGTGTTGTTCAAACTTAATGTATTGTTTATTTTACTTAAAATTATTATTTTTTAATAAGTGTTTAATCTATTATTTATTAAAAATAATATTACACATATTCAAAAGAAAGGTGGGTAGATAAAAAATCATATCCCTAAAGTACAAACGAGACTATCACCCACTTATGTTTATTTTAAAAAATGCATCATATACAAAAGGCAAGAAAGGGGATACAACCAAAACAAAATAAAAAATAAAAAATAGAAAAGAGTTTTTGGTATCCAAACTGGATGAAACAAATACTTTAGTTTCTTAACCACTCTAGATGCAACAATGTTCTTTTAGACAAGAATTTCCAAAATGAATCCTTTAAGATGAAACTTCAAATAATTTTCTTACTCCTTAGTGAATATGAGGAAGATCCAAAAATCAACAAGGCTTTCGTACCATGTTAAATTCAATGGGAGTCTAATCACATGAGATTGGATTAAGTGAATATATATTTCTATAATAGTAGAAAACATAGAGAAGATGAGGGTTGCAATCTGCAATTAAAAAAAAAATATTAAAAAATTGAGTAAATTAATAATCAAATCAATCCATCACATTAATCGATAAAGTACATACAGTAGGCCTCTTAGATGCATGACTCAATGAGTTAATAGTCAAAGTGGTCATGAATTTAATTGGTAATTAATAGATTAGTTAAGTCAATATGACTAAGATAAAGGTAACTTTGATTGAACAAATGTGGCAACCAAATATTGTTAATCAAGAATTGATGAGGCAATGGTGGGATTTATGTTCCTAGGTGAAAATAATTATTTTTTCCTAATAACTAGGTATAATTATTATGTAGAATATCACACTTTAAAAAGAAACATACTCAAGGTGAAGTATGAATATTACATAAACACTTACAAATCATCATATTATAATTATATAGATAAAAATTATACATAATAAATATACACTTGAAAATTAAAATTTTAAAATAAACAATTGAAAACTAATAACTTCTAATATAACATCTCCACTTTTTTATTAAATAAATATATAATGAGCCAATTGTATATAATTTAATTAACATAAGGGATTATTTTTCCTCACACAATTTTTCTATGTATTTGATAGTATATACCCTACCACAATCTAAGGAGTAATCTAGTAATGTATCATGTCATGACATTTATCCTTCAAAATTGACTTATACTAATCTAATTATCTCTCAAAAGACCTTATTTATATGTTACTATTTTTAATGTCAATTTTTCACATGTGCTTTCCTTTGATCAATTGATTGCCCAAATTTGAGAGGTTTAAAGATTATTATTATTTAATCATTTAATATTGAGAGTAAAAATTAAAGCTCTAACTTTTTTTAATTAAAAAGTTAAGAATTTTAAGAGTGAGTTTCTTTTGCAATGTCATACCTACCTACATACATACATACATACATACATGCCAACCATGAATATAGTCATAAATAGGGAGGATAAGATCTTATTGCAAAACTCATCCAAAGCTAAATTCCATTGTCATCTTTTTAAAATAACGTAACATTCAACAAAATAATAAGATTACATTTCTTTTGAATTATAATTATATTGTGGAATTCATTCATTCACAATATTTACTAGATCTATAAAGTCATTTCTTTTGAATTATAATTATATTGTGGAATTCATTCATTCACAAGATTTACTAGATCTATAAAGTCATTCATTCAGCTGGACGAGTTACCTCGCTAAACTTTGCATTGATTAAAAAGACCAAGATTTTCAGAAATGAATGCAACAAGTACAGAAAACTTTTGAAAAAAGATGCAGCAATAAAAGGAATAAATAAATCAAATAGCTAAAAATAGTAGTACTGATAATTTTTATTTCATAATATCTTGAAAAAGTTCAAAAATCTATCCTTAGAATTAAGGATTTTACTCTGCAGTCAATAAACCAAAATTTATTGCATGTAGGATTTTTTAATATATTTTTTAAAATTAACGAGATAAGAGTATAAATAATTCATGGACCTTGTGATAAAATGTTTTAATATATAATTTAATAATTTATTTATTCAGTAAAAATTAAATGTTAATGTATGATTGAAGAATTTGTTAATTTATTATAATCTATTTTAAATAAACAGTCAATATATTTACTTCAAAAAAATCAATGTCAATTTTTTATAGTTAAATTTATTGAAGTTAAATTTATTAATGTTAAATTGTTACATATAGTTATTAAAATTGAATTATTCAAGTTAAATTTATTTAAATTATGTAAAGAAAAGTTAAATTATTAAAATTATATTTATTATGAGGTACTTTGAACCTTCTCAATAATTAGCTCATAGGATTAAATTTTAATTAGGTAATGGAACACTATACTTGAATACTAACCCTATACCAAATCCAAGCAAAACACTAAACCAAATGAAGCATAAACCTAAACCTAATTGGACAATAAATCAACTAAACCATGACTTAACACTATACCAAATAGAACACTAATTCTAGACCTAACTAAACATTAAACCAGATTGAACCTAACAATAAACTTGAATATAAAACTAAATTTAACCCAAACCCTATATTCACTAAATTAAATTGAACCCAAAATCTGAACCTAATTGAATATAACCATTCTCTTAAACCAAATTGAATCATAACCCTAACATTAAAAAAGATTGAACCATGATTATAAACCTAATTGAACATCAATGGTAACACTAAATCAAACCTAATTGAACATCAACAATAACACTAAATCAAACCTAATTGAACATTAACCATAACACTAAATCAAAATGAATATTTACTCTAAACTAAACGTTAAACCAAATTGAAACTTAAGACTAAGCCTAATTAAACATTAAACAAAATTGAAGCACAATACCATGTTTACTAAACTAGATCAAGGACCCAAACTCAAATATCAATTTGAACAATAATGTTAGATGAAATAAAACCTTAACACTAACGCTAAAAAAGATTGAACCATGATAATAAACCTAATTGAACCCTAACTGTAACACTAAACTAAATTGAAACCCAACCATACACCTTATTGAACAATAAACCAAGTTGAACACTAACTATAACACTACATGAAATTGAACCCTAACACTAACCCTAATTGAATAGTAACCCTAACACTAACCCTAACTCTAAAATTAATTGACAAATAAACCACGTTGAACCCTAACCCTAACACTAAACAAAATTGAACCCCAGCCCTAACACTAAATTATATTGAAAATCAGATTGAACCATGACTGTAAACCCAATTGAACCTTGACTCTAACACTAAACAAAAATTAACCTACCACTAAAAAAAATTGAAAACAAAAATTAACCCTACCACCAAAACAAATTGAAAACTAACCCCAAAACTAATTGAAAAATAAACCAAGCTAGCCCCTAACACTAAAAAAACTAACCCATACCCTAAAGCTAAACTTAATTAAACCCTACCCTTAGGACTAATTGAAACCTAACCCTAAAAATAAACAAAATTGAACACTAATGATAACACTAAATGAAATTGAACTATAACCCTATACCTAACTAAATGTTAAACCAAATTGAACTCTAAATCTAAAACAAATTTAATACTAAAGCTAAACTCCAACCCTAAAACTAATCTTAATTGAACCCTACCTCTAGACCTAATTGAACCTTAACCCTAACAATAAATGAAATTGAACCCTAATGATAACACTAAATAAAAATGAACTATAACCCTATACCTAATTGAATGGTAAACCAATTTGAACTCTAAATCTAAAAAAAATTGAACACTGACCCTATGTTCACCAAACCAAAATTGAACCCTAACTTTACACTTTATTGAACTAATAAATAAAATTGAACCATAACCCTTAACCTACTTAAACACTCAGAAAGATTGAACCCCAACTCAAACACTAAATTATATTGAAAAGTAGATTGAACCATGATTGTAATCCTAATTGAACCTTAACTCTAACACTAAACAAAAATTAACCTTACACCTAAAACAAATTGAAAACTAATCCCAAAACTAATTGAAAAATAAACCAAGTTAAACCATAATACTAAAAAAATTGAACCCCAACCCTAAAACTAAACTTAATTGAACCCTACCCCTAGACCTAATTGAACCCTAACCCTAAAAATAAACAAAATTGAACCCTAATGATAACACTAAACAAAATTGAACTCTAACCCTCTACCTAACTAAACGTTAAACCAAATTGAACTCTAAATCTAAAACAAATTTAACACTAAAACTAAATGCCAAACCTAAAACTAAGCTTAATTGAACCCTAGCCCTAGACCTAATTGAACCTTAACCCTAACAATAAATGAAATTGAACCCTATACTTAATTGAACGTTAAACCAAATGGAACATTGGCCCTATGTTCACCAAACCAAAATTGAATGCTAACTTTAAACCTAATTGAACTAGTAAATCAAATTGAACCATAACCCTTAACCTACTTGAACACTCAAAATTATTGAACCCCAACTCGAACCCTAAACCAAATTGAAACTTAATCCTAACATTAAACCATATTGAACACTAATTATAAACCTAATTAAATCCTAACCTTTAACATAATTAAATAATAAACCAAATTACACCCTAATACTATGCAATATTGAAGTAAAACATTAAGCCAAATTGAACAATAAAGAAAATTGAACCCTAACCTTAAAACTAAACCAAATTGAACCCTAACCCTAGGTCTAACTAAACTTTAAACCAAATTAAAACTTAAAATTAATCCTGATTAGACATTAAACAAAATTGAATCCTAATACCATGTTTACTAAACCAAATCAAGGACCCAAACTCAAAAGCTAATTGAATAGTAAATCAATTTGAACAATAATGTTAGAGAAAATTGAGAACCAACACTAATACTAAAGAAGATTGAACCATGATAATAAACCTAATTGAACCCTAACCCTAACACTAAACTAAACTGAAACCCAACCATCCACCTTATTGAACAATCAACTAAGTTTAACCCTAACTCTAACACTAAATCATATTGAAACCTAACACTAACCCTTATTGAATATTAATCCTAACGCTAATCCTAAACCTAAAACTAATTAACAAATCAACCAAGTTGGACCCTAACCCTAACACTAAATTATATTGAAAAGTGATCAAACCGATTTTTGATGGGATTATGGAGCCAATGGATGGCATCATGCATAGAGGGTGGTTGCAGGTTTCAAGCTAGGGCATCGACGCCCTAGCTCGTAGGCGGTCTCTTCTTGTTGGTGTGTCGGGGGAGGGCATTGGGTTTTATTGCAGGGAGGGGAGGATCTGTCTATGGGGTGGCTGGTGCTGGTGGAGGTACGGTGACCTACGAGTGGTGGGTCTGTGTTGTGCACAGTAGGGGCTTGGGTCTCCCTACTGATTCATGGATAGCCTATAGGGCTAGGGGGTTGTGGTCAACTCTACCCTTTGGTTGTGCTCAGGAGGGGTGGGTGTTCGGTGACTTACAAGGGTGTGTGGATTCCTTGTTCATCTCCCTTTTGGGTGTGAGGTTACTATGAGGTGTGATGTCTAGTACTAGAGGAGAGGCCTCAAAGACATCTCCTGACATGGATTTTCATGCTATGGTGGGTTCAAAATCCCATCCCAAAGTATCAAGACTTTTGATAATAATCTTTTTGTCCCAGATTCAGGGTTTGGTAGTGTTGTTGGCTCTCAGATTACGAAGATTAATGGTTGTCTAGAGAGATGTAGTGAAAGGCCAAAATTGGTTATTCCTCCAGAGATGATAGATGAAGATGTTGAATACTTTTCAAAACACTCGTTATATTACAAGTTTTTGGGGATGAGGGTTTCTCTGCAATTTTTGGAGAATTGGGCTCAAAGGACCTGGGCACCGGAAGGGGAAATGGAGATTATGTTGCTGGCAAATAACTAATTCATGGTTACATTAAACTACATGGAGGATCGTAATAGGGTTTTTGAAGGAGGCCCATATTTTTATAACCAAGTGGGGTTGTTCATCAAACCGTGGCATGCGGGGTTTAACCCTTTGGAGGAGCTACCGAATAGGGTCCTAGTGTGGGTTCATTTACCGCGTTTTCTAGTGGAATGTTGTCGGGAGGATGTGTTGTAGATGCTCACTTCATTTCTTGGGAAGCCGGTTGGACCTTCAATGCAAACCTTGGGGAGAAAGGTAATGACTTTCGCTTGAATCTGTGTTGAAATTGATCTTAGTAAGCCTTTTCTAGATGCTATAGATATGTGTGCGGGCTCTTTTTCTTGGGTCCAGCAGTTGGATTATGAGACTTTACCATTTTGGTGTTGTTTGTGTCATGAGTATGGTCATTTGTAGCACAAGTGTCCTAGGTATAAATTGATTGTGCGTCAACCTCAAAATCATCTCGTAACCTAGATGGGGCTGATAAAGGAAAAGCTGACATGTTTGATGAGGTAGTGGGTGCTGATGGTTTTGTCCCAGTTAAGACAAAGAACAGGAATCAGAGACAAAAGAGGTCCTTGAGGGAGAGACGGGAGGAGGATACCTTTAACAGATTTGAACCCTTGGATGACCTTAGCCAATAGGAGGTGAACCTAGGGTTAATTCCTTTGGATCAAGGTACATCAGGGTTGGTCCCTGATAGTGTGAATTGGGACACTACCGATGTTCTACAGGTAGTTGTGAGTCAGCAAATGGAGATGGATCAGCTAGTAGTGGCTCAGTTGGGACCCATTTCTGGTGCTGAAGTGAAGTTTGTTGGGGAGGATGGTTCTCCTACAAGTCAGAAATTGGAACCTGTTGGGGTCAAAAGTAACAAGATCTCCTTACATTTGGGTCTTCATTAGAAAGACATTAAAAAAGGAGCAACGAAGAATATTTCGAAGGTTCAAAAAGAAGGATTTCGATAAGATCAAATTGATGGGGGAGAATTTGGTTGAGTCAGGGTCAATAAAGACTTTGGATTCTCATTTTTCCAATCCCCTAAAATGATTGTGCTATCATGGAATGTGAGGGGCTTGAACAGTGGCCCTAGACAAAAAGTTGTTCAGGAGTTGATAAGGAGTCATTATCTTGATGTCCTTTTCTTGCAGGAAACTAAATTTTTTGTGGAAAGTATGTTGGGTTTGGTGTTGAAGCTTTGGGGGAGATGTGAGTGTCAGTGTATTGGGGCAGTTGGCTACTCTAGAGGGGTGACCTATCTTTGGAACCCCTTGAGGATTCATCCTATTTGGTGGGTTGCTTCAAGATCTTCTTTATCTGGGGTTGCCTCTAGTCTTGAGACTGGGGAATATATCTTGTTTACTAACATTTATGCCCCACTGATCTTTAGGGTAAGCATAATTTATGGTCTAATATTTCTTTTATGCGAGGTTGTTCCCTTTTCATCTATGGATTATGGTGGGTGATTTCACTGCTATCTTAGAGTTGAGTGAGAAGAAGGGTGGTGTTACGCAATTGGAACCTTCTTCTTTCCTTCTTTGGGATAGTATATCAACATTGCATCTTGTTGACATTAATCCTAGTAATGGTCTGTTCACTTGGAACAATAGGTAGGTAGGGGAGTAGTGGATTGCAGAGAGGTTGGATTGCTTTCTGGTTTCTAGTTTTTGGGTTGATGGGGGTGGTCCACATGTTCTGAGATTTTAGACTGGAGAGGGTTGGACCACTAGCCCATAAAGTTGGTGTCTTCTTCTGCTCGGGTCGCTCGCACTCCTTCATTCAAATTCCAGCTTATGTGGTTACATGATCCTTCTTTGGAGGATCATGTTGCAGAGTGGTGGAGGAAAGGGAGGCTAGCCTTTGGCACTGCTATGTACACTTTTGCCAAACTGCTGTAATTTGTTAAGTTTCAGCTTAAACGATGGAATCACCAGTGTTTCAGGAATATTTTTTATGCTAAGATAACTGCTCAACTAGAGTTGAATGGAATTACCAGAGAAATAAGAGAGCATGGTTTGGCTGAAGCCTTTCTTAGGGAGGAAGACAGGGAAATCAAGGATTTAGAGGAATGTGAGCTTAGGGAAGAAATCTACTAGAAACAGAGAGCTCGTATTGATTGGCTTCAAGCAGGGGACAATAATATTGTGATCTTTTTCAATTCAGTGAAAGCAAGAAGACATGGCAATTCCATTCCTGTTCTGGTCAATGATAGAGGTGAGTTGTGTTTATCCTTGCAGAAGATTTCTAGGGAGTCTTTACAATATTTTTGGTCCCTCTTTAGTGAGGATACTCAGGGGGAATCGGAAGAGGAGAATTGGGTTCTTTCTTGTATTCCTTCTCTAGTTACTAGGGAATTGAATGAGCAGCTTATGGGTCCTATTTTGTTGGAAGAACTTAAGAGGATTGTTTTTCACATGAGGAAAGGAAAATCTCCTTGACTGGATGGGTTTCCAGTTGAGTTCTATCAAGATTTCTAGGATATTATCAAATTGGACTTATTGGAGGTGGTCCAAGAGTCCTAGAGGAATAAGAAGATGCTTCGGGCTTTGAATGTGACTTTCATTGCACTAATCCCCAAGTGTGATGGGGCTAACCTGTTAGGCCAGTTCCGTGCTATCTCTCTCTGTAATGTGATTTATAAGATTATTTCTAAGTTGATAGTGGAAAGGTTGAAGAATTGGATTGGGGATGTCATTTTTGAGGAGCAGAGTGGGTTCGTGGAGGGTCGCCAAATCCTGGATGGTGTGGTCATTGCTATTGAGACCATTCATTCTATGGCTACCTCCAAGGAAAAAGCCATGCTTATTAAGTTGGATATGGCTAAGGCTTATGATAGAGTTCATTGGTCCTTTCTCCAGAAGATTCTTAGGGCTTTTGGCTTTGCTAATGATTGGATTCAATGGGTAATGAGTTGTGTTTCGTCTACCTCTTTCTCTGTGTTAATTAATGGAGATCATACTAAGTTTTTTGGTGCATCTAGGGGTCTTTGCCAGGGGGACCCTCTCTCCCCGTACTTAATCATTCTTTTGGCTGAGGGTCTAGGGAGGTTGATTAAGCATAATGTGGGTCTGGGTATTATTCAAGGTTGGAGATGGGGTAATGACTTGCATCCTCAGTCCCATTTGGAGTTTGTTGATGAAACAACCTTGATGGGATTAGCTCAGATCAAAGAAGCTACAAATCTATGTAAAGTTGTGGATGTTTATCTTGTTGCTTCGGGCCAGTTGATCAATGAGGATAAATATTCCATTCTCTTCTTCAACACACTTGGAGCTATTTAGAGGAGGATTTCTCATATCTTGAGATTCCAGGTCGGTTATCTTCCCTTGAATTACCTAGGTATTCCTATCTCTACTCATAATCCTCCCAGGGGCTCATGGTAGGGTATCTTGGACAAATTTCATGTGAAGGTCAAACATTGGACACACAGATGGTTATCCTTTGTTGGGTAGGTTCAATTGATCCAGTCGGTGGTTTAGGCTCTTCCGATTTATCGGTGTATGCTCCAAGTGGCCCCTAAGTGGTTTGTGAAGGGATTGGATTCTCTGGCAAGGCAATTCTTATGGGCATGCAACATGTCCTCCTACAAATGGTGTCTTGTCAATTGGGACTTGGTGTGTAGCTCGAAACAGTCAGGTGGGCTTGGCTTAAGGCAGTCTACTTTGGGGAGGCTTTGGCGGCTAAATTGTACTGGAGGTGGTGTGTTGAACAGGATCAAGGATCGGCTATTATTTTAGCCTACAAATATATGCAGAGGATCCTGAAGGAGGAAATCCCAAGATATCCGCTTGAGGGAAAAGGCTCAATGATTTGGAGTACTCTTAAGAAAGGGGTTGCTCTTATAAAGGAAGGACTTTTTTGGATTTGTAACAGGGGGAAGAGTTTCTTTTCTGGTTTGACTAGTGGGATGGATTACCCCCCATCATTGATCAGTTTCCTAACCTTGGAAATCTTTTTCAGAGGTTCCTAGAGGCAGGGTGGTCTAGTGTGAGCGACTTTAAGGCTATTTATAGATGTGGGCGATTGGAGTTGGAGTGGTGGAAGGCTCCTAATGAATGGCCGGTTGTTGGTATGGATGAAGAGTGTGTTGATTTGCATGGCATTTTGGCAAGTAGAGACTGTAATTCACTTAAGGATAGGGATAAACTTGCTTGGTCCCCGAATCCTAAGCGTGTCTTTACTTTGGTGAGTGGGTACTAGGAGCTATTGTCCCGTAGATTGGAGGGGAGGGAAGTGCATCGGTGGAAACATGTGTGGAATAATTTTTCTTGGCCGAAGTGTAACTATTTTGCTTGGACTTTGGTTTTGAATAGATGTCTAACATGGGACAATATTCGCAAGCTGGGATCCCTTGGGCATTCCATCTGTGTATTGTGTGGTAATGAGGAGGAGGATTCCTCACACCTATTATTTAGATGCCCTTTCTTGCTACTAATATGGCATTATTGGTGGGGGGTGTGGAAGCATCCTTGTGTTCACTTGGATTCTTTGGTGGAGTTTTGGAGTAGTTTGGGCAGGCCTCCTATTTTGTCCTCTTTTCTCCAGACTGTCTGGCACATTGGGCCCATTTTCATACTTTGGCAGATCTAGCTAGAGAGGAATAGGAGGATCATTACGGAGGTGAAATTGTTAGTTCAACATGTGTGGAATAGAATCATTCGTATGATATGGGAGATGGTGGAAGATAAATGTGAGGTAAATTTTCCTTTGGATAGAGGAGAGTTTGATATTGTGAGTAGGTTGGGTTTGTAGGAGATGTCTCTCGTCTCAACTTGTGTCAGGAGAGGTAGACGTGCTATGAAGAAGGTTCAAAGGGTGGGAAGGTGGATGCTCCCTCGGGATGAGTCCATCAATATTAACATCAATGGCTCCTCTAGGAGTAATCCAGACCTTGCTGGGATTGGTGGTGTTGATAGAGATAGTATGGGGGAGGTGGTTTTATTTTTGTCAGTGCATAAAGGGCGGATGTATAATAATTTTATGGAGGGATTATCAATTTTCTATGCCCTAGAGTGTGCCTTGGAGTTGGGGTGGCAGAAATTTATCTGTGAATTGGATTCACAAATTATTGTTAACCTGTTGATTGAGCAGAAGGTGAGTGAGATTAATTGGTAGCTAGCAAGGATTGTTCACTAGATTCTACAAATTAGTACTATGATGGAGAAGGTGTCTTTCATCCACATTCCTTGTGAATGGAATAGAGCAGCTAAGTGTTTGGCTAAGTGGGCCTCGGAACATGGTGATGATTGGAAAGTTGAAGGTTGGGAGCATCTCTCCCCGAATTACTGTCAGGACTTGCATAAGATCTTTATTGAGGATATGGATAGTTATGAATCTGGTTGATCTTTGGTTGGGCTCGTGGTTCCTTTTTGGGGCTTTGAGGCTCTGGTTCTCTTTTGTAATTCTTGATTGTGATTATCAATAAAGTTTTTACCCCTTTATTAAAAAAAATTATATTGAAAAGAAGATTGAACGATGATAGTAAACCTAATTGAACCTTAACTCTAACACTAAACAAAAATTAACATTAACACCCCAACACTAATTTACAAATATGCCAAATTTAAGCCTAACACTAAAAAACTAAACCCCAACCCTAAAAATAAACTTAATTGAACCTTAACCCTAACAATAAAAGAAATTGTGGGAAGCATCATCTCCTTTGTGGTGTCTTTGGAGTTTATTGCAGAGGTTATGAGGCTTAAAAATGAAGGTGAAAGAGTTGAGAGGCAAAGTAATGGCGGCTACAAAGCATACATGAAGAAGTTTTTCAAAAAGGGTGAAAAGTTAGTCGCAGTCCAAAATGGGTATGGATGCTAGACTCTCCCTAAACCCTACCCAATAGTTAGTTTTTTTTGTTATGAAATACTTCACCCTTGAGGGGCCCCTAATAATATGGATGATGACGAGATCCTTAGAAAACATCAACAGATCAAAGTCAGGGGTGCCTTCATTAGAGCCCGTAATCATTGGCTCAAATTTGGAGACAAAGGCTCCAAAGTTTTCTTCAACCTTCTCAAACAAAAACAAAACAGAGAAAAAATTGACAGAATCATAGTAGAGGATAAGGAACTCCTAAATATCAATGATATCAAAGATGATTTTGAAATTTTTTATAAGACTCTCTTTACTTCTGAGGATAATGAAGCTTCGAAAGATGCTACAAATAGATGTAGTAACATTATCCCAAAAAGGATCTCTAAGAATGAAGCTCTCCTTCTCAAGACCAAAATCTCTATGGAAGAAATTGTTGATGCCATTAAGGCTCTCAAGGATAATAAGGCCCCAGGCCCTGATGGACTCCCTATTGACTTCTACAAAACTAATATTGAGTGTGTCACCAAAGACCTCTATGACATATACACTAAAGCACTTGATACTGGAACCCTTGGGGAGTCCATCAATAGGAGCATTGTTAAACTTATCCCAAAAAATGGGGACAAAGCCCTCATAAAAAATAGGAGGCCAATTACCCTCCTTAACGTCTCATATAAAATCCTGGCCAAACCCTATCTTCTCGCCTTGAGAAAATTCTTCCCAAGTTCATCTATTCTAACCAAACAGGATTCATTAAAGGTAGGTATATCTTGGAGAACCTTGTCACTAACTGGGAATTTATGGAATGGGCCAAGAATTCTAATTAAGATACTCCCATGTTCCTTGTTGACTTTGAGAAAGCCTATGCTAGGGTGGAATGGGACTTCATCCTCATGATTCTCAAAGCCTTTGGTTTCCCTAGCAAGTTTTGTAAATATGTTCAAATCCTCCTCAAAGATGCCTCCACCCTGATTGAAGTTAATGGGAATTTCTCTCAGCCTATTCCTCTTTTTGGATCCATTAAGCAGGGCTACCCTCTTGCCCTTGCTTTGTTTGTTATTGCCTCAGATGCCTTATTCTACCTCCTAAGAGATGACACCCTACCTCCTAGAGTTCATGGCATTAAGATGCTAGATGACTCTGAATTGCTCAACATTCAGTTTGCTGATGATACCTCGCTCTTCCTGGAACTTTCTAGGCATAACATTGACTCCCTCAATCAAAAACTTACAAAATTTGGTAGAGCCTCTAGTGCTCGTATCTCCAACTCCAAATCTATTCTCCTTGGGTGGAAAGAGAAACCCTCAGACTGGCTTCAGCAGTTTGGATACTCATGGGGAGGACCCAATAAAATAGTCAAATGCCTTGGTATCCTATTCTCTGTCTCTCCCTCTCTCAAAGACATGTGGATTTGGGTCAAAGAAAAGATTGATAAAAAGCTTAATAAGTGGAACAATAGGGTTCTCTCCCTGGCTGGTAGGATCCAAGTCTGCCAAAAAATCCTTTCTTCCTATAGTATATACTACTCCTCTATCTGGATGTTCAATAACTACCAAATCTTTGAAATCCAAAAATGTATTAGATGCTTCATTTTGTCTGATGGCAAGGGTAAAAGAAAGGCCCACGCGGTCAAATGGATCTGGTGCCACATAGACAAGAAACTTGGTGGGCTGGGTCTTAAGGATCTCAGAACACAAGGAATTTCCCTTGCTGCCAAATGGATATTTCATGCTTTGGAAGGACAAGAACCCTGGAAGATTCTTGTCAGAAATAACATACAAAATGGTGTCCCCAAGTTTGCCAAATCTTGGAAAGCCCTCCCCTTTATTGATCTAGTAGCAGGTGGTTTCTCTTTGTTGGTCCAAGGCACTTGGGTGTTTAAGTCTATCTAGAAAGCCTGGGAGCACATGTGTAAACTTATTGTCAACTCTAGCATTGACTATAATAACACTCTGCATGGGGAGAAATCAATATGGTGGAATCTCTACCATAACTCTAAACCCCTTGCCTTAACCCAAGGATGCTCTGCTAGGAGTTGGTATAATAAGGGCATTAAGTATCTTATGGACATCTTGGAACATGATAATCTCATCAGCTGGGAGGATCTTAGTAATGAGTATGGCCTCCTTGCCTCGCATAAGAGAACCTACAATATGATTAAAAATGTCTGTGCTTGTCTAAATCTTCCTAGGAACACTGATGTAGACGCTCACAGATACCTCTCATTCCTATGGAAGGATGGTTCCCTCCTTTTCAAGATCAAAGCCAAGTCTATTTACAGATTGCTCAATCATGACACCTCGGTGGTCGATCATGTTAATTCCCTTTGGTATGTTGACTCTAATACCTCTGCTTGGCAAAAAACATTTGAGAAACTATGGAAGTCTCCCATCCACCCTAAGATCAAATGCTTCAGGTGGCAAATTATGCTGGATAGACTGCCTATTAGGAATAACTCTGCTGCTTTTGACCTATGTTATGTCTATAGGAAACCTGAGACTGCACGACACATTTTTTCGACTGCATTTTTGCAAGAGAGGTCTGGTTGATGTTTGGAATCTCCCTTACTGAACATGTATGTACTCTTGATATTATTACTGGTTTCATTCGTGGCCTTAAGAAGGATGCTAACCTATTCTGGCAAATTCTATCTTCTTTCATACATTGGTTTATTTGGAAATTTTGAAATGAGGAAAAGTTCCAAGGCACTGATAGGTCTCTTACTGAGTTTTTTAGAAAACTCACATGTTATAAAATTGATGTGCAGGTATGCTTCTTGATGAATGTCGAGAGGGAAAATTTGTTGCATTTCCTTAGGGATGGTCGTGCAACCTTGTTCATCTATGAGATGAAAGATGGTTTTGAATGGGCTAGGATTGCGGAAAATCAAACTACCTTCGATGATGCACTAAAGAAGTTGATCAAGGAACTCAAGGATAACAGAGGTCCTTACTTTGACAAGCTCGAGATGTTTACCCAGATCCTGGATCGGAAGAAGGTGGTGTGGATGGAAGGTCCATAAGGCTGGACCACGTGGTTGGAAAATTAGGATGAGATTCTCCAGTAGATGTTTAGTATGCTGCTATAACAATTAGTATAATGTTAAATACTCTTTTTTGGTAGGTGGATGACTGTATATGTTCAGTCGGTTTGTCTCTCTGACTTTACTGATGGTTGAGGCTCTACCTCCCATGCTCTTTTTGTATAAACTCTCCATATTTTGGGTCTCTCGATTATTAATAAAAAAAAAAAATCAAATTTAAAACTTATTTTAATTTATTTTAGAAATAAATTAATATGCATGTACAATAATACTCTTATTTCTTTATAAGAAAATTGATTTACGTGGTTGAAAGCGTTCATTAATATTAAAATATAAATGATATTATTAATTTTTTTATAATATCATTTATATGTTTCATTTATTTATTTTCAAATTGCTTGAAGCTATTATTTCAATATCATCAATTTAAGTATGATTATTTAAATTCAGTTAAACCTAAAAAAATAAAAAATAAAAAATCACTAATAATAATATAATTTTTTTCAATAATCAAATTTACTATTGAACAAATTTTACATAATTATTATAATAGTAACTATAATTGAAAATAAATAAATTACTAAAATTAATATGAATGTACAATAATACTTATTTTTTTATAAGAAAATGGATTCACATGGTTGAAATATTTTACCTCTAGTTTTAATAATATTTTATATTAGTGATATTTATTCAAACTAAAAAACTAAATACATTTATGCTCATTAATTTTAAAATATAAATGATATTATTAATTTTTGTTTATAATATCATTTTTATGCTTCATTTATTTATTTTCAAATTGCTTGAAGCTATTATCTCAAAATCATCAATTTAAGTATGATTATTTAAATTCACTTAAACCTAAAAAAGAAAAATAAAAAATCACTAATAATAATTTTATTCAATAATCAAATTTAAAATTTATTTTAATTATTGAATAGATTTTACACAATTATTATAATAATAACTATAATTGAAAAGAAATAAATTACTAAAATTAATATGCATGTACAATAATACTCTTATTTCTTTATAAGAAAATGGATTCACATGGTTGAATAACTAAATACATTTGTGTCCATTAATATTAAAATATAAATGATATTATTATTATTATTTTTATAATATCATTTATATGTTTTATTTATTTATTTTCAAATTGCTTGAAGCTATTATTTGTGTATAAGAAAATGGATTGGCATGGTTGAACTATTTTACCTCTAGCTTTAATTAATATTTTATATTAGTGACATTGACTCAAACTAAATACATTTGCTGATTTATTTATTTATTCTCAAATTTTATTTCACTTTTTCCTTCCTATATTCTATTTTCCCTTTCACAATAACATTTTACAAATGATCTAACTTAATTTTTTCCCTCTAAAGGTTAACCTTTTAACACATAATCTAGCATGTTCAAGGATAGATAATGAGTGATTTCATTTAATTTTATTTCAAACAAAAGAATTGTTTTCCATTTCCAAGTTAATTAACATCCACTCAATCAACCTTCAAATGTAATCAAAATGCAATTGAAAAAATAAACTATGAGAATGCAATCACACAATTACAAGTTTTTCACAACAAAGACTTAGAAATTGTTACTAAATTTAGTTCCAAATATATTCAAACTATTGATAAGTTATTTCCTAAACAAACTACCTTTATCCTCTAGCGAATAATTATTTGTTAATCTAGATTAATATATTATAAATATGCATTTTCTTAGAATGATGTAGATTAACCTTAGATATTCCTTATTATTCCTATACAATTTGAAGTTTACTATATAATTTTTTCTAACAAAAATATATTAATAATTTGACTAATATTTTCAAATTTAAAATCTTTCAAATTATATACAATAATTTGACTAATATTTTCAAATTTAAAATCTTTCAAATTATATACAACGTCACTTCCCTTCACTTTATATCATTAACTCTTATTATTTTATTTATTTCAATAATTTTAATTATCAATAATTCAATTTAATTATTTATTATTTATAAAAATAACTAATGAAAATAAATAATTTTTTAAATTGAACCAAAAAAAATGTAAAAATTCAAAACAAATTCTCACAGACACACACATAATACGAAACCAGCTAACATTCCAAAACTTAGCCTGTAATCAAAATTGATCTGCTAAATATTTTAATCTTTCCACTAAACTGCCTAGTTGCTCCAATTTTCACCACTTTTCACCATCGCCACGCAAAGTTTATCTTTCATTCTAAATGCTATGACACAATCTACCTAAACACTTATATTTCGTCTTAGAATGCTACGACTACAAAATAATGTCCCACACCATACAACAATATTTTAATATTTATCGTTTCTTTTCTACCCACTTTTATAAAAGAAAGATTCATTTACAGATTTCACCCAAAATTAAATTGCCTGAGTCAAGGTAAAGATGACCAGCGTAGACTTTGTTATGCCACTGGCCGACACAAACAAAAATACTTTTCGCCATTGCACATGGCTTCGCGGCTATTTAATAAGTTTCTGGAGAGCCTGCGAACAACACAGAGTTCAATACACGTGAAAATGAAGATGAAGATGGCTTTAAGTTTAGTATGTCCCCTCCTACTTTTGTTTCTCTCTGCACTGCCTTGTTATATTTCTTTGCTGCATTCTCCTTCTTATTACTCAGATCAACAAGCTCTTCTCTCTTTTAAACATTCACTTTCTCTCGACCCCAACAATTCTTTGTCCGATTGGTCTCCCCATCATTACCTCTGCAACTGGACTGCTGTGGCCTGCTCTTCTCGTCATCAGCGTGTGGTTTCCTTGAATCTCACAGGTATGTCTTTAGCAGGCCCCATCTCTCCTTTCCTTGGCAATCTCTCTTTTCTTAGAGTACTTTCTCTTGCGAATAATAGCTTTCATGGCCAAATTCCTTCTCAATTGGGGAATCTTTTTCGCCTTAGAGTACTTAGATTGTCCAGAAATAAATTGGAAGGCTCCATTCCCTCCACTCTGGCTAACTGTTATTCTTTGCAACGTCTCATTCTATCCTATAACCTTTTGTGTGGAACTATACCTTCCCAGCTTGGCCTTCTCTCAAATTTACAGATCCTTTATTTAGCACTAAACAAACTGACAGGCATAATCCCGCCTTCTCTAGGAAACCTGTCATCTTTAGTTGACTTGGTGTTGGGGGAAAATAAACTCCATGGTGAAATACCTGTTGAACTTGGTATGCTTACTCAACTCAGGGTGCTTTATATTCCAACCAACAACTTGACAGGAGTAATTCCCACTGCTCTTTCCAAAATCTGGTATTATCTTCTAACCAATTAACTGGACATATTCCTAATGAACTAGGTATGCTTAATCAACTCACAGTGCTTTCCCTTGGGAACAACACCCTGACAGGAGTAATTCCTAAGAAATTAGGTATGCTTAATCAACTTAGAGTGCTTCAACTCGACCACAACAACTTGACAGGAGTGATTCCTGATTCCATTTCCAACTGTACTCTTATCCAAGCTTTACAATTATGTGCCAACCAATTAAGTGGTCGCATTCCTTCAAAGATAGGCAAATTGTTCCAACTTGAACAACTTTTTTTATGGGGTAATCATCTCGTGAGCGGAAGTCGTGGCTTGTCTTTTCTAACAGCCTTGTCTAATTGTTCCTCTTTAAAATATCTAGAGTTGTCTCAGAATTATCTTACTGGCACTTTGCCCTCTTCTATTAGTCATTTATCGAGTCGACTCTTTTATTGGGGATTGGCATCAAATAAAATTGAGGGAAATATACCAAGTGGCGTTAGAAACCTCACAAACTTGGTAACATTAGATTTATCTGCTAATCATTTCAATGGTTCCATTCCAGCAGCACTAAGTCAGCTTCCAAATCTTCAAATGTTGTTTTTGGATAAAAACAATTTAAATGGAAGAATTCCAGAGAGTTTTAGTCATGCAAAAAGACTTGGATTATTGTCATTAAGTGAAAACATGATTTCAGGTGAAATTCCAAAAAGTCTTGGTGATCTTCCACAACTAAGAGATCTTGTTCTTCATCATAATCAATTGTCAGGGAAACTACCTGCTAGTTTAGGGAGATGCATCACTTTGGAAAAGGTTGATTTGGCTCACAACAAACTAGAAGGAAATATACCTCTTGAATGGGCAGCTCTTGAAAATCTCCAATTTTATTTCAATATTTCCAGCAATTTATTACAAGGTTCTATTTCAGTAACGAGTAAAATGTTAATGGTCCAAGCTATAGATGTGTCTCTCAACAACTTCTCAGGGAAAATTCCAGACCTGCTATCAAGTTGCACAAACTTGCAGTATTTGAATCTTTCATGGAATTCATTTGATGGCCTAATACCAACATCACTCACAAGTCTAAAAAATATTCAGGCTATTGATCTCTCAAGCAACAATTTGTCAGGTACGATCCCAATGGCTTTCCAAGAAATGAATATGCTTCAATATATCAATCTCTCTTCAAACAACTTAATAGGAGAAGTTCCAAAGAGAGGAGTTTTTGCAAGAATTGATAAGTCAGCAGTTTCTGGAAATGTTGGCCTCTGTGGTGACTGGATTAAATTACAACCATGCTTTGATTTCAAACACAAACAATTCTTGTTATCTAAAAAGGTGATAATACTAGTTGTGATTAGCATTGCAATCTTCATCATGTCTTCTGCAGTGTTTCTATTTTTTTATAGGAGGAATACAAATCAAAATATCCCAAACCTCAACTTTGGGCCTGAAAGGATTTCATATGAAGAACTTGTAGATGCAACTAGTGGATTTAGCCAAACCAATCTATTAGGAGTTGGTAGTTTTGGATCTGTTTATAGAGGGATTCTAAAAAATGGGACAAATATTGCTGTTAAAGTTCTCAATTTGCAGGATGAAAATGCTCTCCAAATTTTTGAAAGAGAATGCAATGTGCTAAAGAGAGTTAGACACCGCAATGTGATCAAAATTATTTCAACATGTTCTAACCTTGATTTTAGAGCATTGGTTCTTCCATTCATGTCAAATGGAAGTTTAGAGAGATGGCTATATCCTCATGGAAGAGATGAATGCAGATTAAATTTGGCTGACCGATTAAGAATAGCAAAGGAGATAGCACAAGGAATGGAATATCTACATCATTATTGCTTTGTTCAAGTCATTCATTGTGACCTAAAACCCAAAAATGTGTTATTAGGGAATGATATGACTCCACATATAGCAGACTTTGGCATTACAAAACTCTTATTTGAGAATTCAATGAATTCATTGACTTCTACAACTTCACTAAAGGGATCTATTGGCTACTTTGCACCAGGTATAAAATTTTGTATTATTGCAATATAGATTGTCATTGCTTTTATTTTATTTTATATGATTATTTCATATGGATTGAGAATCACAATTAGTAATATTATATTGTAGAGTATGGACTTGGTGGGAGTATTTCAACAAAAGGAGATGTCTACAGCTATGGAATTCTGCTTTTAGAATTGTTGACAAGGAGGAGACCAACAGATACCATGTTTGTAGAAGGTATTAATCTACCAAAATGGGCAAGTATAGATTTTCCAAATAAAATTGAAGAAGTGGTGGACAACCAACTGCTTAGAGATGTTAATGAGTCAAATAAAGCAATGGTGTTAACATACCTTAGTCAATTTATGCAAGTAGGATTGGTTTGCACAAGGGAGCTACCGCAACAACGTCCAAATATGATGGAGATAGTTGAAAGACTAGAAAAAATAACAAGTGCATTTCTCGGTACTCCAAGAGATTTTCATTTGCCAATAAATATCTTACCTTTGCTTGAGAGTACAAATGAACCAAGAAATTGTAATTCAAGGAGCCCTGAAAATTGGTCTACATCTACATCTTAGCTCTTTACTCAACTAATAGCAAGTGTTAAGTATTCCTGTCTGGTTTTGTCATAAATTATTTCTTATAGAAAACCTTTTTTAATAATTTACTATATGAGTCTAGTCTATTGTGCATTATGTAAGTTTAGGGATAAAATTAATGCTATATATTTTTGACAAAAATATTAATTTGATATGTTATATATTAGCTGAATATGTCAATTTTTTACAAACAAAGGTAAAAAGGTAAATTTTCTTGTTAAATAGAAATAGTAGTGATCAATGTAGAAATAGTTTTAATCTCAAATCTCTAGACTCTGCATATTTAGCACAAAGAAGCCACTGATAGCTTGCTGTAGAATATTAATTAATTAGAAATTAAATAATATTCTTGAATAATAAAAGAAATTCGTCCTTCACTTTACTTACGAGTTGTCAGTGAAGATTTCAAATATACATGTCATGCAACTAATTGTAGCACAATCAGTTTTATAGAAATGAATTTAATCTACAAATATAACATTGCTGATTGCAAAGGGGAGTGGAAGGCTGAAATTATACACAAGTACAACTGTATACAAGCTGATATCTTAAATGGTTGTTAAAATGATGGAATTGATGTGAATCCTTCACAACAATTCCTTGTGAAGCATTTTTTAATATAAATTTGCTGGCCTTATGCTCTTCTTCCAAATCATGCAGTGCAATTTTTATGTCAGGCATATTTACCTATTTCAGCATTTTTGTGTTTGTGGATGTCATCCATCTCCTATATCCAAAACATGTAATTACTATTTAACTCAGTCCAATTGAAACCCAATATATATTTTCACTTTTGTAACTTTTATCATTGTTCTAACTTTATTCACATCATTTTATCTGTGGTCAGTCTTAAATCATACATATTAAGAAACCTATTAAGCTTAGAGAATATTAGTCGATTCTGAATGCTTAACACTTTTAAGCCTAGAAATCAAAGCTTAGTGTATGTGATTTAAAACGTCCATCCATCTACCAGCCACTGTATAGATATTAGACAAAAGCACATAATGCTGATAATTCCTGTGCTTGAACCAGATACCCTACACAGCCAAGGAGATGAACCATGCACCAATAATGCTTCATAACAACAACAATGTGAAATTTCCTCATTCATCTATAAAAGTATTGTCATCCATCCTCCACTAGCCCTGTATAGCAAGAATGCATAAAAACACAAACAAGGGTAACACCATCCTACCTCGTGTTTCATGACAGTCATTTTCAGTGCACTCTTATAAAATGCACACTAAATTTATACTTATTTCATTATTGTCCTGCTACCTATAGCTGCTTCTCAATTGCTTCTATCCTCTGTTACCTCAAATATCTTTTGGTTAACTTAAAAATTGTGCAAATTTCTACTGTGTTCAATCTAACTTTAGATTTAAGATTATGAAATCTAAACATAAATTGGAAGTAATCTATCTACAAAACTCTTTTTGTGTGTATTACATATGGAAATTCTTCCTTTCCGTTTACATTTGAAGGGCTAACACGTATTCCATGTTGAAAATGGAATTCTGTTAAAAAATGCATTCCATCCTAATCATGGAATTCTATCGAAAGACGTATTGCTTGAATACTACATTCTCTGCATTCTATTAAAATAAAATACTAATTGCTTGAGTATTTGCATAGTTTTTTATATATTAAGAATTGTTATTATTTTAGTAAAGATATCAAATATTAATTGTTGATTTAATTCTAGTTATTATTATAGAGCTTTTGAATTTGATTGTGTTAGCAAGTATTTTACCATCAATGTTTTGGATCACATTTTATGATCCATCATCAGTATGAAAGAGAGCTAAAGGATGTGAAATTTCAAATGTAATTGTACAAATTTCAAACATGATCTGTCTAGATTAAATCTAGATAGCTTAGAGTTTGGAGGAATTGTATACTATTTGAAGTACATGTACAATATTTCTACCAAAAGATTTGTGCAATAATAGGAACTTCTATTTGAAATGTAAAATCAACCCTTCTCAAAATACTATTTCTATTGTCCATATACTAAATCTAATTTTTTAATTTGGTAGATCTTCAAAAAGTAAATCTAAACTAAAATTACTAAGGGATAAATTCAGATTGACTAAAATAAAGTTAAAGTTATTCATATTTAGGAAAAAGAAAATTTATATGATCTTTTATTGAGATTTCACTATGTAATTTTAAGTAAATCTTTGTTGATCTAAATTTTATGAGTAGTTTCTCGTGAAAATCTATTTTTTGTGATGTTTCTGATGGAGGTGAAGCATTAGAGTTTCTTAGGGGGTTTCATGAGAAAAATTAGCTCTTGTTTTATTAATTCATTTCTCCCAGTAATGCACACAAATAATCTATCAATGGTTGAAGCTCCACTTAAGGTGAATTAATCATACTATTAATTTTTTATGTTAAAAAGTGACATGAAGGTGAAAGATGTTGTAGTAAGGTATCTTGTTAGGATATATATCCTACCTACAACATAACATCAACAGAAACACTTCAAATTATTTGTGTAGGAGCCGCCCCCAAAGCATTATATTTAAAGTGGGCAAGAGAATGAGGGACACTATAATAGTATTAATGAAATTTCATTTAGATATCAAGTCTTAAAAGATAAGATGCAAAAAGAATTAGATAGTAAACCTTCACACAAAGAAAGTACAAATTGTAGGAATATGAACAATGCATATCCAAACAATATCTAACCTTTGAAGTTGGACAAGATCTTTATTTCCTTTTTGGTTACAATGAATGGTAATGTTTCTTAATAGGAAGTAGATGCCATTGAAATTATTTTCAATTGGTCTTGAAGCTATCCTCTAAGAACATTTTTTTGTTGTTCAACATTACTTTCAAATCTCCTATTTATCCACTCACATATCCCTCCCTAGAAATAAGAAGAATGAAATTTGTTGTTATTGATGATTCCAATGAACCAATGGAGACATATTTCCTACATCTATTGGCCCTTTCTATATTGGATTCCTTGATGAAGTTTTAGTTGACAATTTGAATGTAAATATCATTGACCTATGTCTATACTAAAACCATTTCCACCTCCTCCTCTCTAAGGAAATAAATTAGATTGGCTACTAAAATAGAGGCAAGATTACTAATGGGTCAATGCTAAGAAAAAACCATTATAAAAGGCTATTGAAGCAAAATTTATAAAACCATTGGAATATAAAAGTGAGACATTGTGGTAAGTAGGTATAGGAGATGGTTAGAAAATACATGGAACACTCATGGAAGGAGGTATGATGGGAGGTGCTTCTTTTGGTAAATATATTGTTTCCTCAGGGTACCTTATGCTTACTAGACAACTGTTTGGTGATATGGAGGTTCCTTGGTGGAAGAAAGTTTGGAATCCCTCCTCATGGCCTAAGAGTAATTTCTTCCTCTAGTTGGTGGCTCACAATAGGTGTCTTACTTGGGATAATCTCTTGAAGAGAGGACTCCATGGCCCTTCCATCTGTGTTTTATGCAGTAATGATGAGAGTACGTTTCTCACCTCTTCTTTCATTGCTCCTTTGTTAGACAGATCTGGTACTCTTGGTGGTTTGCATGGGGCTGCCCTTGCTGGCATGTTTCCTCTTTGTCTGAGTTCTGGAATCGCTTGGGACCTTCCCCATCTAGATCCTCTTTTCTCCAAGTTGCTTGGACTACTGGCCCTTCCTTTATTTTATGGCATGTTTGGCTTGAAAGAAATATGAGGATCTTTAAGAGTGTCAGGCTTGGGATTGTACACCTCTAGGGGAAAATTGTTCATTCTCTTCATGAAATAGTTATGGAAAAATATGATTTTTCTGGAGGTCTGGACCCTAGAGATGTTGGTATTTGCACTTGCCTTTCTTTTCCTTTGCAGGATGGTGTTCCTTTGTTGGTCTCGTGCCACCCTAGGAGGAGAACTGGATATCGCTCGCAGCGTGTTAATCATGAGGGGCACTGGACCCCTCCTTCACCTAGAATTCTTAAGATTAACACTGATGGATCTTCTCAAGGAAATCCTGGTCCAGTAGGCATAGGGGGGGTGGGACGCAACAACTCTCAAGAAGTTCAGTTTTTTATTCTCAGGTTCTCATACCAATAATCTTATGGAGGCCTTGGCCATCCAGGTTGCAGTGGAGCAATGTTGCAAGTAGGAGTGGCGTAGGATCATTTGCAAGACAGACTCGCAAGTGGTTGTCAACTTATTGAATAGAAAAGAGTTGTCGGATGTTGACTGGCATTTGGCTCTGGTTATTAAGCAGATCGCTAAGTTATGTTGAACCCTTGACTCTGTCATTTTTCCCCATATCCCTCGGGAGTGGAATGGTGTGGCCGACTGTTTGGCTAAGTGGGCATTTGAGTATATGCAGGATTGGAATATTATGGATCAAAGGCATCTTTCCCTTGAATTATCTTATGAATTGGATCAACTTGTTGCTTAGGATAAAGCTCATTAGTGCTCTTTGCATTTTTTGTTGTCCCTTTTATTGTATTGTTCTCTTTGGATTTCAATATATTTTTACTCCTCTTTTAGTGAAAAAGGGGCACAAGACTTTTTGCCTTCATTTTTGGTAATGAAAGATAGAAACGGAAGATTAAAACAACGAAAAATGATACCATTGCATGGTCCACTTTGGAAATTTTTTGTGGCAGATTTTAAAAATTAAATGATATGCTAGGTTAGTCAGGTTCTAGAGGGCACCCAAACATGCAAGAAATTGCGTGATAAATATATATAAAATAACGCCTATTTGCTAGGTAGAAAAGTTGCATTCCAATGTCTAGCCTCGTGTAGTTAATTGCCATATTTTATTAAAAAAATTATCAACTATTTGTAGGTGGAAAAAGGATGCCTATTGAGGGAAATTTTGTGTGAGTGCACTCTATTTACACTCATAAAGTCTGTAGATTTAGAAAAATATTTACTATCATTTATGAAATTAGAGAGAGGAAACACCAAGGGTAGGAAGACACGTGTGAATGTGGTGCCTTATTTGAAAGAAGAGATTTATTTGAAGAAAATGTAAAGTTTTTGCACTCAATTAAAGAGAACAAAGATAAGCAAAGCCTACATAAATAAATGATAAGGTGAGTGGTACCATGTTCCTTTGTTGAAGTTTACAGATTTCCAATTAAATTTTAATCATCATTTGCAGTAAATGAGTAGAAAAAAATATTGCAAATAAAATAAAAAGAAGTAGAGGGGAATTGTGGTAGATGGAGGAGAGATTGGAGGCACATGGTTTGACCTACAAAGATGATGTAAAGGGATAGATACAAAGATTTGGTTGCAGATTGAAAAAGGAGAGATTGCCAGAGCAAGGCATAATAGATTGTAATAGTGAGTCCTTTTTGTAAATAAAAAACAGAGTATGTTTTGTGTTTTCCCTGATCTTGAATATATACTAGAAATGATCTTTATAAAAATGTTATAATAAAGTATGTCTAGAGTTTTGTTGGCTACAAACGAAGACAAACTAATAAGACTCTTTGAGTTTGCGTCTATCACTTCTGGATAGGCACCCAATGTTGTATTGTCTTTCCAGATGTAATAGTTATTGCAAGAATATATTTGGTTAATATTTGCATTTAACTATTTATGCATTGAAATACTTTTATGAACACATTTCTTATTTGGTACACCTGAACTTTTTGGTGCTTGTCATGTAGTGCTGCAATTCTTTCTATTAAATTTAAAAGTGTTTTGTGACCATCTTTCAATTATTTTTAACTGATCATTAACACTTTCATAAATAAATATATAAGAACCATTCTATAATTCTTTTTTGGAAATAAAAGAAGGGTAAAAAATTATTCAGACAAGAAGAAAAAACAAGAAAAATAAAGCAGGGACATCAAACAACCAGATCAAGATCCACTAAGAGATCTAATTGTTGCCACATACCCAGGGGTAATTGACAAAACAATTAACATAGAAGGAAATTAGTGAGAAATATTTAGATTTATTTTATGCAATTTAATAAATAGTCCTTATTTTCTATATACTATAGTAATTTCAATCAATTGCCGTGAAAGATTCTTCTAAAGCTTGAGATCAACAGGAAATTGTATCTACTCTTAAAAGTTAGCCATAATTTTATTAGAAGATTCATTTGATCATTTATCATGACATATTCCTCAAAGATGAGCTTTTATTGTAGCTACTTTAGAATCAAAATGAACAACTTGGAGCACCTATAAGACTATTCAACAAGTCACTCGAGATCAATAGGAAATTGTATCTACTCTTAAAAGGTAGCCATAATTTTATTAAAAGATTCATTTGATCATTTACCATGACATATTTCTCAAAGATAAGCTTTTATTATAGCTACTTTAGAATGAAAATGAACAACTTGGAGCATTTATAAGACTATTCAACAAGTAAAAGTTAGCCATTATTTTATTAGAAGATTCATTTGATCATTTACCATGACATATTCCTCAAAGATAAGCTTTTATTCTAGCTACTTTAGAATCAAAATGAACAACTTGGAGCACCTATAAGACTATTCAACAAGTCACTCGAGATCAATAGGAAATTGTATCTACTCTTAAAAGGTAGCCATAATTTTATTAAAAGATTCATTTGATCATTTACCATGACATATTTCTCAAAGATAAGCTTTTATTATAGCTACTTTAGAATGAAAATGAACAACTTGGAGCATTTATAAGACTATTCAACAAGTAAAAGTTAGCCATTATTTTATTAGAAGATTCATTTGATCATTTACCATGACATATTCCTCAAAGATAAGCTTTTATTCTAGCTACTTTAGAATCAAAATGAACAACTTGGAGCACCTATAAGACTATTCAACAAGTCACCCGAGATCAATAAAACCTCAAAGTTCTCACCTCTACTATTCAAAAAATTATAGAGTTTTATAAGCTTTAGAATGGAACCTCTACAAGGCACACACCAATGAGTTGAAAAAAAGACACAATCGTGTCTATTGGATTAGATAGAGACACCTATAAATACATTAACAAAGAATCATTTTTGAATAATTTGCATAGATATATAAGAAATATCATTCATAATTTTTATGTTACTTATACTACAAAGATATAACATGCTTATATTAAACAAGGCCATGTTCTACTCGCTCAATAGATAATGATTGAATAGTAAGAAATCTAATAGGTTTGGTAGAATGTAGGAGATTTGAAAAGAATATGTGAAACAAATTAATAATTTAATTGTTTAACATTTTACATGGTGATTTCTCGGTCCTAGATTGATTGAAAGTGTTCTTTATTTAAAATTATTTCTTTAAAATATTATCTATGTAGTGTAAGTTACATTAGGTTCATTTTTAATAATTTATTATATTATATTTTAGTTTTATGAAAATAGATTAATCAATCCTAGATTTTTTTTTTTCAAAACCTAGATTAATCAATCCTAGATTATATTTTATTATATTATCTATTGGACTTAAAATTGATGGCTCTCATGAGGCATAGGTTAATAAATATAATTTGAGACAAGTGGAGGTGAAAGTAAAATAAATAAAAATAACATTTATTAATTCATATGTATTTCATTTATTAATATTTTATTGTTCATGTTAAAATAATTTATTAGTGTATATTTTAATTTTGTGAAAATAGATTATGATTGGGCATGTCTAGTTTATTCAAAAAAAAATTTCAATTTTTTTTTTTCTATAATCTTCACATTAGTCATATTCGAGAAAGCAATTGAAAAGAAAAAGTAGTTAAGTTTTCATCATTAATTCTCCAATATAGATATATTTTATGTATATTTAAAACACAATCTTGCCTATTGTTCTAAACATGATCTAAAAATAAATGAAAGAATCCAAAATTATAATAAAAGACTATGCTAACAAAGTCCAAACCTAAACTCTACTCATGATAACATAAATCTCGCATACATTTATTCCACCATTGAAAATCCCTAAACCTTTTAATCTTAACCAAAAAAAAATAGATTCAATAACAAATTTCATTCAAATAGACATAATTTTGTCCATCCGCATGTACACCGGAGAAAGTTAATATTTATCTGATAAAATCACACCTTCTCCATTGTTTCTGAACAAGAGGGTAGAGACATTTTATACACGTCAATGCTTCCACCTCCACACAAAACAATTTCTAAGGCTTGAAAACTTATCGATATGTTATGCAATGCAGAACCGAAGAGAGAATATAGATTAAAAAAACATTTAATTGTTTGAGGACCAAGTTATCATCGCCTTCCTCTGCCACCTTTCTAAGTCAAATGCAAATGCTGGATATTCGTTTGGATCATCCTTTTCCTTAAGTGGACAAATGGATGGTAACTAATCCACCATTCCCAATCAAAGAAATGTTAATTTAAATGAATTCACATACTAATTTGGAAAAGATTTGGTTTTTTTAAGAACGTAAAGAATTCTAATTTTCGTGAAGTGAAAGATAGTGTATAAGAGGGGCAATATTTTTTTTTTAATGATGATCTATATCTTATGCAACTTGATAATAAATTACTTTTCCCTTTTTTATTAGCTATCTCCTTTCTAAACAAATCTTGTAGAAAAATCTTTGCTAGCAAATATGTATGTCTAGTGTGGATTTCATTTTACACATTACAATTGAACATAAAGAACTTCTTTGACTTAACTGCAAGCAATACATATATTCTCTTCTTCCATTTCTCTTTAGGTCTTTTCTATCAACATATTTCACATTAAATATTATTTGATTTCTAGTCCTCAATTAGGTTATTAGCATTTCCATTCTCTAAATGATATTTGGCCCTTAATTAGGCTATAAGAATCTTCTTTCTCTAAATGATATTTAGTTCTTAATTAGGTAATGGGCATCTTCATTCTCTAATTGATACTTGCCCCTATATAGGCAATTTAGTGGCAAATGCATATAAGACTAAATTCATCAAAAACGATGTTCTCCCTTTTTTTTTTCTCCTAACATCTTTTGAAAAATAGGCACATAGAATTTATCTATAAGAAAATCCTTTGTCTTTGTTATTAATTTGACATATATTCAAGTTGATATTTCATTTTCTCAGCCACATATTATTTTTTTACATCTAAGAGGTCTCTTTATTTCATTAAAGTTATAATTAGTGACACTCTCAGGCCATCTATATTTTTTTTTTATAGAAATATCAGAATATAAATTATATTTTATTTTTGCTAGATGTAGCTCATAAAGAAGTAAAAAATTGCCTTGAATGATAAGAATCCTTGATTGTGCAAATAATAAATGATACACTATTGCAACTTCTATGTAATGACTATTTTGAGAGCCAATATTAATAGCATATGCCACTATTAGGTACTCACTATCATCTCTTGAAACCCCACCACCATTATTCATGTTAGGATTACCTTTAGTAGCTCCATCAAAGTCTAGGTTTTTATATGATAATGGAGGGCAAGACCAAGAGTTGATACATCTTTGGACCTTCATCCTCATAATTGGGATAGGATTATCAAACTCCATATCTCAAGCCTTAAGCACATCATGTTCAATATTAAACACATAAATGGAAGATGAGGACTCAAACCTAGCTACCACATAAAAAAAATCATTTATAGCATATAACTAATTTGTTTCAGTTTCTCAAAAAAAATAAAAATTCTTTTCTATTTTTTTTTTTTAATTGTTCTCCTTCTAAAATCCTTAAATGTTATGGAGAATAACTAATATAGTGTCATTATTATAACCCATTACAACTTTACACTCTATTTGAGATATTTCTTTAGTGTTCCTCCTCTTGGTTCATTTCTAGCATATTTGGGTCTTATGATATCATGTTGTTGTCATATGTAAATATTGAGACTAGATCCTATGTCCTAGGTCATGGTACCCTATCACAAAACTTTTTGATTTATTTCTAAGTGGACTATGGCATCTAGCACAATAATCCCTCCAAAAGGGACCAAACTATGAATGTATGTGACTGTCAAATCCTTCCATTTGTGATTTGATCCTAATATTTTCATTTGACCATTAGAAGCTGACCTAAATTGAGAAATACTTTGAGTAGCCTATATAATGAAATCATTTATCATTCACAACTTGTAATTCACATTTCATTCTATTATTTTAATGCAAGAGTCCTAATCATTCAAGAGAAAAAATGAGTACAAGGAGCATCAATCTACACCAACTTATCTTAAAGTATATTTTCATGATGGATTTTGTTATGATTTGTGATTTTATTAACACTTGGAGGACATATATAAAGAGCACTGCATCACCATCATTATAATTCCTAAGATATAATCTTATCAATTTAACATATCATCTATGCTTTAGCCTCTACCCTATTGGGGCTAAACTTATTGGAAATTTGAGTTATGTTTTGTTTTGATTTATGTTAACCTATCTTATGTTGTCATTGTTGTTACTATGTGTTGTTGATGGTCTAAAAGTGAGTGTCCTGGTATTGTTGTGTGGTTTGGTGAAGATGTTGAGGTTCTTCTGGAACGTTGGGGTAGTGGAAATTGATTGTATGCAAGAAACAATATTTATGTAGGAAAGAATTTTTAATATCCTAGTAGAAGAATGCTTTGCATTCCTCTAGTATGTGAAGATTAAGGAGTGTAGTTCTTGAAATAATTTTTATGATCTGCATGTTGTACTATCAAGTTTACAGGCTCTCTGTTTCTCAAATTGTAAAGTTGGTTATTGGTGTTTCTGATAGTGAGGCTATTTTTCAGAACTAGTTTGGAGAATTCTTGGTGGCTTATATATACATGGATTCAAGTGTTGCAATTTGGAGATGCTCATTTAGTTTGTGCAGTGAACATCTAGTTTAGTTTTCTTGTGATGGTTTGATTGGCATATGAATTTATGGTGTTCTGAGTTCAATGTTGTCAATTGGTCTGGTTTATAATTGACTATGGTGGTGTATCCTACTTGGACATATTCTATTTGTGTGAGTTTTCTTTCAAGAATGATTTTGGTTAGTATTTTGGGTCTCACCATGACATGTGAAGATCTATGATGTGTAATTTATATTGGAAGATAGTTTTGGGCTGATTGGTTAATGTGCTTTAATGTTTATCTTAGTGTTTCATTTGATGTCAATCATGAAGGATGTGTTAGAATGTGTGCTTCATTGGAATCATTTGGAAATAATGTTTTGTGATGTATTTGGGTCCTCTCTATCTCCTTGAGTGGAGTGGAATGAATATTTTAGGTTCAGTTGGATGGTTTTATGTAACATTGTTTATTTTATTTGTGGTTGACCTAGTCAAGGGTTTTAATGGATAGTCTTGTTTATAAAGGAGTGTGGATGTGTGAGTGAAGGCATGGGATGCATGTGAATTGACAATAAATGGATGCAAATTATTTGCAAGCAAATTTGATGTTATAGATGTGTCAAATCCAGTTGTGAAGATCTTTGATTATGATATCTTCAGTGTGACAGTGTTTTAAGATAGTGTTTGAACTCAGATGTGTTTTCCGTGATATTGGTCCCTTGACATAGTAGTTCAAGGAAAATTTCATGATTAGAAGATATTGTTCATTTTAATTCAGCTATTTCTTTCTTTATTAAAAGATAGTGAGTCTCTTAGCAGATTTTTGTATCTTTCCTTGAGTTAGTGTGTCTCAGTTTTGCAAGTCATTTGTATCTTGACCTAAGGTTGTGCATAATAATTTTACAAGTTGTATTAGGGGAATTGTGTTCATGAGGCAACATTATGATAAATTATATTCATATTGTGAGTGTGATTCTCACCATGGTTTTTCATTTCTTAGGCTTTTAAAGGTAGATTTGGTGTCCATGTGTTTGTTATGCTTCCATGATTTATTACTATTGTGATCATTTAGGTGTGATTTGAACTTTAAAGTTGAAAAATTAAGTATTTTAATGTTTGGATTGATTCAACCCTGATTTAGTGTTGTGGTGTGTTCAACAATTGGTATCAAAGTGAGGTGCCTCTTAAGAAGCTTAATTACTTGAGGAAGATCTAGAATGGCACAAGGTTTTACCTACAAAGCTCCAAAGTTCAATGGCACAAATTATTCTTATTGGAAAGAAAGGATGGAATATCACTTAGCAACTGTGCCAATTGAAATACGTGAAAAATTTAAGAATAGATATATTGCTCCTTATAATGGTCCTAAAACTCTCAATGAAATCAAAACATATGAGAAAAATGTAAAGACTATAGTTGTGATTATCACTTATTTGAATGATTTAGTGTTTAGAAAAATTAAAGGTGTGAAATTAGCTAAAGAAATCTAGGAAAAGTTGAAGAGTGTATTTAAAGGTGATGAAAAACAAAGCAAGCTAGGATTACAAATCTAAAGTACAAGTTTAAGAATTTGAGGATGTTTGATAATGAAAATATTGAAGGATATATTCATCAAGTGAATTATATTGTAAATGCACTAAGGGGTATTGGTGGAACACTAGAAGAAAGTGAAGTTGTGAAGAAGATAATGGCAACATTTACCAAAATCTATAAATCTAGGAAGTGTACTATTGAGGAAAGTCATGGTATGATTAAGTACACCATGGATCAGATTCTTGATTCACTATTCACCTTTGAGATTGTTGAATTGAATAAAATCAAAAAGGAAAGGAAAGAAGCCACAGTCAAAGTTACAAAGAAGCCTGAAGAAGAACTAGAAGAAAATGAAGACATGGATGAGATTGAAGTAAACTTGGTGAGAAGATTGAAGAGAGGAACTATACAAAGGTAAATTACATCTAAACTTTTTTAATTGTGTTAGAATTGGTCATTATGCTTCTAGATGTATGTACAAATTAAATTATGGTAGAATACCTAATGATGATATTGAAGGAAAGGAGAACTACATAGGGAATTATAGAAATAAGAAAAGAGATGGTAGAGATAAGAAAAAGAAGAGTTTTTATTCAAAAAATATCTACTCATCTAAAGAAGAACATAGTGATGACTCAAATGAAGAATAATTGTTCTTAGCTATAAAAGAAAAGAATAACGAGTGGTTTGGAAGTATGGAAGATTTGAAGAATAATGAGAAAATAAAGAGTGTGAAGATTTCAATACATTCAAAAGTCGAATCGAAAGCACATATCATTGTCTCTAGATGTCCAAATCATATGACCAATGTTAGAGGTAAGTTTATTGACCTTGAGAAGTATGATGGTGGATCATTTAAGTTTGAAGGAGAGGAAGTTTCACCTATTTGTGGAAAAGGAAGCATCTCTATTAAATATAAGCATAAAAATGATGATGTTTATTATGTTAAAAGTTTGAGACATAATCTATTTAGTGTGAGTGAGATATGTAGTAAAGGTTATAAGGTCATTAATCATGGAATTAGATGTAAAATTTGAAAATGAGGGTCTGAAAGACTCTTTACAGAAGGTATTATGACTAATGGAAATGTGTACTATGTGAAGGATAATAGAGGAAATAGTTATTTGTTGGCACAAAGTAGTGAACGTTAGTTGTGGCACAAAAGAATGGGGCTATATCAACTTTGATAAAATGGTGAATATTAGTTCTAATCATATTGTGAGAGATTTACCAAGAATTATTAAACCTACTGATACTCTAAGTAGGGAATGTCAATTTGAAAATAAAACAAAGAGGAGGTTCAAAAAAGGAGTATGCTACTTTGAAATCTTTGGATTTGGTTCATGCAGATCACTATGGACCTACAAGGACAATAGAACTAAGAGGAGAAAGGTATTTTATGCTACTTATTGATGATAACTCTAAAATTACATGGGTTACTTTTGTGTGAGGAAGTTCTAAATCATTAGATAGATTTAAAGTATTCAAATCAATTATTAGGAATCAAATGGATGGTAGAATCAAATGTTTGAGGTCTGATAGAGGAGGAGATTTTCCATCAAATGAATTCAATAAATTTTGTGAAGAACATGGTATTAGGAGGAACTTTTCTACTCTAAGGACTCCTCAACAGAATGATTTAGTTGAAAGGAAAACTATATTTTTTTTTGAGATGGCTAGAACTATGTTGAACTATGACAAGCCTCTTAATGTGTATTGAAAAGAAGTTGTGCATACTACTATTTATCTTCTTAACATAGTATAAATAAGAGTGAACCTCAGAAAGATGCCTTATGAACTTTGGAATGAAACACCTCATATAGTTTTAAGTACTTCATAATATTTGGAAGCAAGCACTACATAAGGATAGATGAAGAATATATAGGCAAGTTTTATGCAAGAGAAGATGAAGGAATATTTTTGGAATATATTACAAATAACAAGAATTATCAGGGTTACAGTAAGAGCCTGTAAAAGATTGTGGAATGTATAAATGTGAAATTTTCTCAAGAATAGTTCTAAAACTGAGAGAACATTTGAACCTAAGACTGAAATTGAAACTATACCAATTGCTATAAAAGAGAATTTTGATGTACATACTTGAGGAAGAGACTAATATAGAAGAAGAAGAACTTGAAAAAGATCTTAAAACATAAGCAAATTATGTGTGAAAGAATCATTGGAGATAAGAGTAAAGGTGTTCAAACAAGAAGAAGACTTATACAATCTAGTGAACAACAAAATATTATTGTTTCCTATCTTAGGATGAGCCAAAAACCTATGTGAAAGGTAGTAAAGATGAGAGTTGGATAAAATCCATGGAAGAAGAGTTAAATCAGATAGAAAAGAATCAAACATGAGAATTTATACCTAGATCGGCGGACAAAAATGTGATAGGAACCAAGTGGGTATTTTTGAACAAGTTGAACAAAGATGGAAAAAGATAGAAACAAGGCAATGCTAGTATGGAAAGGTTATTCACAAGTTAAACACATATATTATGAGGAGACATTTTCTCTCATAGAAAGGATGGAAGCTATAAGGATGTTACTTGCATTTATAGCTCATAATGACTTTAAGGTATATTAGATGGATGCCAAGTCAGTATTCTTGAATGGAGAACTTGAAGGAGTATACATTGAACAACTGGATGGGTTCAAGATATCAAAATATCTTAATATGGTTTTTAAATTAAAGAAATAATTGTATGGAGTTAAGAAATCTCCTAGAGCTCTGTATGCAAGGATGGATAGGTATTTGTTGCAACAAGATTTTAGAAAAGCTACTACAAATAGCAATCTTTATTTCAAAATTGAAGGTGATATATTATTGATTGATGTTCTGTATGTTGATGATATCATATTGGGAGAAAATGATAGTTTATGTAGGAATTTTGTAGAGGAGATGAAAAAGAAATTTGAGATGTCTATGATAGGTGACTTGTCATCTTTTCTTGATGTTCAAGTTCCCGAATTAGAAAAAGTCATTTTTACTTCTCAAACAAAGTGTATCAAAGAAATCTTAAAGAAGTTTGAGATGGATAATTTCCACCCCTGTGGATGTATTGGTTGTAAGTTAAGCAAGGATGATGGATCTCCATATATTGATCAAACAAGGTATAGATCTATGATTGGAGGATTATTGTATCTGACTGCTTCAAGGCCATATATTATGCAAGCTATTTGTTTGGTGGCTAGATATTAGGCTAGTCCTAAGAAATCACATAATCAAGAAGTGAAGAGGATATTCATATTTTTGAAAGGGACTCTACATTATGGGTCACGGTATAAGAATGATGACGATTTCAAAATAAAATTATATACAAATGTTGATTGGGATGGATGTGTTGATGAGAGAAGAAGTACAAGTCATGATGTACTTTTCTTGGGAGACAGATTGGTCTCTTGGTTGAGTAAGAAACAAGATTTAGTATCATTATCTACTATAGAGGTCAATACATTGCAACAACATCCTATTGCACTTTGGTCATGTGGATGAAACAAACTCTAAAAGATATCACTTGGTAGTGTAGAGGGAAACAATTTCTATTTTGTGTGATAATACAAGTGTTATTAACATTTGAAAGAATCTGGTAATGAATTCAAGGACTAAAGATATTGCAATCCGGTATCATTTCTTAATAGAGAAGGTTGTAGAGAAGAAGTCATATTGGATTATGTACCTACTAAAGAACAAATTGTAGATATCTTTACTAAGGATTTGGAAAAGGATGCCTTTGAGTATCTTTGGTAGAAATTGGGTGTCATTTCTCCTCCCCTTTTAACCTGGATAGATTAAGATGGTGCAATTGCATAGGGGGTGTTCTAAATTTAATCATTTTCTCTTGGACTGATGTGGTGGCTTCTCTTATGGAGAGTAGTGAATGTCACAACTATCATAGTCTTATCAGTAAGGGGGAGAGAGAGTTTAGAGGAGTTCCCCTTTCCTTGATGTTAAAGAGGGAGAGATATACATATTGCGAGATGACAAGGGGGAAATTGTTGGAAACTTTAGTTTAGTGGTCTTTGTTGTTTGTGATGTTGTCATCAATGACAAAGGATCAAATTGTTTGAAACTTGAGTTATTGTGTTGTGTTGCCATTGATGTCAACTTGTCTTATGTTGTCATTGATGCTACTATGTGTTGTAGATGGTCCGAAAGTGAGAGTCCTAGTAATTTTGTGTGATCTAGTAAAGATGTTGAGGTGGTTTTGAAAGGTTAGTATAGTGGAAATTTCAGTATGTAGGAAACAATATTTTTGTGGGAAAGAGTTTTTAATTTCTTAGTGCAAAAATTCTTTGTATTCCTCCAATATGTGAATAGTATCGAGTGTTGTTATAGATATAAGTTTTATGATTTGTGTATGTTGCACTATCAATTTTATAGTTCCTCTATTGCTTAGATAGTAGAGTTGGTTATTATTTTTTCTGATAGTGAGGTTGTCTATCAGAATTGGTCTAAAGAATTCTTGGTGGTTTTTGGATATGTGGATTCAAGTGATGTATTTTGGAGGACATGTTTAATTGGTTTGTGTAGTGTTCCATCTCACTTTTCTTGTGATGGTTTGAATGGCATGTGAATTTATGGAGTTCTAAGTTTAGTGTTGTTAGCTGGGATAGTTTTTGGTTGACTATCGTGGTGTATCCTACTTGGACCATATTCTTTTGGTATGGTTTTTCTTTATAGAATGAGTTTGGTTAGTGTTTTGGATCACACCATGGTGTTTGGAGATCCATGTTGTGTAATTTGCATTGGAGGATAGTTTTGGGATAACTAGTAACTAACATGCTTTAATGTTTATCTACATGTTTCATTTGATGCCAAATTCGGAGGACATGTTAGCGCATTTAGTTTTTTAGAATGGTTTGGAAAGGATTTGTGGTGATGTATTTGGGTCCTCTCTATCACCTAAAGTGGACCAAAATAGATATTTTAGGTTTACAAGGCCGATTTTATGTGTTACATTAGTTATTTTATTTGTGGCCAACCTAGTCAAAGGTTTTAATGGATAATCTTGTATATAAAGGAGTGTGGATGTGTGAGTAAAGATATGGGATGGGTGTAAATTGAAAATTAGTGGATTTGAGTGATTTTCAAGTAGATTTGATGTTTGAGATGTGTGAAATCTAGTTGTGAAGAGCTTTGATGATGACATGTTCAATGTGATAGTATTATGAGACAATGTTTGAAGTTAGAGGTGTTTTCCATGATATTAAGTATGTTAAGGTCTAGGCTAATTCACCCCCCTATCAGTCCTATGGTGTGTTCAATGCTAAGAGATCTCTTTCACGTCATCATTCTTGTTGTGGAGGTGAAAATGCCAACATAGGTATTGAATTAGGAAATCCCTTATATAAATGGCATTTTTCCCTCCTCTATGAGTGTAGGTGATAGATTTGCACAAAGTAGAGTGAGAAAAATAGTCTCAGACTTTGAACTGGCAAAAACCCCTAGAATATGCCAATTATCTCACTTGTCCAAATATTTTAAGTTGAGTTTTGAGGAAATTATCTTTAGAGCATCCTGATCTCAAATTTGAAGCCACAGATGATGAAGATATTTTTTCAGGACTAGGGTGCCTAGTTACATAGTCCATCATTTTTAGCACTAGATTCCAAATACAATATCCTCTTTGTAGCCTATTTCTAGATTTGTACTTCTATGTTGGTTTTAAGTATTATTTATGTATGTTTATGGTGAATATTACTAATTTCCCAATTTTTTTCTAGATCTTGCATCTTCATATCAAACACATATTACTTCAAAAAGGAAATGATTAATTAAAGTGTTCAACTCTCCTTTTGGAGTAAAGTTGATCCTTGTTGGTTTATCCCTAATGAAGGATGTGTAAATAGTGAATAAGACCTTACTTTGCATTCCTAAATTAAGGATCCTCTTTCCAAGATAACATTTTTAGTGAGCCCAAAATGTCGTATGCTTGCACCACATCTAATTTTCACTTTCAAATTTTATTTTGCATTAAATTTTTTATATATATATATATATTAATTTATGAAATATATGCATTAGTTAATTAATAATATCTCTTTATCAAAATTATTTAATAATCTAGCTAATCATATAATTGTTAATTTCATAAGTTTATTTGAAAATATCATTGTGTGCTTAACTAGTTGGCTAAGTTATTTTCGCAATGAATACATTTCATGGATTTGATAGTTTCTTAGCTATTTTGATGACTCTCCATTATTCTCCTAAAGATACTCCTATCCATAAGTATATTTTGAGGCAAGGGGATGACAACACTAGCATATTTCTCAATGCTTTCACTTTAAAGGAAGAAGCATTGATGAAATGTGCTCGTTCCTCTCTCAAAATTGCTCCTACCCATGGGAATATATTTTAGTGCAATAGGATGATACCAGTAAGATTTCTCGTCAATAGAATTTACCTCCTATTCACTTTAATGATATTCATTGTAGAGATGAAGTTTTGATGAATCTTGCTTGTCTCTCTCCTAAAATTGATCTTATTCATGAGAATATTTTGGTGCTAGAGGAGGATATTAATAGGAATGTTTCTAATGATCTTTCTTCTAAAGATGAAGCTTTAGTGAATAAAGAGCCCAATCAAAGTCAATTCAATGCAATTCACATTTCTAGTCATACACATGAATATGAGAAGCCTAAAATTATTCTTTATCTTCATCAAGATGCCCCTTAACCTCAAGAAATACTTTTTAATGTTTTAAAGGTTTTAAAAATCCAACTAGACCTCCCAGTTAATATCTAAACTTGAGAAAAGAACTCACTCAATGTAATAGATTTGATAAAAAATATCATGATTATCATGAAGCTACTCACACATGTATCGCTCAAAACAAAAAGTAAGATTCAAATATTCTTCCTACTTCTCAACCTTTTCTTCCTACACCTCTTCATCTATTAGAGCATCTTGGTATGGAGTACGATCTTCTTGAGTAGCTCCATGCTACTCCAGGTAAGATCTCCTTTTGGGATTTTACTCAAACTTTACCTACATACAATGGGTTGCTAAAAAAACCCTTATAGAAGGTAGTTATCTCACCTTATATTGGACCAAATGATGTAATATCCTTACTTTATTGTATGGATACAACAAATATGGATATTATGTTCTCACAACATTAGCTACCACCTTATAAAATTCAAAATATCAATATGATCCCCTTATGGTTATTGTGATCATTAATAAAAATAGTATAACACATGCCATACATATACATACATACATACATATATATATATATATATATATATATATATATATATATATATATATATATATATAAAATTGTGTAGAGAATTCCTGATGCCTTTCAAAAATGAGGATTCATGTGTTACAATTTGGAGGATTTATTCATGTGTTCCGTGTAGTGCTCCAATTCAATTTTTAAGTGATAGTTTGATTGATTAGTGGAGGTATGGTGTTTTGAGTTTGGTGTTGTCAACTAGTTTGGATTCCAACTGATTGTGATATTGTATTATGCTTGGATCATATTCCTTTGGTATAGGTTTTCTATAGAGGATGAGTATGGTTAATGTTTTTGGTTTCACCATGGTGTATGTAGATCCGCATTGTGCAATTTGCATTGGAGACTTGGTTTTTGGCCAACTAGTTAACATACTTTAATGTTTATCTACAAGTTGCATTTGATGTTGACTTTCAAAGATGTATTAGTGTGTGTGGTTCATTGGAATAATCTCAAAGGGATAGGTTATAATGTTTTTTGGTCCTCTTTATCTCCTTGAGTGGACTGCAATGATTATTATTGGTTTAGGTGGCCAAATTTATGTAATATTATTTACTATATCTATGATCAACTTATGTAATGTTATTTATGTTGTATCCTTTTCATTTTTTAAAATCTTATTTATTTCTAACAATTCATCTGCTATTATAAAGAGAACCTATGAAGCAATTTTTGCTCCTACTACCCCTCATGATGTTTCAAATCCCACAGAGCAAGCACATCTGGAGATAGGAATCCATGTTCCTATTGAAACAATCTCTACTCTTGCTACCAACTTTGCGGAGGCCAGCACTGCCCACATTGGGCTACATGTGGCTAAAAGAGAAGGTTTTAGAAAGGTCTTGTTGGAGTCTGACTCACTAAACATTGTCAATTGTTTGAATGGGCACATGGATCCTAGTTGGATGATTGCCAATCTAATCAAGGATTTTCGGGATATAATAAATGAGTTGGATGAATTCAAAATTTTACACTTCTTTTGGGAAGGCAACAAAGCGGCAGATCTACTAGCCAATATGGTGGTCGGCTACGTGGCAGCTAAATGGTGGAGCAGTAGGGATCCTTTCCCAAAAAACTTGTGTGATTTTTCTTGTGATGATTCCACCCACTTGCGATAATCAATGAATTTTAATCATGATTTGATTGAGTTGTTGGGAAAATGACTGCTTTTTGTTTTCCCTATCTGAAGATCTAGAAACTTCCCTTGTGCCTGGATTTTCTGTCTAATTGTGTGGCCCATTTCCTGCTACTGGTTGGAGACTTTTCTATTGTGGCCCATTTCCTGCTACTGTTCGGAGACTTCTTTGGTGCGGCCCATTTCTTGTTGTTTGGCAACCCAAATCATTATGGGTGGGGACAAGAATAAGCAAGAACTATCTACTTTTGAGAAATGGAAGAAAAAAAAGGAGGTGTGGAAAGAAATAGTTGATGGGGGGATTGTCCCCTTCTCAGAAAGACTCCATGGCCTTTCTCCTCTGCTCACAGAAACCTTTGTCAATGGGTGGAAGAAAGGGGTTCTGAGGGCTTATGGTTCTGGTTACTAGCTAGATGAAACCCTGGTGGTGATGGTTATTGGTCTGGCGATGAATGGCAAAAAGTTCTATAGTGATAGAAAAATAGGGGAGGAATACTTGGCGAATATTTTCGACAAAGACAAGGAGCGCTCAAGAGTTAACAAAATGGCAGATGGTGGCTACAACAAGAAAGATATTATGGCTCCCTAGGCAAACATTACTGAGTTCATCATGAGGTATACTACGATTGATGGTAGATATGCCAATATCTTTTCCTACCATTTTACCATTTTGAACCATTTTAGGGATGGTAAAATCATTTCTATTCCTTTCTATCTAGCCTCCTCTTTAGAGAATAGTCTTGAAAAATATATGGAGAACCCAAATAATCCTGTTCTCCATGAAGGGCTTATTATGCTCATCATGGAATATGCTAAGACACTTGAAGTTGTGCCCTCTCTATCTGACAAAGGCCAACATATTATTATTCTGGCAGTCTTTGACTCGAAAATGGATTTGGAGGATAATGGGGGTGCCATTCCTTTTGATGACCCTGATTATAAGCCAGTGGAAGAAGGTGAGATTATGGTCACCCCTGGTACGTTTAGTAGTAAGAATCCCCCCAAATGGGCAGCCAGAAAATATTTATCTACCAGCAAGCTGATTTCTAAGGCTAATCCTCTTTCTAAAAATAAGAGGCTTGCGGCTAAGGACTATGGTCCGAAAACTTCCGACCAAGAAATTAAACTAGACATTCCTATTAACTCTTGAAGGAAAAGAAATGGACCATACCTAAAGAAGTAGACAGTGGGCTACAGAGGAATGGTACTCTGATGAACCTGGTGATGGAAGAAACCAGAAGCTAGGAGAGCTACTGGAAGTGGGTGGAGAGAGAAATTGATACCCTCAAAGTGGGGGTTAAGGAAATAATTGATATCTTCACAACTTTGCCAAAGCCTACAAAATATGAGAAGCTCATGATTGTGACCCAGAAACTCTCTCAAGATGTCGAGGTTATGAAATGCAACCATGAACAAAGAATTGAAAAGCTGGAACAGTCTACGGTGGAGATAAAGAAAAACCTCCAGAGCTTGGTCGACACAAGAAATGAGGCTATGAATAATAGTATGGAGGGGCTCAAAAAGATCAATATCATGGTTACATAATACAAATCCATTCACAGTGAACTTGAGAATGATATTGGAGGTGAAGACATTGCTGCTGGAGGCAACAAAACCATAGGCTCTAGTTCGAGGACTAGAAGCAGGAGCAGTAATAAGGGCACCTCTAGATTCATTATGGAAGAGATGGAAGAAATCAATAAGATTACCATACTAAAGAACAAGGAGTTGGTGCACTCTCTTATTTGAGTGCTTTTGTTTTATGGTTTGTGTCTTTTTTTCTTTCATGTCTATTCTGGGGTGCTCAACTATTTTGCTGTTGGTTTCCATTTGTTTGGCTGATTGCCGGATTTTGTAAAACTTTTGGTTTCGAGTCCATGTACCCGTTTATCTTTATTAAAAACTTAGTTAAGGGTTTTTATGACTATCTTGTATATAGAGGAGTGTGGATGATTGTGTGGTGTGGAATGTGTTTGAATTGATGTGAAGTGTGTGTGGGTGATTTGCAAGTAGATTCAATATTGGAGATGTGTGAAAGATTACTGTAAAGAGCTTGAATGATGATATCTTTACTGTGACAGTATTTAGAGATTGTGTTTGAAGTCAGATGAGTTAAGCATGCTATTGGTCACTTGAAACACTTTTTCAAGGATGATTTAATGATCAGAAGATCATGTAAATTTTAATTTAGTTAAACCCTCTTCTTTGCCAAAAGATAGTGAGTCTCTTGGCAACATTGTATATCTTTCCTTGAAATAGTGTGTTTTATCTTTGCAAATCATTTGTATCTTGTCCTAAGGTTGTGTGCCTTAGTTCTACAAGTACTCTTAGGATTAGTGGGTTCCAAAGGCCTCATTGTAATATATTATATTTATATTGTGAGTTTGATTCTCATTGTGGTTTTTCCTTGCTTGGATTTTCCATATAAATCTAGTGTTCTTATATTTGTTGTGCTTTAAGCTTTTATTATTTATTTCTATTGTGATTATGTGCATGTGGTTTAAGGTTTGAAGATAAAAAATTAAGTATTTTGAGGTCCAAATTGGTCCACCCCCTATCAGTCATGTGGTGTTTTCAAAACAAGATACTATAGATTTGCATTAATCAGATGCATAATCCTAAGGCAAGATAAAATGGACTTGGATTGTTGAAGCTCACTGCTTCAGGGTAAGATACAAAATTTGCACAAGCTACCAAAAGGACACACTGCCTTCTAAAAGGAACAAGATATTCTCATCATTAAACTTCTCTTGAACCACTATGTCAAGCGAACAATATCATGGAAAACACATGTTAACACAAATTCACTATCTCAAAAACTATCATACTAAAATATATAATCATCAAGGCTCATCACAAACTAAAATTAATAGTTTTGCTTCTCTACATATGCTTGCACATCATTCACAATCAATCCATATCAATCCATATATCAATTCACACATATGCACATCTATATACTGGGTTATTCATTGAAACGTTCAACTAGGTTAGCCACAAACAAAATATATACATGAATTATGAAAAGTTGGATATCATGACCAATGGCAATAAATGTGATCCACTCCAAGAGATAATGGGGACCCAAATACATCACAACAGTGCTTTGAAATTCGATTCGAACAAGCCACACACACTAACACATCCTCCAAAGTTGGTATCAAACATAATGTGTACACAAATAATAAAGAATGTTAACCAGTTAGCCCAAAAACACCATCCAATGCAAATTACTCATTGCAGATCTTCACACACCATGGTAACCACACTAAAACCTTTCAATGAAACTTATTATAGGAAAAGTTGTAATAACCATCTCCTTTAATCATTTTAGATCTTCAATAACTTATAGACTTTACAACTTCAGACATCTAGTAATAATAATCCTCTCTAGGAACATTACAAATTTTCTGCCTTGTATTTTATGTAGCCTCATACAACCCACTATGAAGATTCTTTTCAACTCCTTCAATTCATTAAACCAAATTACTCCCTTCGGTTGTCAACATTCCTCGATCCAGATTCTTGTGAACCCCTTCAATTTTTCAATAGATATTATACTCTTCTATTGTGGACAACACATAACCTAGATTCTCCTCAATCCCTTCAATCTTTCAATAGCTGAATATCCTAGAAATTTTTACAGTGACTAACAAAAATCTTCTTGAGACAACTGAACCACCCAAATTTTGGCAACTCTATCATAGTTTGACATAATTTTATGTGGAACATTTCAAGTTCTAGCATACGATTTCTCAACACTTTTATCAACTCTCCATGTATTTGGACAACACTAGAGATTCCTATGTGGTTATCCCTGTTAAACTAAAATAACCCTCAAACCACAAAAAATGTGCAAAATATTAATAATAAAAAATTTCTCTATTAAATTTAAATTGGTATTGAGTAATGGTTCATAGATTCCATAAAGTTAGAAAAGATCTTACCAACTTTGTATGTTCCAAACCCCATCAATTTTGTTGTTTCAATAGACACATTTGTAGAGACTTTATTGGACACAATCAAAAAGTTCATTTGTGGAACTTTCATAATATTTACAAAGAACTTGGGAAGAGAAGTCACAACCTAAAAAATTTAAAACATTGTGAGAACAATGAAGGAAAAGCAATACAATGAAATGATTAAATACGTATGCCTTACTCGACCTTGCCATGTCTCCTTCCATGCTAGCAGATTTCATGTCTCTCCTACTAGGGGACATGGCACCGTCGAAGTAGCATTGTGGGAGAATATAGGATGGACCAATAGTAGAACATAAAAAGTATGGTATAGACAAAGTAATAGTTGAATATTGTTGTGTCAACAATAGACAAATTAGGTTTAGGTTTATAACTTTTTAGTCACTTTTAATTTTTCAATAATTTCCTAATTTTAAATTATCTAACAATACATGTTACATATTATGTTTTAGGATATTTAGAAAATAGAAGAAATAAATGTTTAATCAATTATTAATAATATATTGTATAATTTATTAACGTTAAGTGTCCAAATATTAGTACAAGTATAGCCAAACACAAGGGTGGTAATTGACTATAATGGGTAGGGGGTAGAAAAGTGTCATTTTAGACACTTTTTTATGACTATGCATAATAAAGATATCAAATATGATCATGGGAATTTGAAACAATAAGTTGTCAACTAGAAGAAAAGACTAAATTTTTTATAGCCATTAGATAATCATATATTGAATTTTAAGAAATGTAAAATTAAAATGCATGATTACGACTAGAAAACAATTTCCAACACCACACGGCATTGCAAGGTATGACACTTGATATTTTAATTTTTTATTATCAATAACTCAATTTTATTAGTTATTATTTATTTTTTATATTATCTATAAATTTAATTATTTATTGTTTATATTGTTTATAAATTTTCAATGAAAATAAATCATTTTTTTAAATTAAACAAAGCAATTAAAATGAATTAGAGTCTGATGAAATAAAAAATGAACAGTAATATTTTAAGCTTTTATTATTTATTTTCTATTACACTCTCCTATTTATTTATTTATTGTACTCTATCACACTCGCCCATCCCTTCGTAGGTATTTGTATGAAAATGTTTGTTGGCATTACTATCATTGATGTCAAGAGGTTGTAGAGAAGCAGGTAGCAGTCACGTATAACATGCATATTGTCATTGATGTCTAGGTAGTAGTCATGCATAACATGCAAGTTATGTTGTGCAATTGCACAGTACAACGTGTTATGCTATAGGGGTCTTGACCAGATTCATCATTTCCACATGTTGACAATAGTTTCTGAGTTGTGAGTTGTGGTCTATGAGATGTGATTTATTTCCATGTGTCAGTAGTTGTTCTGTTCGAATGCAGGGACAAGGTCCTGTGGGATAAAAGTTTCATAGAGGTCGAAGAACCCCTTGCTATCCTGCAACATAATTTTTGAGTCTTGGTTGACCATGCGAGACAAGAAAATTCAAGGGTAAATATGTTACTAGCTATCTCGCACCATGCAAAGTATGTGCATGGTGTCTGTGTGGTATAACTTCAAGCAGGGCATAGCAAACCCCTCGCTAGCCCATGACTTTATTGCATTGAGACTAGAGGTCTCGTGGGGTAACACAAGAGGAAGCATGGGATTCTTCTTGCCATCCCACGACATGATGGATAAGTGAAAGGTGACCATGTAGGGTTAAAAGGGAAAAGGCAATAATTGGGCTTCCCGCTATCCTACAATACTAAGTAAGACAAGATGATGGTCACATGGGGAAACATGATGATAGTGGTGAATGGTTCCTGCTATCCTGCACCATTAAAGGTGGGTGTGCAATAGTTGTGGGGTTAAGATAGTGTAGTAAGAAAAGGATCCCGCTATCCCGTAACCTCCTGAAAGATGGAAAGAGGATCTCATGTGGTGTATAGAGGCAAAAACATAATGCATCCCGCCAAACCACATGAGAAAAATGGGCAAGTTAAAAGACAAAATGGCACCAATCCCATCACCTCGTAAGGAAATAGGTTAAGGCCATCATAACCATTTGAGGTGTTTTAGTTGACACATTGGCAACCTGATAAGGATGATAGTCCACATGGAGGTTGACTATGGTTGACCAGGTGACTCGGATGTCGGTTATGAAGAATTTTGATGGCACTTGCGCATTCCAATTGGCACAAGGGTTTTATTTGAAGGCTGATCAAACTTCACCATGTGATCTGGAGGAAGAATAAGAAGATATGGGGCTCCATGGAGGACAAAGAACAAATCAGATATGTAGAAGTCGTTGATAATGTGGTGCATGAGCACCTTGGAAGATTTGAAGACTATTTGAGAAATGAATGATATTAGAAGTGTTTTTAGGTTCTTTGAATTTTTTTGAGTTATAATAAGTTCTTTAAAGACCATTTGAGTTGTTTTGATTATCCATGTAAGGCTTTGATTCAATTTTTGTAGTGTGAACTGCATAGGACTTATTTGGTCAACCATGGTCAAATGACATCCAACATTCCTAAATGAGGTAAGAAATGTCTTATGTATTCTATATGGCCTATTTTTAAGGTTTATGATGTCTCCTAATCAGTTACATAGGCCAAAGTCATAAGTTGGCAAGTTTGTGCAAAGTTGTCAAATTTGATGACAACTTTTATTGTCAATTTGTTGTCAAATGTAACTAATCTCCCCCCAATGGCTACCTAATTAAAATTGTGCTTGGATTAAGTTGAGGAGGTTGGAGAAACCTTGTTTAAATCCTTGGAGGTCGAGAAGAATTATGATGATGAAGTTTGGATGTAATATTATGACTAGTTTCAATAAACACAGATTTTTCCATAAATTTGTTGTAATAGTACCTTGTATGGCCATTGTATGGATTCAATGTGTAGCCTAATTCCTTGGTTTGAATATGCATATATTTTTATGTTCATTTGTCTTTTATTTGATAGGAAAATACTATGTAACAAGGAAGATATCTACATTTTAGTGCCAGGTGGTCTGAAAACCCTCCAAAGCCAGAGTTTGTGAGGAAATGTTTTCTTAACCCCACATTCCTCTAGCCAAATTGGCTCAAAATATGAGTAATGGTAGGGGAGAAAAAGTGATTTAAGATTCTTGAAGTTTCTAAGTGGGCTGCTGAATTGGTGGAGTTTGGGATCATGCCCTAGGCTAGGCATCCTCATGTGACTAGCCTGTTCGACTATTAAAAATTGTGTAGGGGTAAAACTAAGTGTGTTGTATCCTATATGATTGTATATTTGATGTTTGGTGATGTTTAGAGACCTATTCCAACCATTGGAGCATGGTTGCATTGTAAAAGTGGCCTAAAGGCCCTTTTAACCCAACTATAATAACAACGTTTGACCTAGTAAATGCAAGAGTTGGGTTATGATTTTTGAAAGTATTTTTGTATCACAAAAAGGGTGTTTGAAAGTGTCAAGATTCTATGTCATCATTGGAAGGCTTTTAGAATTCTGCCTTAAAATTTCATAATAGGGCTACTAGGAGTAGGCATATTGTTGAGGACAGTCATCTTGATTACATCCATACAAACAAAAGGTTGTTGTTTTGGTTGTAATAAATGTTCCCATTGTTATAAAAAAGATTATATAGGGTCCATGCCTATTCTACAAAGGTGGATGTGTTATAAATGAAGTTAGCCATTGGTGGCGACATTAGAGTTGGTGTCAAGAATAGTCTTGATGTGAGAAGTTGTATCTCCATGAGTTATTCATGGATATAGTGGGGTCCCATTGAGAAAATGGGAGTGTTGAGGTATTCTTTCATGTTTTTGTTAGTATTGTCCAAGAAACCATGTGAATTTTCAGACCTTAGTTGAGGGTCTAGTGGATTGAGTTTTTGTGAGAAGCCTTTGTTACTTGGGCCTCTACATCATATTGGTATCAAAGAAAGTTTGATATTTGGGAGGACATATCTTGGTGTATGTCAGTAGAATAGAGCCAAGTAGAGGCTAGCATAATGCCTCCAAAGGGATTGTTGACAGAGGTGACTAAGAAATTCCAAGAGATGGAAGAGATGATCAAGTCTAGGGTCAAAGAGGCACTCAAGGATGAACTAAAGGCAATGAAGAAAGGAAAATGGCCAAGTGACGAGACTCATAAAGAAAGAGAACAAGAGGATGAAGAAGAAGAACCTCAAAGGCAAGATCTAGAGATACCCGCTGATTAGAGACCGTTCCTTGAAGCCCTCAAAACAATAGGCAAAGACTCTTTTGAGGCCAAGACGGAGATTCCTACCTTTAGTGAGAAGATGAATGCTAAAGAACTTGTAGATTGGATAGATTCCCTAAATAATTATTTTGACTACAAGGAAGTGGTTGAGGAGAAGAAAGCAAAGTTTGCAAAGACCAAACTAAAGGGTGATGCCTTAACCTGGTGGAACTACACTCAAGGTGAAAGGGTGAAGATGGGAAAGAGTATGATTCATTCTTGGGACAAGATGGTGTCCAAACTCAAGGCCCAAATCAAGCCTGTTGATTATGAAGTGCTTCTATATAGAAGAATGTAAAACCTGAAGCAGAAGGACTTGGATGTGGCTTCCTACATAGAGGAATTCCATAATTTGAGTCAGAGATTAGGGCATCGTGAAGATAAAAATTAGAAGGTTTATAGGTACTTTAATTGGCCAAGTTCAATATTCAAGATGAGATGAGTCCGATGACTCCTAAAATAGTAGATGAATGCTTTCAAATGGCATTGAAGGTGGAAGATAAGTTGAGAAGAAAAAGTGAACAACATGGTAGGGGAAGAGGAGGCAAGAATTATAGAGAAAAAGGAAATTTTGGGGGAAGAACACAATCTCAAAAACCCAAAGGTGAGTCTAGCTACCAAGAACAAAGTGGAGACTTACATTCAAGAGGAGGCTTTAGAGGAAGAAGACCCAATGGAAGGGGTATATTTGGTGGACTAGGGAGAGGTCCTAGTGTTTTCACGGGGAAATGATTCAATTGCAATCAAGTAGGGCACACTGCAATCAAGTGTCCTAAGAAATCCTCAAACTCTCATGGATGAGAGAGAAGAAACCACTTGATTCAAGAAGAACATTTCCAAAGTGTTAATTCCCCAATTGGAAGTGCAACCCCAACCCATGATGGAGAAATCTTGATGATGAGGAGAACCATGTTGAAGTTACATCAAGTGAAAGAAGCCCCTCAGAGGAAGACATTATTTAGAACCATGTGGAAGGCCTATGGTAAGATATGTAAGTTAACTGTTTATTTAGGTTCTACTAAAAAAATGGTTTCCACGGAGATGGTAGAAAAATTGAAGTTGAAAAGATTACCTCATGCTAACCCTTGTAAGGTCTCGTGGCTGAATAAAGGGCAACAGGTCTTAGTAGATGAACAATATTTGGTAGAATTTGAGATAGAAGAGTATAAGGATTGAATATTGTGTGATCTGATCCCCATGGATGCATTTCATACATTGTTAGGACATCCATGGCAGTATGATTTACAATCCCAACATGATGCAAAAATAAACTCCTTTCTCATAACTAACAATGGGAGAAAATTCAGGATGGATCCTTAACTGGATGAGGGTGTAGATAAGAACATTGGGTCAAGTTTCATGTTAGTGAGTGGAAAAGAGTTTCTAGACATCCTAAAGGAAAGAAGTAACCCTTGGGTATGCTCTGATTTTGAAACCCAAAAATAGTCCTAATATGCCTAGTCACGGTAAGGAAGAAGTTCCCAAGGAGGTGTAGCAATTGTTGGACAGGTATAAGATCATAATGGTGGAGGAAATGCCTAACACTTTACCACCCATTAGGTACATGAGCCATCATATTGACTTCATACCAGGTTCTACTTTGCCAAACAAACCAGCCTATAAGATGACTCCATCCTAGAATGGGGAGATTTCCAAGCAAGTGCAAAAATTATTGGATAAAAGGCTGGTGAGAAATAGTCTCAGTCCATGTGCTATCCTAACAGTCCTAGCACCTAAAAATAATGATAAATGGAGACCTTTTACTAATTCCAAGGCCATCAATAGGATTACCATAACATATAGGTTTCCTATGCCTAGAATTCAAGACTTATTGGACTGTTTGTGAGGGGCTTGCTACTACTCCAAATTGATCTCAAGAATGGGTATCATAAAATCAGAATAAGGCAAGGGGGTGAATGGAAGACATCCTTCAAGACAAATGAAGGTCTCTATGTGTGGATGGTGATGCCTTTTGGGCTATCCAATGCCCCAAGCAGCTTTATGTGCCTTATGAATGAGGTATTGAAGGACTTAATTGGTAAATCTGTTGTTGTTTATCTTGATGATATTCTTGTGTTTAGTAGGACAAAAGAGGAGCATTTGGATAACTTGAACTTGGTTTTGACTAAGTTTCATGATGAAAAGTTGATGATCAACATGGAGAAGAGTTTCTTCATGAATGAGGAGCTTGTCGACCTTGGTTCTGTAATTTATAAGGGGGGTTTGAAGATGGATCTAGAAAAGATGGAGGTTATCTTGTCATGGAAAACACCCAAGACAGTAGGTGATGTGAGGACTTTCCATGGATTGGCAAAATTTTACAGAAATTTCATCAAAAATTTCAGTCATATATGTGCACCTATCCTAGACACAATCAAAGGAGGTAAAAGATGTAAGTTTTCCTAGACAAATAAAGAAAATGAATCTTTTGAGTATCTGAAAAAGAGAGTAGCACAACAACCCATTCTTGTTTTTCTTTATTTTAACAAGTTTTTCACAATAGAGTGTGATGCTAGTAACCTTTCCATAGGGGTTGTCTTGAGTCAAGAGAGCAGGCTGGTGGCTTTCTTCAATGATAAACGCGATGATGTTAAAATGAAGTACTCTACCTATGATTTGGAATTGTACGCAATGGTACAAGCCTTGAAGAAATGGTGGCATTATCTTTTACTTAAAGAGTTCATTGTTTATACTGACAATCATGCTCTCAATTTTATGAATGGACAGGAGAAAATTAGTCATAAGCATATGAAGTGGGTTGAACATATTCAAGCCTACACATTTATCATCAAACACAAGAAGGGGTAGGAGGCAGATGCACTGAGTAGAAGGGTGTGCATGGTGCAATAAATCTAGTTACAAAGTGTGGGGATTGATTCCCTCAAGAAAATGTACAAGGATGATAAAGATTTCAGTGAGATATATGAAGTTTGCACTCAATTTTCAGATTCTTACCATTCTTATTTTTATGATTTTTGTTGCAGCAGAGGTTGTTGTTCAAAGGGACTCAGTTGTGTATCCCTAGATGCTCCATGGGGGAAAACATTATCAAGGAGAAACATTGTGGTAGTTTGGGAGGGCACTTTGGGCTTGATAAAACCTTGGAATAGGTGAAGATGTATTATTTTTGGCCAATGTTGCAATCAGATGTTAGGAAGTTTGTTGAAGTTGCAGCATATTCCAAAGGGCTAAGGGAACATCATCAAATGAAAGTTTATATTAACCACTCCCTATTCCTAGTAGGCAATGGGAGAGTATCAGCATGGATTTTGTTTTGGGTCTTCCTAGGACTCAAAGAGGTTTTGACAATATTTTGGTTGTAGTAGAAAGGTTTAGTAAAATGGCTGACCTTTTTCAATGTAAATGTACTAATGATGCTTCCCATATTGTTGGCTTATTCTTCAAAGAAATTGTTAGAATCCATGGGATGCCTCTACACATTGTGACTGACAGGGACTCTAAGTTTGTGGGATACTTTTTGCATACATTATGAAACAAGTTGGGGACTCAATTCTCCTTCATATCATCCTATCACCCTTAGAATGATGGCCAAACTAAGGTAGTGAATAGATCATTAGGAAATTTTCTTAGATGTCTCACAAAGAAGCATGGAGAAGCTTGGGATATGATCATCCCTCAAGTTGAATTTAGCTTAAAGATGTATGGTCAAAAGATAATTCCATCTATGAGACTTTAATTAAAGAGTATGAGTGTTCACTTTTGGTTTAATTTTTAAAAATTATCATTAATCATTATACAACTATTTATTTAATTAAAAGTGAAAAATAATTAAAAAAAAAATATTGCATGTCAAATGCCATCTTAAATTATGGAAATGAACCTCAATTTATTTATTTATTTTTTATAATGAGATTATGTTCTAGTTGAATTTGAAATTTTAATGTTTTTTCTTTTTAATTTTTTTAATATTGAATTTTCTTCTTTCAATAATTTTTCAAATAAAATGAGGATAATATTTTCTCCACTCTTCTTTGCTAGGGTTGTTGGCATATGTGCAGAGTTTGATGACATGATGATATTGTATGTTGTCATTGATGTCAATATACTGAAGTATGAACTCGTATATTGAAGAAAGCAACTGGCAAGAGATCTTGTATGATGGTATGAAGTGAACGGGTATAATGATGTGAACCGGTATATGTGAAAAGGTGAACTGGTATGATGAAGTGTGAACCGGTATATGCAAAGTTTGTATTGGGGTATGACTACCAGTTGATAGTCGTAGGTTCCTGGTTTTCGGTTGATGCATTCCAAGTCTGTGTGATACGACCAATGACATCCTATGATGAGTTAGCATTATAATGAAGATCAGAGCGCGTTGCCATGTTAGCCTTGTGCACGTGAAGAATCTCTTTGAGGATCTTGTATAAAGAAGATTAATCCTATCTACCTTGGGAATGTGCAAAATCTCTATAAATGGTGGAAAGCGCGTGCTGGGTTATTAGCTTCTAGAAGCACCGAAGAATGAATGATGGAGAATATCTTCAGATCTATTCAAGATTGTTTTATCCTATGTAATGTGTTTAAACGGTCAAGATTGGACCGATTGTATTGATAACCTAGATGCTTTAGGGTTTAGGGTTTATGCTACCGACCTAATTATTGTCTATAAGGTCGATGATGTTTGTTGTTGTAAAGTTGTTGGCAAATGATGTGTGTGTATCGAAGTGAAGAGATACTTGACTCTTGCCAAACCGGTGCAGTGAGTAGAGATCTATAGAGTGTGATTGCAGATGTAAAGGAACTAAAGTGGATCTGACTTGGCATTAAGTGTTGTTATCAGATCAGTGTATTACCTGTTGACTTCTAACCATCTCAGCAGTTGGAAAATCCCTTAACTGGGTAGCTTTAACAGGATTCTTGTAAATCCTTTAATAGGGTGACTCAAAGTCATTGAGTTCTTCAAATCCTCTTACAAGGTAACCTTTAACAGGGTTTTAACCTCTAACTAGGTATCTAGCCATCCCTTAACCGAGTGATCCCTAGCAGGATTGGTTCCTAGTAGAACCTATTGCAAAGTCTTTAACCGAACTAGGCTCCTAATAGAGTGAACTTTAGAAGAGTTCAAGAAAAACTTGTGGGTATTCATCCCCACCGTGATTTTTCCTAGCTAGGTTTTCACGTGGAAAATAAGTGTGTTATGTGTGATGCTTTTTCATGTGATGTTTTAGTATTTTCTGTTAAGCGCTAAAGGATGTTGATCCAATGGCTATTGCATTTTTGATGTATTACTTGCATAGGCATATGGGTGAAGTTGAGATGAGATGTTAGGTCTGAAGATGATCGAGATGAACTGGTTTATGTCTTTCACATTCATACTGTGTGTTACTGGTAGTGCCTTGTTTTAGATCGGTGATGTTGTTTGCCAGTTAGTCAGTGCAGTCTTTGTAGTTTAAGTTGTTAAGGAAGTTTTTGGCGTGTACTGATTCACCTCTCCTCTCAGTACTTGTTGGGTATTTACTATTCATCATTATTCATCAATTGGTATCAGAGCATCCTCCAGGTCCTCTATGCTATAAGCTTAACCGCTTGAGGAAATGATCCTATTCTGATGTTGAAGAGGGAAGGTCCTAAGTTTAATAGAGATAACTTTCAGATATGGAAGGACAAGATGAAGATATACATTAAAACCATGGGTGCTCAACACTGGAACTATGTTGAGAATACTTATGTTCTACCTACTAGTACTCTCACTAATGATCAAAGAAGAGAAATTCAGGAGAATGGGCAAGTGATGGAAGCTCTTATCAGTAGTCTATTTGATATTGAGTTTATAGATGTTCAAGATAAAGACAATCCCAAAGATGTATGGGATACTCTATAGACTATCTATGGTGGTGATGAGCATGTGAAGAAAGCTAAGGAAGAGAGCCTTAGGGGAAATTTTTTAGGATATGAGGATGGTTGAAGGTGAAACCATTCAATAATATGGGATAAGAATTAAAATTGTTGTAGGAGACATCAAGAGTGTAGGAGGCAAAATAGATGATCCCACCATTGTTAGCAAAGTTTTGAGATCCCTATTACTGATCTATGCAATAAGGGTTGCCGCTATTCAGGAGTTAAGATCTATTGACAAGACAAAGGTGTCCCTTGACTCCATCATTGCTAAATTGACCGCATATGAGCTAAACAGTTATGATGGTAGTGTTCAGGAGACTTATTAAGCCTTTAAAGCATCTGCTACACTATCTAGAAAGGGAAAAGAAGCTAGTACTAGTAGTGAGCCTAGACAAAGCAGAGATATGGATGATGAGGAGATCCTGATGGAATTTTAAGCTCTTCTTGCCAAGAGACTTCCTATGGGAACTGGAAAATACAGAGGTAAGCTCCCTTTGAAATGTTTTTCTTGCAATAGGATAGGACATATTGCTATCAACTGTCCCAACAATGATAATAAGGACAAACCGGAGAAGTTAAAAAAGTTCAAAGGAGGAAATAGGAGAAACTGTCTTGTTGCAGTTGATGAAGGTGTCACTGATGATGAATCAAAAGATGAAGAAAGCGAAGACATAGTATTTGTAGCCATTAAGGAAGATGTGTTAGACAAGAAAGCTCTTGTCTCCAACTTTGATAATTCTAATGAGTGGATTATTGACAGTGGTTGTTCTCACCACATGACTGGTGACCAGAGAAAGTTTCTCTTTGGAAGAGTATGATGGAGGTGTAGTCCGATTTGGTAATGATGCACCATGTATGGTAAAAGGAAAAGGGTCCATCTCTCTAAATGGAAAAAGTGGTGTTGATAATGTGTATTGGGTAGAAGGTCTTAGGCATAACCTTTTGAGTGTAGCCCAGCTAAATGATAAAGGACTCACTCTGGAATTCAAAGATGGAGTGTGCAAAATAAAAGGAAAGAGTGGTGAACTAATGGCCACGGGTATGTAGACCAAAGGTAACTTAATTAAGTTAAATACAAATATCAGTCAATGTCTAATGGCTAAGTTTGATGATAGTTGGATATGGCCTAAGAGACTCTACCATGTAAATTTTGATAATATTGTGAAGGCCAGGAAGATCAAGGCAGTTAGAGGATTACTAGTGTTGAACAAACTGGATAATCCTTTATGCAGAGAATGTCAACTGGGGAAAATGCCTTCCTCAACCTTCAAAGGTAAATCTTTCACAGCAGATAATTTACTTGATCTTGTGCATACTGATTTGTGTGGTCCTATCAAAACTAGGAGTGTTCAGGGAGATAGGTACTTTATGATTCTCACTGATGATTGCTCAATAATGATGTGGGTCACATTCTTGAAAGACAAGTCTGAAGCTTTTGGAAAATTTAAAGCCTTTAGAGAACTAGTTGAAAAAGAAAGTGGTAAGAGAATCAAATTCCTTAGAACTGACCAAGGAGGTGAGTTGAATTATGGAGAATTCAATAAGTACTGTGAAGAGAATGGTATCAAGAGGCAACTGTCTTCCCGTGGGACTCCACAATAGAATGGCCTAGCAAAAAGGAACAACCGGACTGTAGTTGAAGTAGCCAGAATGATGTTGATTCAAGGGAAGGTTGCTCACACCTTCTGGAGAGAAGTGGTGAGCACTACAGTCTACACTATGAACTAGGTACTCATCAAGAAAGGTAAGGATAAAACTCCTTATGAGTATTGGACAGGTAAGACTCCAGTAGTAAGCTACTTTAGAGTGTTTGGTAGCAAGTTATATTAAGAGAGGTGAACACCAAAGAAAGTTTGATGCAAAATGTGATGAGGGAATATTCTTAGGGTATTCCACCAAGAGAAAATCTCTCAAGTGCTTTAACAATAGGACTCAGAGAATTGTTGAAAGTATCAATGTTAGAGTTGATGAAACCTTTGAGAAACCTAAGGAAACTAGCAGTGAACAAGCAGTAGATGAACTGGGTGTAACCTTCTGGGAACCGATTGCAAAACAACCAAGTACAAGAAACAATGTTCCTACACCAGTAGATGATGTGGTAGATGCAAATGAGATGAGGATGAAGAGGAAAAGCAAGAGGAATCAGCTAAGGTCATTCCTCGATATGTAAAGATGCATCATGATCCAAAGAAGATCATAAGGGATAAGGATGCAGGAATACTTACAAGAAGAAAGGTCAGAGAGAATTCTTGTACGATTTCTGAATTTGAGCCCAAAACATTCAAAGAGGCACACAAAGATGAAGATTGGATTAAGGCCATGGAAGAGGAACTTGGCTAGATGGAAAAGAATGGTACATGGTCTTTGGTACCTAGACCTTAGCACAAAAATGTTATTGGCACCAAATGGGTCTTTAAAAACAAGCTGAATGAAGATGGCAAAGTGGTAAGAAACAAAGCAAGATTGGTATGTAAGGGATATGCTCAAGAAGAAGGAGAAGACTATGGAGAAACCTTTACTCTGGTAGCTAGATTGGAAGGAGTTTGAATGCTTCTAGCATATGCAGCCTTCAAGGGATTCAAAATGTATCAGATGGATGTAAAATCTGCATTCTTGAATGGAATACTTGAAGAGGAAGTATATATAGAGCAACCAAATGGGTTTTCCCTATCAGAAGATAGTAATATGGTGTGTAGGCTACATAAAGCCTTGTATGGATTGAAGCAAGCACCTAGAGCATGGTATGAACGTTTACACTCCCATCTTGTGAAGATTGGATTTGAAAGAACAAGTGAAGATAGCAATATCTATTTGAAGTCAGAAGGAGATTAGATTCTGATCTGTGAAGTGTTTGTTGATGACATAATTTTTGGTGGAGATGACAAGATGAGTCATGCATTTGCTGATGAGATGAAGAAGGAATTTGAGATGTCACTAATCAGAGAGATTAAGTTCTTTATTAGACTACAAATGAAAGAAGGTATCTTTATCACTCATTCCAAGTATGTCAAAGAGGTGTTGAAGACCTTTGGCATGGAAGACAACAAACCGGTTGGTACACCAATGATGTCCGGTTGTAAACTATCAAAAGAAGATGACTCAGTGTTGGTGAATGAGAAGGATTATTGGTCAATGATTGGTAAGTTGCACCATGTAGTACACAATAGACTGAACATAGCACATGCAGTGGGCATTCTTGCACATTTTCATAAAAGTCCAAGAGAATCCCACTTGGTAGCAGTCAAGCGGATTCTTAGATATCTGAAGGGAACTATAGATTATGGATTATGGTATCCATACATTAATGATTTCAATCTCAAAGTGTTTACAAATGTCGATTGGGCTAGTAATGTGGACGACCGGAAGAGCACAACTGGTGGTGTACTCTTTCTTGGTGGTAGATTAGTCTCATGGATGAGCAAAAAATAGAGTTGTATCTCTCAGTCCACACCAAAACCAGAATATGTAGCAGCATTTATGAACTACACACAGACAATTTGGATGAAGCATGTATTAAGTGGTTTCAAAGTCCCTGTATCTGAATTGGTGAGTATATTTTGTGATAACACAAGTGCAATTAATATCTCCAAGAATCTAGTATTGCATGCTAGAACCAAGCACTTCGAGCTCAAGTATCATTTCTTGAGGGAGAAGGTGCAGAACAAAGAGGTTGTATTAGAACATGTTTCCAGTAAGGAGCAGCTAGCAGATATATTCACCAAGCCTTTACCAAAGGCTACATATATCTATTTAAGAGGTGAATTAGGGGTGCTACCCCTTCAAGAGGTGAACTAAAGGTATGTGCTCCACATCAATTAGGTATTTTATTGCCAAATATTTTCCGATTGATTTGATGAAGGATGCTACTCCTCAGTGGAGTAGCATAGTGGAACATGGATATTTGTGCCTCCACTTTGGCATTGTTGTCAAAGGGGGAGAAGATGTGAAGTAAAAAGATATCTATAGTTTTGGCTACACATAATATGGAAGAAATTGGGGAGGAGATGTGAAGCAAAGAGATATCTTTGTATATTACCATCAATGCCAAAGGGGGAGATTGTTGGCATATGTGCAGAGTTTGATGACATGATGATATTGTATGTTGTCATTGATGTTAATATGCTGAAGTATGAACTGGTATATTGAAGAAAGCGATTGGCAAGAGAGCCGGTATGATGGTATGAAGTGAACCGGTCTATGTGAAAAGGTGAACTGGTATGATGAAGTGTGAACCGGTGTATGCAAAGTTTGTATCAGGGTATGACTACCGGTTGGTAGTCTCAGCTTCAGGGTTTTCGGTTGATACATTCCAAGTCTATGCAATACAACCGATCACATCCTATGATGAGTTAGCATTATAATGAAGATCAGAGTGTGTTGCCATGTCAGCCTTGTGCACATGAAGAATCTCTTTGAGGATCTTGTATGAAGAAGATTAATCCTATCTACCTTGGGAATGTGCAAAATCTTTGTAAATGGTGGAAAGCACGTGATGGGTTATCAGCTTCCAAAAGCAGTGAAGAATGAACGATGGAGAATGTCTTGAGATTTGTTCAAGATTGTTTTATTCTATGTAATGTGTTTAAATGGTCAGGATTGGACTGATTGTATTGATAACCTATATGCTTTAGGGTTTAGGGTTTATGCTACTGACCTAATTGTTGTCTGTAAGGTCGATGATGTTTGTTGTTGTAAAGTTGTTGGCAAATGATGTGTGTTTATCCAAGTGAAGAGATACTTGATTCTTGCCAAACTAGTGTCGTGAGTAGAGATCTGTAGAGTGTGATTGCAGATGTAAAGGAACTAAAGTGGATCCGCCTTGGCATTAAGTGTTGTTATCAGATCAGTGTATTACCTGTTGACTTCTAACCATCTCAGCAGTTGGAAAATCCCTTAACCGGGTAGCTTTAACAGACTTCTTGTAAATCCTTTAATAGGATGACTCAAAGTCATTGAGTTCTTCAAATCCTCTTACAAGGTAACCTTTAATAGGGTTTTAACTTCTAACCGGGTATCTAGCCATCCCTTAACTGGGTGATCCCTAGCAGGATCAGTTCCTAGCTGAACCTATTGTAAAGTCTTTAACTAGACTAGGCTCCTAACAAAGCAAACTTTAGAAGAGTTCAAGAACAACTTGTGGGTATTCATCCCCACCATGGTTTTTCCCAATTGGGTTTCCACATGAAAAATAAGTGTGTTATGTGTGATTCTTTTTCATGTGATGTTTTAGTATTTTCTATTAAGTGGTAAAGCATGCTAATCTAGTGATCATTGCTTTTTTGATGTATTACTTGCATAAGCATATGTGTGAAGTTGAGATGAGATGTTAGGTCTGAAGATGATCTAGATGAACTGGTTTATGTCTCTCACAGTCATATTGTGTGTTACTGGTAGTGCCTTGTTTTAGATTGGTAATGCTATTTACTAGTTAGTCAATGCAATCTTTGCAGTTTAAGTTGTTAAGGAATTTTTTGGTGTGTACTGATTCAACCCCCCCTCTTAGTACCTGTTGGGTATTTACTTTTCATCATTATTCATCAAGTGTTTGATTGCTTGGTGCTTCAAGGAGAATATCCTACTTCCATCCTGGCCTTAGTACCATCTTGAAAACCTTTTTGAGAATGAGGAACCTACCAGATTCATTGATAAATTGTTGGGGGGAAGCCCCCCTAAAATAGGCAAATATTGAGTACAGTCGACTCTCAAGTTGGAATGCATTATGAAATACCAACAACTTGAGATCCTTGATGTGACACTCAATATGGCTATTGCTAAGCTCAACCTCTCTGTTGTTGGTAACTTTCTGGGTTTTCACCTTTCTATTGACTAGGTAAGCGAATGGGCTACTACTAGGTGGAAACTTAAAGGTAGTGTGTCTATGAATGTAATGGTAAATGATTTTTTCCTTTTCAATTTTGTTAATCAACAAGATTTGGTAAAGACTTTCGTGGAAGGCTCATGGTCTTATGGTAGTAATAACCTCTTATCCTTGTCCAAATGGAAACATGGGCTTGACTCTTGGAAATATTTTAGTGCAGTTGCACCTACTTGGATCCATCTTCCTAAGTTACCCCTTAAGTTTTGGAATCTAGGTGTATATAAAGAGATTGCTAACTCCTTTGGTAAATTCTTAGGGGTGGATGGTATCATGCAATCCAAATCTAGACTCATGTTTTCTAGAATTTGTGTTAATGTGGCCATTAACACAAATTTACTAACCTAAGTTATGGTCCTTTCTAGGATTCACTCTTGGGTTCAATCCATAGAATATCAAAATGGTCAAGCCTGCTATCAATCTTATAGAAGATATGGTCATCTCAGTTTAGAATGCAGGAAAAAACTTGGTAGAAAATAACAGATTCTAGTGTGTCTTTTGCTCAACCTAACATTGGTATGGAGAACAATGGGACATGTTGATGACTATTTTGACACACTCACCAACAGTTAGGTAACCAATGTGAACACTCACCACCTCTCGTAAAAAGCAATAATTTTTGGGGAACTAATCACTCCAAGGTCTTTGTAGTCGGGTCTCGATGGTGATGGGAAGCCTAATGGTTGATGTGGTTGTACCTATTAAGGGGCCTGCTGGTTAAAACTAAATCCCATTGATCGTTAATAACTTAAGTTCCTCTTTTTTTGTATTTTTTTATGGTTTTAAGATTCTTCTGGAAATAAACAACAGGCGATAAGGAAACAAGAAACTAATTCAATGCCAACTTAATGAACTACTTAATTAGTACTCTGCAACCCAAAAGATCATGAAATATTATCCAAATAAGAATTCAACAACGGACCTCCAATAAACCTGCAAAGTCAGAGACCTCACAAACCTATGGAAATAATATCACCATAATAATTGCCTATCATAGTAATTCTCATACACCATTTACGTGTGCAACTTGAGTCATAAAGCAATAAATGGGAGATTAGAACATGTTGCTAATTTCAGACAATAGACATTAAAGGATTACAAAGAAAAAATCATAGAACATATGCATAGATTAGGCAATCTATAAGCTGCTTCTTGTATTAATTTAAAAGAATGTATAGCAAAACTAATTCAAGTTCATAACAATCTGCAAAATAATCAAAATTTCTAAGTGGGCCTCAAATCATCAATTTGTGGACCCTTACAAATGAATCAAACTTCTCAATTTATAGAGTTTTCTACCCTACTTTGTAGGAAATAAACCTAATCTAAATTAAGAACTCAAAACTAGGAGTCACAGTTAACTTGCAAGTTTCTGCCTCTAGACTCAAGTTAACTACTATGAAATAGGGGTTCAATGAGAACTACAAAGAGCATGCTGTATGAGCAAGGATTTCGTAGTCATGCATAATTTTGTTCAAAATTAGAACATGAGTTGGAGCTTCCATCATAGTTCCACTGGAGACATCATGCAAAATCTCTCCTCATAAATTCTTCTATCTTTAGTAACAATAGGTTCATATTTTACTTCTTTTTATAAGATTTATAATTATTAATTATACATGCAACTTCTTTAGTAGGAGGATCAACAACATGCTTGATTCTAAATTTATACATTTTCAAAATTTCCTCTACCATCTCTCTTTTCTTTTCCAATTCCCCTATTATTTCTGATGCCTCTTGATATTGTGTAATTAAGTAAGTATATTTGTCCATCAGTGCGATATTGAACTGAGCTGGAGGTTCCAAATGCTAGGCCTCATATGCAGCCCATTGACTTAGTACTTTCTCTTCCTCCATGACCCCTGTATCAGATATCCCTAATCCAAAAACTCATATTTCAAAACTACCTTGAGGACATGAACTCAGATGTCTGCCACATCCTTCACATACTATTGAAGCATCTTGACCTTCAATTCCAAAATGTATGCGTAAGACTGCAAGTACTTACAACTATCACCACCCAAGAGGTCTTCCTCTATTATTACGTCTTCTCCTAGGCGCAAAACTTTACTTAATATCTAGAACTGTTTACTAAACATTTTGATCTTCAACTCCCATTGCTGAGAAGAAGAAGCTAATGCTCCTCCCAACTGTACTATCTCCTTATACTCCTTTATAGTATTTTGTAAACCCAATCTGACCTTTGAAGAATTTCTTTGGGCCCATGACTTCGATGCAGCGGCCACCTGTCTTACCTCTATTAATGTTTTTACCTCTTCTTCTGGAAGCGATGAGGTTGAAGGTAGATTGTCATTTCCTCAAGAATCTAGAGGTTTGTCCATCTCTAGCAGCAACTACTTGTACTAATCCAGCTATGCTTCAAGATCTATGTTTGAGGTATGTTCTTTCTCTATTTGCCCCTTGACGACACTAGTGGATAGTTCCAAAGTATCCAACTCTCCCCACTTTGTTTGCTTGCCCAATTTTAGTTGAGATACTTGGTATTTTGGGGAGGCTTGACCCTTTCTATTAAGTGGAACTTCCACATCCACAACCACTTCACCAGAACCTGTTCGTGATAAATGATGTACAACCTTAGGTTTCTTGACCTTTCTTGGTTCCTCCATGATTGCTCATTGTAGTGTAACTTTAGGTAGATGTACTTTTCTTTTCTTCCTCTCAAAGGTGAATTTGATCCATTGTGGGACATCTTTGTCCTTGCCACCTTCATGTGGTACCACATCAATGGTTACAATAGGGATGTTAGCCTATTCTTCTACTTCAACCTCATCCTCTACTCCCATACTTTTGTATCCTTGGAGTGAAGTCATTCGATGAGAATGACCTACCAGGAGAGCTACATCTTCATTCAATTATTGCTTCTTGTGCAACTCTCCCAACTTACCACTGACTTCTTCTAATGTCCTTCCCTCTTTATCTGTTTCTATCATACCCTGTCTGAGAGCTATATCCTTAAGGAGGTCTTCTTGGTCTTGAGGGGTCAAGACTATTCTTTCATTCAACAAATATTCTGCCTCACACTTCATTCTTTCTCGCCTCTAAGAGATTATTGTTTCCTATGGTTTTCTTCTTCCTTGTCGGAGTCTAATTTAATATTTTTGATAATTACATTCTTGGTGATAGTCCTAAATGCCCATGTCCTGGGAAGCACTGTGGTTGTATCAACCGATGGTGGTATAGGGGCATTGGTAACTAGGACCTGTGTTGCAGCTATTGGAGGAGGTCAAGTGGGCACATCCTCATCTATCTTTATTTCTTCTTCTTGCTCCTAATAACCTTCTCCTATAGTCTGTCCTATATTTGTCCTTGGTGGAAGAACTTCAACGAGTGGCAAAACTCCTAGTCCATCTGTTACTCCAAGGTCTATATCTTTCTTCAACAATTTAGATTTTATTATCTGCACATGAAGCTTTGCAATTAAGTCATCAGTGTTATCTTCAAGGCCAACTACATCATCTAGGTTAGTGGATGTATTTTTCCTTGAGCTCGATCTGCTCGATCTTGTCTTGTGAGAATATTCCTTATAACCCCTTGAGTGGGGCACACCTGAGGTGGACTTTTTCTGCTTCGCCTTTGAAGCACTTGGCCTAACCCTTAAACTAAGCCACTATTTGGTCCTGTTGATGAATACTTGGGAGACTTTGTCTATATTCAGATCTTCCTGCACAAACCACCTTATAGGAGAGAGGGCCCTTTTATCAATTTCCTACTCTTTGTATGCAGAGTCCAGTAAATCTCCATCATCCCTCAAGTCTTTGGGGAGATTAGTTTCTATTTCAAAATCCTTGATTTGAGGTATAGATAGTCTATTATAATTCTTTTTCCTTAAAAACTATCTTGGAGGTTCACCCAAAAATCCTCCATGCTATGCTTGCACCCCTCATATGCTTTAGGTGTGGTTTTCTTGAGTTTCTTGTAGGGATCATAGTACTCCCTAGCATAATCAATTTCTTTTAAGTTCAAATCTTGGAGTTCTTGCTTTGCCAACTTCACCACCTAGATTTTTGAACAAGAAAAATACCTAATAGAAACTAAAATGTTTATTCAGGTACCTTATGTTTCGATGATAGGATGGATTGGAGGATGAGCAGTTGTCTGACATATTGTAGAAAAATGATGCGATCATTACAATACCTCAGCAATAGCATAGGGTTCCTATAAACCCATTGAAACTTATGTAAGTGGAGCACTAGTTTTGAATGAACAAACACACCCATACTCTGGGACTCTGGGGTTCTAAGGTAGAGAAAACAAAACATAACTCGGGACTCCGGGAGTCCACAGTTTTGAGGTAGACAAAAAGAAAACATACCTTTGGACTCTGGGACTCTGGAGTTTTGAGGTAGACAAAAATAAAACATACCTTGGGACTCCGAGACTCTAGAGTTCTGAGGTAGACAAAAAAAAAGGGAAAAGACAAGGCATTACCTTGGGACTCCGAGGTTCTGGGGTTGTGCACCAACAAGCCAAAAGAAACCAAACTTGAGACTTTGGGGTTTCGGGGTTCTAGGGTTCCAAGGTAAAAGGAACAAAAAACAAAGCAATAGAAAGCATAAAAGGGGGACCCATATTTTCAACACAAGGAAACTAATGGCAGTTAGGTATGCAGGGCATAACAAATGGCGATTATCTGGGAAAAATAAATCTAGGCAATTTAGAACTTCAGAATCTCTGGTTAACCCGATGGCTAAGGCTACTATCATTCAAAAGGATGTATAAGAGAAAAATATGAGTGAACCAATGAATAAACAACCAAGTCTAGAATTGAACAAGATTAACTCTTAAGTGTGTGCACATGATTTATTACTCCATCATTTTTGATAATGAAGATAAACAGAGGAAACTTGGCCCAAGCTACGTAGGTGAAGTCAACCAATGTGTTTCGTGCAAGGTCATCCTAAGAATATCTCTATTGCTAGCCAGGAATTCATATCCCCAACAAAGATACCTTTGTTTCCTGTCAAGTAGTGCTCCACTATCAGCCAGGCATCTATAGCCCCGGTGGAGGTTACTTGAAACACCCATTTTTAGTTGCTTTAAAAGGGTCCTTTCTTTTCTTTTCCTTTTTCTTTTCTAAAAACATCATGGAATATAGAAGGAATATTTCTTAATAACCTTTTAAGCAACTTTTCAAACATTTAAGTCTGATTACTAGGCTAGGAATCATGGTGGACAATGTGAAACATCTCGACTTCTGATTTTTCACTTGTAAATATCTTATAAATATTTCTGATGTATCTTAATGTGATGGTAGTGTTGAGTTATCAAGCTAGCCTTTTCCAATTGAAGGTCAAAAACTCAAATCATATTTAAACCGTTATATACCACCCTGAATGAGTGTAGACAAAGGTTTCAAAATTAACCAAATGACAATGAAGTTGTAAATAGCAAAGAGTCGAAGTCTCTTAAAATTTGGCAACTTGTTATGCATATGACACCTTTCTTTTAGAATCCTTGAGAATAAATATATATATATATATCCTGACACAACAAAATGGAAATAAATGAAACAAAACAAACAAACAAAACAAAAAGGGAAACATGAATGCAGCAAAGCGAAAACACAACAAACATGCAAAAACCCAAACAAGCAACAAAGAAAACAAAACAAAAACAACTAATCTATTAAAAACAACTAATCTAGTATATACAATAGATCAAGCTTCACTGGGGGTTAATCCAAGTAGTGTTTGAGGAACTAACCATTGATAGGCAATGGTACAAGTTCTCTAGTCAAAGAGCTTACCCTAAAGGTGTTTTCTCCTAAAATTTTGGCTATTTGGTAAGGACCTGACCACAACCTTTCAAACTTGTGGTGATCACCTTTCTTCTCCTTGGCCTTATCCTATAACAGAACTAGATCAGAGATTCAAAAGGATTTCACCTTGGCTCTGTTGTAAGGTATTAATCCTTTTTCATCAATTTTCAATAGATTTAGGAGGCGAACCTCTAACTGATCCTCAATTTCAATTTCTTTCATTAATTGGAGGACTAATATTTGTAAGTTGATTGGGAAGATAGGAGTTTGGCCATAAACAAGGTAATACAAAGAAGTTCCTAGGGTGACTTTTACTTTGGTTCGATTAGCGCATAAGGCGCATCTCAACTGATTATGACAATCCTTGGGATTCTTCTCAAGTATCTTTTTAATGACATCTAAGTTGTTCTTGTTCGTAGATTCAACTACTTCATTATCTTGTGCATAGTAGTTGGACAAAAAATTTAGTATCACCGTATATTTGTATGACCATTGCATCAACTATGCGGAAGTAAAATCAGGGCCATTATCACATTCCAGAGTGAATGGTATACCAAACCTGGTGACAATGTGTTCTTCAATGAATTTCAAGACTACCTCCATAGTAGCATTTCAACATGCAATAGCTTCCGTCCATCAGGTGCAGTAATCCATTGCGGTAAGAATGAACTTATGTCCTACAGATTAGCTAGGATTAATGACACCTACTAAATCCAGTGCCAATTGGGAGAAAGCTCTTACCATGAACACTGGTTGGAGAGGCATGGCAGGATTCCTCTCTTTAGAAGTTGTGGTTTGGCACATATGACAGTAACAAATATGCTTATGAGTATCCTTATAAATACTAGGCCAGTAATATCCAGCCTTCAAAATTTGATGTGCAGTGGCATCCGTCGACCCATGACTTGTACCATACTTGTTGTGGAACTCCTTAATCATATTACGGGCTTCTTGATGATCAAGACATCGAAGGTAGATACTTTTGTAATTCTTTTTATAAAGTGTTGAATCCTTGATCATATAATTTGCACTTTTGAGCCTTAAAGCTCATCTTTCCATGGCTATCAAATTCTTAGTACACTTATTATTTATAAATATAAAAACCAAATCCATGTACCACGAGTCCTGAGTAAATGACTCCAATGTATACTGTTGGCACTGGATTTGAGAGATGTCAGTCACCATAGCTTGAGACAATCCTTGGCATCTGACTAACTTTATTGGAGGCACCTCCATGAAAAACTCTTATAAAATTCTCATCCATTTCCCTCAACGTTCTCCCAACTCAGATTGCATAAGCAGTGACTTCACTGCTTGATTATGCACAATCATGTAGATTTTACTCCTTAGGATATAATGCCTGAATTTCTTGACTTCTCTTACTAACACAAAAGCATGTTTCTCAAGAGTAGAATATCTCACCTCAACACTCTTGAAAGGGGAGCTCATAAATGCAATGGTTTTCTCATCCCCTTCTTGCCTCCATGTCAAAATAGTTGCTCCTGAGTGTAACGAAGCAAAAAAATATATGTAAAATGACAGAGTATAGTCAGGACTAGTTAATATGGGAGCTTCAACATAGATTTCTTGATCTAGGCAAAAGACTCTTTTGCTTTAGTAGTCAATTCAACTTTAGCATCCTTCTTAATCATTTCATTTAATGGCTTGACTATCTTTGCAAACCCAATGATAAATTTTATGACAAAATTGATCTTCCTAAAGAAAGATCTCATCTCCTTTTTACTGCCAAGAAGTTGTAATTTTAGAAATGCTTCTACTCGATCTCGGTCTATAGATATCCTCCTTTCAGAAATTACATGACCGAGAAGTTTTCCTTCAGCCACTCCAAATACGCACTTCTTGGGTTAAAGAAAATCCCTTATCTTTGACATCTCTCCAGAACTTTTTAGAGGTGGTCCGAGTGATCTTCTCTTAACTTGAAAAATATAGTCAAGTCATCTATATATAATAATATATTTGCCAATCAGCTCTTTGAAGGTCGTATCCATTTCTCTTTGCAATGTAGCCCCAACATTAATTAACCCAAATGACATCCTTAGGGTACGCATATGTTCCCCAATTTTTCATAAACATTGTTTTTATAGGATCCTCCTTGTTCACCAAAACTTGGTTATATCCATAATAACTATCTAAGAATGACATCATTTGTGAACCATTGACAATTTGCAGTAATTCATCCAAGGAAGGTAGTGGGTAATTATCTTTTTTAGACACCTTATTGAGGTTGTGAAAATCCACACAAGAAGAATTTCCCCATTCTTTTTCCTTATTGGTACCAAATTGGCGACCCATACAGAATGACATACTAGGAAGATAATCTTAGCAGAGAGCAACTTTTGTATTTCCTTGAAAATCAAGGGTTCTATTAGTGAATTAATCGGTTGTTGCTTCTACCTAAATGACTTTATATTGGGTTTCAGTGGTACAACTATTGGACACAATGGATCACTGAGAGGGGGCGGGGTGAATCAGTGATTTAAAGATAGACTGAGTGCTAATTGGTAACTTAAACAAATCAAGTAGGATGAGAAAAGGGACTTGTTAAAACACTAATATATCACATGCACACAAGATGCAACACACAACACCAGATATATACGAGGAAAACCCAATGTGGGAAACATCTCGGTGAGAATAGCTACTAAAGATCTTCTGCTCCAATCCAACCTCACAATAACTCTTTGATTACAATATTTAGGACACCAACCCAAGGAGCACCAACCCCTGTAGTAAGCTCCAACTTAGTGTTCACAATATAAAGATTTAGATATATATATGAAATCACTACTGCAAATGAAATTTTGCAACCTTACAAAAATTCTCCTTTGCGGGTTTCAATCTTACCAATTTTTATGCTCACCACACACTCTACAACTTGACTTTGCTGATCACTTTTCTCAATCTCATATCACAATGATTTCACTCTCTCAACTCACACTCGATCACTCTCTCCTAGGCACAACTTCTATCATTTTATCACCGCTGTGTTCAATGCTAGTGTAGGAGCACCTAAGGGTTGAAATGCCCTTAGCCAATTTTGGCTTGTGAGACCTTCCAATGGTCATGTAAATACATAAGGAATGACTCTAGTCTATTTGTATGGTTGTTTAATTGTAGTTTTTTTAAATTTCTCTTATCGACAAGACCTACCCCCAATCGGAAAGTCTTACCTCGATGAGTTCACCAGAGTTTGGAGTGGTTGTATCAGGTATCAGAAGGAGCGGTTTCATGTTACCCCAATGATTAACTTGACCTATCTTTGGATAGTGATCATGGATGATCCAATGGTTGTCGCTATACCATGATGGGAAGATGATCGCCAGATAATCCTCATGACTTAGTGACAAAGCATGTGCAAAAAGAGGTGAGTTAACGACTATGCAGGTTGAAGGTGGATGAATGACAGTCGCTATACTGCAATGGAGAGATGCACGAAAGTTATTCCCTGCGACTTGGTGAGCAATTGGTGGGACTTGACAAGAGAGAAGCTTAGGTGAGTTAATGAGTGAGCAAGTCTGGGATGATTGAACGATTGTCGCTATACCGCATGATGAAGATACTCGCTAGTTATTCCCTACGATATAGCGACTAGCGAGGTGGTGGTCCAGTGGCAGGTCAGTTGGCACCCAGCTGGATGCATGGACAAACCAGGAAGTATCACCATGGCAAAAGAGAGAGTAGTTTAGCTGAGATAAAGATCGAGCAGATCAAGGAAGATTAGACAATCGAGATGTCATCGTGAGATCAGAGCAACACATTTGTGGTCTTACTGATGGCCGAAGAAGTAGAGACCAACTTTAGGTGTGTGCTCCAACCAAAGTCCAAAAGGTAAACACTTGAACATTGAAGATGGTCTTGTCGGTGTTTTTAAATTTGAACCGACATGACTTCTTGGTGCATGTGGAATATTGTGTTTCTGATGAATGCAGATTGTCACAGATGGTTAAATTTTAAACCGTTCGTGTAGTTGCAAATGGAAATGTTTGGTAGCAAGATTTATCTCGTCCAATAGGAGGAGTTCCAAACAGAGGATGTATTTTTTAAAAAGACCCAACAAGCATCTGTAAGAGGCTAATGATTAATCATGGGTATTTGATCATGGATCATTGATCGTTCTTTGTCGATTTCCTCAGAGAACACATTTTGTTTTTCTAAAATGCAATAGAGAATTCCATTTTCTAGTTTTCAATTAGATTTTTATTTCTGTTCATTTCACGTATGTTGTTAATGTAATTGTTTCATTTTTGTGTTCTGTGAGCTATTGGTTTGAGCCTGCGCATAAATTTGGGATTTGTAAATAAAGATTTTCTTTTTAGTTTTTGTTCCCTATTTGTGATAATCAAATGGCTCTGACTTGAAACTCCACAAGATCCTTGGAGATTGTCAAGCAGAGCCGGAAATGTATAGTAGGTTTTCATTTGAGAGAGACCAAGAAATGGCAATCACCATTTCTACATACTGAGCCTAGGCAAGCTTTGTGATAGTAATACTAGGTATCATTAATTTGAAGGAGATAACTTGCAGGGGAAGGAAAATGCTAAGAAGTGGGAAAAGATCCAGAAGACTACAAGCCTAAAAATGCAACATTGTGTAACCATAGGGAAAAGTTTGCTAAACCAAACAAGATGGGTGGTTTTTCAAAAAGAGAGTGAATGTGTGTTTGTCCTAAACCCCTACAAGGATTTAGTGAACAAGCTTACTTTGTGAGCTTGAGGAAGGTGAGATAAGCAAATAAATGGTAGGGAAGCCCTTAGAGGTCTAGAGGGGTAGACTTGGAACCTGGAAAGGGATAGAAGTAAACCATCAAAGAAACCAAATTGATGGCAAGCTAGGTTGCCTCCCTAGCATATTAGTATCAGAGAAAGGTTAGACTTGGGAAGTAGGAGAAAATAGTCTCAGAATGGTGACCAATGCAGAGTTAGCCAAGAAGGTAGAAGATCAAGAGGAAGAGAATAGACTCCTGAAAGAAAGATTGCTACAATTGAAGAGAAAACTAGACGTAGTTGAGGATAAAACTGAGAAGGTAACAATCTAGGTAAGTGAAGGGAAGGGTAAAGATGTAGTGGAAGAGGATAGGATACCTGCTTCAGACCCTATCCTACCTGAAGAACCTTTCCTTAAAGCAATTAAAGCCTTAAGAGGAAATCCCTAGAAGGGGTGCCACTTTTTTATGGGAAAATGGAGCCTGAAGTAGTTATGGAATGGATTGAAGGATTCGAGAACCACTTTGAGTGTGATGGAATTAGTGAAGCCCAAAAGGTGAAGGTATCTAAGTCTAGATTGAGAGTAGCAACCTTGACTTGGTGGAAATTTATCCAAGAAGAAAGGCAAAAAGAGGGTAAGAACTAAATAGCCAGTTGGAGCGAAATGGTAGCCAAGGTGAGGGGAGCCTATATCCCTAAAGATTATGAGATCCAACTACACAAAAGGAGACAAAACCTAAGACAAAGAGACTTAGATGTGAGCATCTACACTAAGGAATTTCAGAAGTTGTGTCTAAGATCCAAGGTGGTAGATGATGAGAGCATCAAGAAAGCCAGATACTTGAATGGATTGAGATGGAATATTCAAGAGGAGTTAAGTTTGTTATGTCCTAACACTATGCATAAGTTCTATCAATTGGCACTGAAGGTGGAGGAAAATAGTAAAAAGAACAAAGAACAAAGCAACAAAGGAAGAGGCAGAGGAAAAGATGGTAGAGGCCAAAGAGGTATTTTTGGTGGAATAGGACTAGATTAAAGGTCCCAAGGAGAGTCCAAAATTATAGAGCAAAGTGATGATTCACATAGAAGAAGGCATAGAGGAAGGGGATCATATAGCAACCCAGGAAGAGGGTCCTACTTATCCACCATGAAGTGTTACAATTGCCAAAGGTTGGGTCACCCTGCCTATAAATCTCCAGAGAAATCCTCTTCATCTCAAGGAAGAGAAAGAAGAGTGACATATGCACAAGAAGATGAAAAAAGCAACAAGACACAAGGTGTGAGATTAGCTCTTGAAGATGGAGAAAATTTAATGATGAGAAGAGATTTGATTAAGGAACAAGTCAAAGAAGAACCAACTCAAAGAAGAGCTTTGTTTAGAATCAAATGCAAGGTCCTTGGTAAGGTCTGTAGAATGGTGATAGACTCAAGGTCTATTGACAACATTATGTCAAAAGAAGTAGTAAGTAAACTGAAGTTGAAAAGAATTCCACATAGTAATCCATATGGGGTCACTTGGCTCACTAAGGAGTAACATGTGGTAGTGAATGATCAAACATGGGTTGAGTTCAACATAGGTAGTTATAAAGATAAAGTCTTGTGTGACATCTTGCCTATGGATGGTTGCCATTTACTTCTCGGTAGACCATGGTAGTTTGACAGAAAGGCCATTCATAGCAGAGAGAAGAACTCTTATTCTTTTCAAAAGGATGGAGTTACATACCATATTCAGTCCCTAAGTGATGAAGGAGAGAGTAGCAAAACTAAAGGCCCAAATGTGTTACTAGTAGGTGAAAAGGAGTTCATTAACACTCTCAAGGAAGGAGAAGGACTAGGGTTTTCCCTTATAGTTAAACCAAAGGAAGGAAAGAAATAAAATAAGGTTCAAATACCTCATGAAGTGTAGTAGATACTAGACGATTTCAAAGCGATCATAAGTGATGGAGCACCAACAACCCTACCTCTTATTAGAGCCATAAGCCATTAGATTGATTTCTTTCTAGGAGCATCATTACCCAACAAAGAAGCCTATAAGATGACTCCCGAATAGAACAAGGAAGTTGCTAGACAAGTTCAAGAATTGTTGGACCAAGGGTTGATAAAAAAGAGCATAAGTCCTTGTGCCATACCTACAATGTTAGCACCCAAGAAAGGAGGAACATGGAGGCTATGCATAGATTCAAGAGCCATAAATAGAATCACTATTAGGTATAGATTTCCTATCCCAAGAATTGAAGACTTGATGGATTGCTTGGGAGGTGCAAAGTACTTCACTAAGATTTATCTCAAGAGTGGATTCCACCAGATCAAGATAAAGGAAGGTGATGAATGAAAAACAACCTTCAAAACCAATGAAGGACTTTATGAGTGGCTTGTTATGCCATTCAGTCTTAGTAATGCTCCCAGTACATTCATGAGACTTATGAATGAAGTGCTGAAATATTTTATTGGTAAATTTGTTGTTGTATACCGAGGTGATATCTTGATTTTCAGTATAATTAAAGAGGAACATCTAGAGCATCTTAGTATTGTATTTCAAAAATTGTATGATGACCAACTAACAATAAACTTGGAGAAGTGTGAGTTTATGAAGCAGGAACTTGTCTATTTTGGATTTGTAGTTTCAGGAGGAGATTTGAAGATGGACACATCAAAGGATGAAGCCATCACAAATTGGCCAACACCAAAGACAACAAGTGAAGTAAGAAGTTTTCATGGTTTGGTACAGTTCTATAGGAAGTTTATTAGAGGGTTCAGTGAGATCTATGCACCCATGTTGGATACCATCAAAGGAGGAGTTAAGACTAAGTTTCAGTGGACCAATGTAGCTAACAAAGGGTTTGAACTTTTGAAACAAAAGGTAGCTACACAACCAATACTCATTCTTTCTAGTTTTGATAAGTTGTTCACAATTGAATGTGATGCAAGTAATATAGCAGTTGGTGTTTTTTTTAGTCAAGAGAATAGACCTGTAGCTTTCTTTAGTGAGAAGCTCAATGATGCCAAGAAGAAGTATTCATCCTATGATCACGAGCTGTATGCTCTTGTCCAAGCTCTTAGGAAGTGGAGGAACCACTTGTTACCTAAGGAATTTTTTGTTTACACAGATAATCAAGCTTTAAGTTTTCTGAATTCACAAGATAAGTTGAGTCATGGGCACGTTAAATGGGTTGAGTATTTGTAGTCATATAATTTTTCTATTAAGCATAAAAAAGGATAGTGTAATAAAGTAGAAGATGCTTTGAGTAGAAGGCTACTAATAGTGCAAGAAGTGCAAACTCAGAGTATTGGAGTTGATTACTTCAAGGATTTGTACCCCAATGATGAAGATTTTGTAGCCATTTACAAGGTTTCTCAAGGATTTTAGAATCACTTTCACAATGAATATGTTGACTTTACTTTTTAGAATAGTTTGTTGTTTAAAGTTGGATAGCTATGTGTTCCCAAAGGATCGATGAGGGAAAATATGATCCAAGAAAAAAATAATGGATGTTTGAGTGGTCATTTTGGCCTTAATAAGACATTGGAACTTGTGTAAAGGTTCTACTATTAGCCCAGAATGCAGAGGGATATCCAAAGGTATGTTGAGAAGTGTATGGTTTGTTAGAAAGCTAAAGGTACATCTACTAATGCTAGTCTTTATTAGCCATTATCTATTCTTATAAGGCCATGGGAATATGTAAGTATGGATTTTGTGGTTGGATTACTCGGAACAAAGCTTGGTTGTGATAGCATTTTTGTTGTTGTTGACAGATTCAACAAGATGACACATTTTGTTCCTTGTAAAACTACCCATGATGCTAGTCACTTTGCACACTTGTTTTTCAAAGAGGTTATAAGAATCCATGGTTTTCTGGTTAGTATTGTTTCAGATAGAGATGTCAAATTCCTTGGAAATTTTTAGAAAACTCTTTGGAAAAGATTGGGAACTAACTTGTCTTTTGGTTCAGCCTATCATCCCCAAACAGATGGTCAAAAAGAGGTTGTCAGTAGGACACTTGGAAATATTTTAAGGTGTTTAAAAAAATAATATGTATAGAGTTGGGATCAGGTTCTTCACTAGGTGGAGTTTGCCTACAATGATAGTGTCAACAAACATATTAGGAAGAGTCCTTTTGAGATAGTGTATAGTATGCACCCATGATGTGTTATGTTATTACGAGATCTTGGTAATCTATCGCACAAAAGTTGTCAAGCTGATGATGTCGCTCAATCTATGAAGGAGGTTCATGACCAAGTTAGGCGAGCTCTCCAAGGTTCTTCACAAAAATTTAAAGCCCGAGTTGATATCACACGGAGAGATGCAATTTTTAGTTGGAGATTTGGTGATCGTACATTTGAACAAGGCTCAACTTCAGAAAGGGGTTCCCAACAAGCTACAAATGAGGAGAATAGGCCCTTGTAAAGTTTTAGCAAAGTATGGCTCTAATGCTTATAATATTGATTTGCCATCTGATATTGCTTTGTCTCCCATTTTCAATGTCGCAGATTTCATTGTCTACAAGGGACAACATCCCAAGGAGGATGAGCAAGTTTCAAATGTTCAATAGTCACTTACCAACCTAAAATTACTTTCTCCTTCCATGCCTCAGGCTAAGAAAGTGTTGGATTCCCGCATTCTCAAGAAGAGTAGACAATAGGTCTACATGGAACATTTGATCAAGTGGATGCATAAACCTAATTCTGAAGCGACCTGGATCCTTGAATTAGACATTGTTAAGTTGGGAATTGATCTTTCCTTGCTGCCACACGTAGTCACTTGACTTCTTTTTTTTGGGGGGAGTATGGTGTAGGAGCACCTAAGAGTTGAAATTCCCTTAACCAATTTTGGCTTGTGAGACCTTCCAGTGGTCATGTAAATACATAAGGACTAGCTCTAGTCCATTTGTATGGTTTTTTAATTACAGGTTTTTAAATTTCTCTTATCAGCAAGACCTACCCTTGATCGACAAGTCTTACCCCGATGAGTTCACTAGAGTTTGAAGTGGTTGTATCGGGTATCAGAAGGAGTGGTTTCACATTACCTTAATGATTAACTTGACCTGTATTCGGATGGTGTTCGTGGATGATCCAATGGTTGTCACTATACCGCGATGGGAAGATGATCGTGAGATAATCCTCATGACTTGGTGACAAAGCACGTGCAAAAAGAGGGGAGTTAACAAACATGCAAGTTGAAGGTGGATCAACGGTGGTCGCTATACCGCAATGGAGAGATGCATGAAAGTTATTCCTTGTGACTTAGTGACCAAGTGGTGGGACCTCACAAGAGAGAAGATTAGGAAAGTTAACGGGTGAGAAAGTCTGGGATGATTTAAGGATTATCGCTATACCACATGATGAAGATACTCACTAGTTATTCCTTGCAACATAGCGACTGGTGAGGTGGCAGTCCAATGGCAGGTTAGGTGGCGCCTAGCTGGATGCACGAACAAACTAGGAATTAACACTATGGCAAAAGAGAGAGTAGTTCAACTGAGACAAAGATCAAGCAGATCAAGGAAGATCGAACAATCGAGATGTTGTCGGCTATCAGAGGAGTCATCTACTAGTTCATTGGGAGATCGGAGCAATGCATTTGTGGTCTTACCAATGGTGGAAGGAGTAGAGATCGACTACGGGTGTGCACTCGAACCAGAGTCCAAAAGGTAAACACTTGGACACTAAAGATGGTCTTGTTGGTGTTTTTGAATTCAAACCGACCCAACTTATTGGTGCATGTAGGATATTGTATTCCTCATGAATGCAGACTATTGCAGACGGTTAAATTTCAAACCATTAGTGCAGTTGCAAATGAAAATGGTTGGTAACGATATTTATCTCATCCAATAGGAGGAGTTCCAAACAGAGGATGTATGTATAAAAAGACCCAATGGGCATCTGTAAGAGGCTAATGGTTAATCATGGATCATTGATCATTGTTTGTTGATTACCTCAGAGAACACATTTTGTTTTTCTAAAATGCAATAGAGAAGTCCATTTTTTTATTTTCAATTAGAGTTTCATTTCTATTCATTTAACGTATGTTGTTAATGTAATTGTTTCATTTCTCTATTCTGTGAGCTATTGGTTTGAACTTGTGAATAAATTCGAGATCTGTAAATAAAGATTTCCTTTTTAGTTTTTCTTCCCTATTTGGAATAATCAAATGGCTTTGACTTGAAACTCCACAAGATGTTTGGAGATTGTCAAGCAAAGCCAGAAATGTATAGTAGGTTTTCATTTGAGAGAGACCAGGAAATGGCAGTTGTCATTTCTACATACTGATCCTAGGTGAGCTTGGTGATAGTCCTACTAGGTATCAGTAATTTGAAGGAGATAACTTGTAGGGGAAGGAAACTGTTGAGAACTCAAAAAAGATCCAGAAGGCTACAAGCCTGAAAATGAGACATTGTGTAACCATAGGGAAAAGTTCGCTAAACCAAACAAGATGGGTGGTTTTGGAAAAAGAGAGCGAATGTGTGTGTGTCCTAAACCCTTGCAAGGATTTAGTGAACAAGCTTACTTTGTGAGCTTGAGGAAGGTGAGATAAGCAAACAAATGGTAGGGAAGCCCTTAGAATTCTAGAGGGGTAGACTTGGAACCCGGAAAGAGATAGAAGAAAACCATCAAAGACATGAAATTGATGGAAAACTAGGTTTCCTCCCTATCAAATGCACTCTTCACCGCTTATCCCTTATACCAATCTTACTCTTCTTTTCTTTATCAATTAGTAACTCGATCCTCAACACTTCAAATGTTTATCTCTTTGGCTCTTAGAAATTTCACACTTCTCTTCTCCTCTTCAGCAGCAACAACAACAGTCTCAGGTCAACATATTTAACCTTGAGTTTTCCTTCCAAGAAAAAATTCAAACTAAGACGGTTAGGGTTTCCTTCACTCAACAAGATCTGCATGAGATCTAATCTAGGTTGTCTTGGATCAATCACTTGTATTCAAGAAATGCATCTGTACATACTTTCCATTATCCAATGCATTCTTGCAAAAGATAACAATCTCATACATGACTTTCCTCTATCATTATTTCTTCCTTGAGTCACCCCAGTCAGTCATGATCCCATGATTTTTGGTTGTTTCATTAATGTCGACTAGCAGTTTCAACAACCTTGTTGATGGAGGATTCATTGACCTTTCCATGTTTGCCACTTTGGCTCCATATGGCAACGTAGTGGTCATACACTTGGCTCCTCGACACCAGGTCAGTTTGCACTTGATCTTTTAGCAATCTTATATCGGTAATGACCTTTACCCGTGTGACCTTCTTCTCTTGCTAATCGGTAGTGCACACTACACTGATAGCACATCATCACCTCCATAGTTCTCATCTACATAGTGGTTCTCATCTTCTATTGCATTTGTTGGTAAACTCTACCAGTTCACCTCTCCTTTGTTCCAATCTGTTGGATCTCCTCATTGCTAGGCTGCTTTTTTACTAGTTCTATACTCTAGACCAGTTTATGTTCTACCTGTTATTACTCAACATGCTCACATCCTCATGTATCTCACCTCATACTGGTGAAGTCATTGATAATCTCAACCACTACTTGTTTGTCACCATAACAGTACACAATTCTTCATGTTGGATCTACCTCTACACTCTTCTTCATTCCAGTTGACCTACTCCTATTGGTAGCCTACCTACTATACCGATTGAAATCAATGACAACTCAATGCCAATAATCTCCCCCTTTGGAATTGATGTCAACATCTTCTTTTCTAGTTCTCTCCCCCTTTGACAACAATGGGAAAGGGAACCTTAGTCTAACACCCAATAGGTATAAATATCTCCCTTGATTGCATCTAGTTAAGACATACTCTCCCCCCGTGTCCATGATTCATGATTCAAGAGTAAGAATATAGTGGCAATGGTTGACTCCCTCTGAATCATGCAATTTCCTATGCGTTCACGTGCTGCCAAATGGTGGTACAACTCCCATCTTTTATCTCAAGTACTCAAATGGTCCCAAAGAAAGTGGCTTGGTAAATATGTCAACAATCTGCTCATCAGTTGGAACATATTCAATGGTGACTTCCTTATCTGCTACCTTCTCTCTCAAGAAATGATACTTGATTTCAATGTGTTCTGTTCTTGACTACATTACTATATTCTTGGAGATGTTGATTGCACTTGAGTTATCACACCAAATGGGAATAGGTTCTATTATCTTAACCTATATATCCTTCAGTGTCTACTTCATCCATAAAACCCATGAACAACAAGTAGCAAATGTTATGTTCTCCACCTCAGCAGTAGATAGTGACGCTGAATCTTGCTTCTTACTGTGCCATGACACTAACCAGTTTCTTAAGTAAAACACACCTCCACTTGTACTTTTTTGGTCATCAATACTTGCTACCAAATCTACATCAGTATAAGCCTGCAAAGAGAACTCTCCTTTCTTTGGATACCACAGACCATAACTAATAGTTCCTTGTAGATACCTAAAGATTCTCCTAACTTCTTTTAGGTGATACTATTTAGGAGCAATGTGGAACCTTTCTACCATGCAAACAACTTGTACAATATATGGTCTAGATGTTGTTAAATACAACAGAATACCAATCATAGATCTATACAATGTTTGCTCAACTTTTGGTGATTCATCTAGCTTGCTCAACTTACAACCGGTAACCATGGTATTACTTATCAGTTTGTTGTCCTCCATTTTAAACTTCTTTAGCATGTCTCTGGCATACTTGGTTTGGGAGATGAAAATTCCTTTCTCCTTTTGTGAGATCTACAAATTAAGGAAATAGGAAAACTCACCCAACATGGACATCTCAAACTCTATCTTCATTTGGTCTGAAAATTCTTTTCACATAATGTACTTGTCTCCAACAAAGATAATATCATCCACATATACAACAACTATTATCATGTGATCTCCAATTACCTTGACATACAAGTTGCTATCTACATTCCCTTTTTGGTATCCTTTCTCCTTCAAATAATTGTCTTACCGAGAATACCATGCTCTAGGAGCCTACTTCAAACCATACAAGGCTTTCTTCAACTAGCATACAAAATTCTTATCTTCATGCAATAAGTACCCTTTGGGTTGTTCCATATAGACTTCTCCCTCCATATTTCCATTGAGAAAAGAAAATTTGACATCCATTTGATACACTTTATATCCTTTATAGGTTGAGAAGGCTAAAAATATTCTTATTGCCTCTAATCAAGCAACTAGTGCAAAGGTTTCTTCAAAATCAATACCTTCCAATTGTGCATATCCCTTACAAACTAATCTTTCTTTATGTTGGACTATCTTACCTTCTTCATTCATCTTGTTCTGGTAAACCCATTTTTTATCTATTACATTCTTGTCAGTTGGCTTAGGAACAAGTTCCCAAGTCTGATTTTTCTCAAATTTGTCCCAATTCCTCATCCATGGCATCTACCCACTTTTCACGTTTGCTAGCATCATTAAAAGTTTTGGGCTCTACTTCAATCATAAGATGGAGATTTACCTAGTCACCTTCTCAAGCTAATCTCCTCCTCGTTTGCACACTTTCATTGTTATCTCCTATGATCTTCTCTTCCAGATGATTCTTTTGCACATACCAGTTGGGAATCTTGTTTGGTGTATCTTCTACCAGTCTATTATTAGATTGTTCTTCAGTTTCAGCATCTAAATCATCAATGTAGGGTATCAGTGCAGATCTTCCTCTATGTGAGTCTTCATCTATTCTCACATTTACACTTTCAACTATCATTCTCAATATCTTGTTGTAATATTTGTAGGATTTATTGTTGGTTGAGTATCCCAAGAGGATTCCTTCATCACTCCGAGAATCAAAACTTCCTAAACCATCAACATCTCTCTTGAAGAAGCACTTACTTCCAAACACTATGAAGTGCTTAATGTTGGCATTATAACAGACAAGTGAGATCTTTGACATTCCAATTACAATGAGAGATTATTGGCATTTCAATAAGGATATTGAGAAGGTTGTTGATGACTATGGATATAACTGATTAAGGATGTTCACTGTCTTAATATTATTATTTTGTCATTGATGTCAAGAAATTGATTTTCTGACTTAGTATGATGTTGCCATATCTTAAGAAGTATGATTTGATGAGTATAAAGATGTCGGTAAAAGACACAGAAAGAATATGATGAATAAGGTGAGAAATAAGTTATTCAATGGGAAACTATTACCAAGTTAGACAATAATGAGATCATGATGTTTAGATTATTTTGATATCCTACATATGCTATTGTTTGAAAGGTTAATACTATACTATGTTACCGAGCAAAGAACCTAGTCGGTAAACCCTAAGGAACCTAGTCGGTAAACCCTAAGGAACCTAGTCGGTAAACCCTAAGGTTATTGCTATCGGTTAATGAAGAATGTCTACTGAGTGAAGTTTAGTATTTACCGAGTTGTAATTGAGCTATAACAGAATGCATTAAATGTTTACATGTGATATTTAATTAAGGAAGCTGATGAGCTGGAGTGGATTAAATGATTGGTAAGCCATGTATGAAGATTGTTAATGAATCTATGGCAATGAAAGATTAGCAGGAAGATCTACAGCTCAGATTGAACTGCAATACCCTAGCACAAGTTCCAAGGCAGGTTAAAACATTTTTAGATCAAAAGATACATTGAACCTGGACAAGATTGAAGATCTGATGGCTATGATTGATCATGGGCAATGTTATCAAGGAGATTAAGCGGTTGGAAAAAAAATTTTAAATAGGAAACTGTTGATAAACAATGCATGTGGGCAAGTGTATGCACAGGGATGCTACATAGTGATTACCAAGCACAGAAACTTGAAGACCTGTTAGAATAATAGAGTATAGGAGCCCAGCAAATAGACAAAATTAGTTCTATGTCTAGATTGTGTTGAACAAATAAGAATTTGCTTTAGCATTTTTAGATGTAAAGTTGCAAACATATTTTTATTACTGTTATTTTGTGAAGTAGTAGAAAATCTCTTAACCGAGTGGACTTAACAGTCTTATTTGTAAAATCCTCTAGCAAGGTGACATTCTTATTGAGTGTTTGAAATCCTTAACAAGGTCACTTCTAACAAGGTGAAGATCCTAACAGATCTGAGGGAAATCCCTTAACTGGGTCACATCTAGCAATGTGTTTGTAATCTTTAATAGGATTTGCTTTCAACCGAGCATACTCTAGAAAAGTATATTTCTTAGTAGGTCCAAAATCCCACAGTGGTTTTTCCCTATTTGGGTTTCCATGTTAAATCTGGTGTTATATGTTTGTGATATTATCTATTTATGGGTCTGCATGCATTAGAGTTTTTCTGATAAGGTTACTGAGGTTGAATCTGTTGTTTTTATTAAAGATTAAGTTAGAATGATTCACCCCCCCCCTCTCATATTGCTAGCTTGGCATTTGTACTAATCATATTTAGTATCAGAACTATCAATTGGTATCAAAGATTTGGACTCCAGAAGACAAGTTTAAAGGCACTTGAGTTAAAGATCCAAAAGATGTATAAGAGGGATGCAGCGAAGCTGAATAAGCCAAGTTTCTCTACATGGCAGAAAAGGATGAAGCTGCATCTATCAGGAATTGGAGAATATGTTGTTTATTATCTGGAGAATGATTTCATCACACTGAGCACCTATCCATTAACAATGGAAGAGATAAAGGCAAAGCAAGAACATATTCAAGCAATGATTGAAATAACATCTACATTGACCAATTCAGAGTTTAATGATCTAGAAGGTTGCAATGATGCAAATGCAATGTGGGATAAGCTCATATCAGTATATGGAGGAGATGAACATGTTCAAAGAGCAAAAGTGGGTAATCTAAGAGGACAACTTGAATCCATGAGGATGAATGAAGGTGAGAACATAACCCAGTATAGTACAAGACTAAAGGAGATTGTTAATCAAATCAAAGGAGTAGGAGGAACTATTGAAGAAAAGGATGTAACAAGTAAGTTGCTGAGAACCCTTCTACCTACCTATGCAATCCGAGTCTCTACAATCAATGAATTGAGGTCTGTACCCAATATGTCAGTTTCCTTAGATGCTACTATTGGTAAGCTACATGCATTTGAGTTAAGTAACTTTGATAATAGTGGGTGATTAGTAAATAAAGTTGAATCTGCAATCAGTTCTTTTCATATTAATGAATCTGATGATTACAATAATAGAAAGTATAAGTACTCTGAAGGGAATCACAGTGGAGAAAGTGAAAGATTTCACAAACACATGGAGGAGGTACACAAACTGTATGAGGAAATCAGAAAGCAAGAAGATTTTGAAGCACTATTGGCCAAGAGGTTACCGAGAGGAAAAGGTAAGTACAAAGGAAAGCTACCTTTTAAATGTTTTAATTGTGATAGAATTGGACATATGGCTTCTAACTGTCCTGATAAAGAATCTAGTGAAAAGAGAGATTACCAAGATGATAGACAGAAAGATAATCATTACAGAGGACACCGAGACTTCAGGAGAAGAGATAAAAAGACATGCCTAATAGCTAATGAGGAATCTAATGATGATAAATCAGATGAAACTAATATAGAGGAAGTTGTTTATGTGGCTATCAAAGATGGATCAAATGAAGAAAGGTATGAAGAAAAAGCTTTAATATCTCATATAAATACTAATGATTCTTGGATCATAGATAGTGGATGCTCACATCACATGACAGGTGATAAACACAAGTTTATTAAATTAGATGATTATGATGGAGGCTATGTAAGACTTGGTAATGATGCACCATGTTCGGTAAGAGGTAAAGGATCCATAACAATTCTTGACAATGCTAAATGTAATGATGTTTATTGGGTTGAAGGTTTGAAATACAATTTGTTGAGTGTAGCACAGCTAAACAACACAAGTTACCGAATAGAGTTTGAAAAAGGAATTGTCAAAGTTCATGACAAGCATGGAAAGTTAGCTACTACCAGGACACAAACAAGAGGTAATACATTTCATCTTGACTCAACTCGGAATAATGTCTATATGCAAAGATAGATGATACTTGGTTATGGCATAAAAGGTTTTGTCATGTAAATTTTGATAATCTGATCAAAATAAGCAAGAAGCACTGAGTAAGAGGTCTACCGAGTCTTGAGAAACCTGAGAATGCTATGTTCTGAGGATGCCAAATGGGTAAGATGACAAGATCAAGTTTTACAAGTAAGTCCTACACTTCTAAGGAAATTTTAGATCTTGTGCATACTGATCTTTGTGGTCCTATGAAAGTTCAAAGTTATTATGGTGATAAATATTTCATACTATTTGTGGATGATTACTCAAGGATGATGTCAGTCATGTTTTTAAAAGAAAAATCAGAAGCTTTTCAAATGTTTAAATGGTACAAGGCGAGAGTTGAAAATGAAACAGGAAGACAACTGAAATGTCTCAGATCAGATAGAGGAGGAGAATTTACTTCTGATGAGTTCAACTTATTTTGCAATAATCATGGTATAAAAAGACAAGTCTTTGCACTGAGAACTCCACAGCAGAATGGGATAGCTGAGAGAAGGAACAGATCTATTGTGGATTGTACCAGAACCTTGATGATTGAAAAGAAAGTTCCACAAACATTTTGGAGAGAAACAATAAGTACAACAGTTTACACACTAAACCGAGTACAACTAAAAAAAGGAACTTTGCAGACACCTTATGAAATCTAGTATGACAAGAAACCTAATGTAAGTTATTTTAAAATCTTTGGGAGTAGATGCTATGTTCACAAAGATGATAGAAATGGTAAGTTTGATTAGAAAAGTGAAGAAGGAACATTTCTAGGTTATTCTTCTAGAAGCAAAGCATTTAAATGTCTGATCAAATCATCTAACAAAATAGTAGAAAGTGCAAATGTGAAAATTGATGAATTTGCAAAAAGAAATGATGAAGGAAACTCCAAAGAACTAGAAGATTATGAAGAATTTGTCTATGTTCAACCGAGAAGTCCTACCGAAAAGACTGCTAAAGAAAATGAAGAGAATATCTAGTTACCGAGTGATGAAGAAGATCACATAGAGCCTACCGAGCCTATATTAGCAAAGTATGTCAGAAGAAATCATGTACCAAGTCAGATTATAGGAGATAAGGATGACCTAGTGATGACAAGGAACAAACTGAGACATAACACATGTCTAATATCTGATTTTGAACCAAGAATAGTGAAAGAGGCATTTAACAGTGAAGATTGGATAAATGCTATGACAAAAGAGATTGATCAAATCAAGAAGAATGACACATGGAAACTGGTCCCAAGACCGAAGGACAAAAATGTAATAGGTACAAAATGGATTTTCAGAAACAAGCTAAATGAAAAAGGAGAGGTCATTCGAAATAAAGCAAGACTAGTTTGCAAAGGTTATGCCCAAGAAGAAGGAATTGATTATGGTGAAACTTTTGCGCCTATTGCTAGACTTGAAGGAGTAAGAACATTGTTGGCATATGCTGCTTACAAGAATTTCAAGGTATATCAAATGGATGTCAAATCTACATTTCTGAATGGTATATTAGAAGAAGAAGTTTTTATTGAACAACCTAAAGGATTTGTTGAAGACAATAATAAAGATTAGGTATGTAAATTGAACAAAGCTTTATATGGTCTGAAACAAGCACCTAGAGCATGGTATGAAAGATTGCACTCATATTTGATCAAAATTGGTTTCATAAGAACAAGCAAAAACATCAATATGTACATGAAGAATGATGAAAATGGAATACTGATCTTAGCCATATTTGTTGATGATATTATCTTTAGTGGAAATGACTCTCTATGCAAGAACTTTGGAAATGAAATGAGTAAAGAATTTGAGATGTCATTAATCGGTGAGATAAAGTATTTTATAGGTCTGCAGATACTACAAATGAAAGATGAGATTTTCATTACCCAATCCAAGTACATAAAAGAAATCTTAAAGAAATTTGGAATGGAGGATTCAAAACCAGTAAGTACTCCTATGACTACCAACTGTAAACTATCAAAGAATGATGAATCCACATCTGTTGATGAGACACTTTACCGATCTATGATTGGAAAGTTGCAATATGTTGTTCATAGCAGGCCAGATATAGCACATGCAGCCGGTATTGTTGCAAGATTTTTTGTAGATCCTAAGGAAACACACATGTCAGCAATCAAAATAATTTTTAGATACTTAAAAGGCACTGAAGATTATGGCTTAGTATATCAGAAAGGAAATGTCTTTGATTTAAAAGTTTATACTGATGCTGATTGGGCAGGCAACATTTATGACAGGAAAAGCACAAGTGGAGGAGCTTTCTTTTCAGGAGAAAGACTAGTGAGTTGGCTTAGCAAGAAACAAGGATGTGTCTCTTAGTCAACAACATAAGCTGAATATGTTGTTGTAGCACTGAATTGCACCAATATAGCATGGATCAAACAATTGTTGGAAGGTATAAATGAGCAAGTTATCAAGCTAGTAACTATATTCTGTGATAACACTAGTGCCATTAACATTTCAAAGAATCATGTTATGCACTCTAAGACAAAGCACATCTCTATCAAATATCATTATCTTAGAGAAGAAGTTCAAGAGAAGAAAGTGGTGTTGGAGTATGTTAGCACAAAGGAACAAATAGCGGATATCTTCACCAAGCCACTGCCAAAGGACACTTTTGAGTATATTAGAAGTCAATTAGGGGTCCTACCCCTATCTTCCATTCATTGATCAAGTTCGGTGAAAGCATCAACTCGACGACTCTACAAAATATCTTTTAGGAGTTGATGTTGATTTACACACCTTAGAAGGTTTTCTAAAGGTGTGCAGGAAACAATATATAGGGAACAGGAATATAAGACAAAATGCTCTAATCAAGACTGAGTAGATATATCACAACATGGAATTCACTTCTCAAAGGAGGAAATTATGTTTTTAATTTCTTTTCACTTTTGGCATTGTTGTCAAAGGGGGAGAAGACTAATGTATGGGGGAGAAGTCTATTGACCAAAGGAGAAGACTACACTTCAGAACTGGGGAGAAGACTAATGACAAAGGGAGAGCATTTTAGAATTTTATAGCAATCTGAATCCGAATCAATAAAGTCACATCAATTGGTTTTGCCATCAATGCCAAAGGGGGAGATTGTTGGCATTATAACAGACAAGTGAGATCTTTGGCATTCCAATTACAATGAGAGATTGATGGCATTTCAATAAGGATATTGAGAAGGTTGTTGATGACTATGGATATAACTGATTAAGGATTTTCACTGTCTTAATATTATTATTTTTTCATTGATGTCAAGAAATTGATTTTCTGACTTAGTATGATGTTGCCATATCTTAAGAAGTATGATTTGATGAGTATAAAGATGTCGGTAAAAGACACAAAAAGAATATGATGAATAAGGTGAGAAATAAGTTATTCAATGGGCAACTATTACTGAGTTAGACAATGATGAGATCATGATGTTTAGATTGTTTTGATATCCTACATATGCTATTGTTTGAAAGGTTAATGCTATACTATGTTACCGAGCAAAGAACCTAGTCAGTAAACCCTAAGGTTATCACTATAGATTAATGAAGGCAGAATGTTTACCGAGTGAAGTTTAGTATTTACAGAGTTGTAACCGAGCTATAATAGAATGCATTAAATATTTACATGTGATATTTAATGAAGGAAGCTGATGAGTTGGAGTGGATTAAATGATTGGTAAGCCATGTATGAAGATTGTTAATGAATCTATGGTAACGAAAGATCAGCAGGAAGATCTACAGCTTAGATTGAACCGTAATACCCTAGCACAAGTTCCAAGGTGAAAATGCAAGTTCCAAGGCAAGGTAAAACATTTTCAGATCGAAGGATACATTGAACCTGGACAAGATTGAAGATCTGATGGCTATGATTGATCATGGGAAATGTGATCAAGGAGATTAAGCGGTTGGAAGATTGTTTATAAATAGGAAACTATTGATAAATAATGCATGCGGGCAAGTGTATGCATAGGGATGCTACATAGTGATTACCAAGCACAGAAGCTTGAAGACCTATTAGAATAATAGAGTATAGGAGCCTAGTAGATAGACAAGATTAGTTCTATGTCTAGATTGTGTTGAACAAATAATAATCTACTTTAGCATTTTTAGATGTGAAGTTGCAGACATATTTTTATTACTATTATTTTGTGAAGTAGCAAAAAATCTCTTAACCGAGTGGACTTAACAGTCTTATTTGTAAAATCCTCTAGCAAGGTGACATTCTTATTGAGTGTTTGAAATTCTTTAACAAGGTCACTTCTAACAAGGTGAAGATCCTAACAAATCTGAGGGAAATCCCTTAACCGGGTCACATCTAGCAATGTGTTTGTAATATTTAATAGGATTTTCTTTTAACTGAGCATACTCTAGAAGAGTATATTTCTTGGTGGGTCCGAAATCTCACAGTGGTTTTTCCCTATTTGGGTTTCCACGTTAAATCTGGTGTTATATGTTTGTGATCTTACCTATTTATGGGTCTGTATGCATTACAGTTTTTCTGATAAGGTTACCGAGGTTGAATCTGTTATTTTTATTAAAGATTAAGTTAGAATGATTCACCCCCCCCTCTCATATTGCTAGCTTGGCATCTGTACTAATCATACTTAGTATCAGAACTATCACTTAAGTGATGGTTTCCTTTCATTCCATAACTCATAAGGAGTCATTCTATTGTTCACTCTTAATTGTACCCTGTTTAAAGTGTAGACAACAATATGAACTGCTTCCTTCTAGTATATATCTAGAATGTTGGCCTCATTTAACATAGTCCTAGCCATCTAATTCACTATTTTATTTTTCCTTTCTACCACCCCATTTTGCAAAGGTGTCCTTGGAGCTGAGTATTATCTTTGGATTCCATGTTTCTCACAATATTAAACAAATTCATTTGAAGAGAATTCTCCACCTCAGTCTAATCTTAAGCTTTTTAACTGGTGTCCACTTTCATTTTCCACCATCTTCCTAAATATTTTTAATCTCTCAAATGCTTTTGACTTATCTTGCAGGAAGGTTACCCAAGTCATTCTTGAGTAATCATCTATGAACAGAATAAAATATCTTTCTCCAACTAATGCTCTTCTTCTAATTGGCCCACATAAGTCAATATGTATCAACTCCAAAGGTCTTGAGGTGTTATATTATTTTTTTTTAAACTGACCTTTTCTTGCTTACCTCTGACACATTCATCATAGAATGTGCTTGCTGGTTTTATGATTTGAGTTATGTCTCTCACATACCGGTTCTTTCTAATCTTAACCAGATTATCAAAATATATATAGTCTAATCTCCAATGCCACAACTAGCTTTCATATACCTATCCCATCATGCATTGAGACTCATAGCATTCCTTTAGATTGTAAACATTTCCCTATGTTCTCGTCCCTTCTACTACCACTTGACCAGTACTATGTTTTCTTATCTGACAACTGGTAGAGTCAAATGAGAACTTGTACCCTTTTTCACACATATGACTTACACTCAATAGGTTATGCTTCAATCCTTCTACATAGTACACATCATGAGCCTTGAGCTTTCCATCAATATTTAGTGTACCCCGATCTTTGATCTTGATGGAAGAGTTGTCACCAAACCAAACCGAACCACCATTCCAATCATGAATCTTGATGATTTTTTTCTTATCTCCAGTCATGTGACTTGAGAAACAACTATCAACTACCCATAAATTCCTTCTTTCAGCATGTAGAGTGGTCTATACAATTAGGCTAGACTCTGTCTTATTTTTCTCTTTCTCTGCCCAAACCGGTTTCTCTTCTTTCCCTTTCTCTTATGTTACTTTGTGTTTTGGTTTTGTTTTCAACTTTTCATCTGGTACTAATCTCTTTTTTTTTCAGTTTGAAGCTGACAATACCTTGCTATGTGGCCAAAATTTTGACACTTATAACATTTCACATTAGCACTGTAAGATGTACTCAATGCATTTTTGTAGGATATTTGCATATTACTCCTACATTCATAACTCTTTTGACCAAACTCATTACAATTATAACATAAGGCATTAGTACTTTGTAATACAACAAATGAGTTTCTACTCTCAAAGCTAGGCTTCACATTCTTCTTTCTACAGTCTGCCATTATATGACCAAACTTATTACATTGGTGACAATAGCCATGAAAATTTGTAACATACCAGTTAGGTTGCTTGGGACCTGCAAATGGCTACTTTACTAGGGGTCTTCCTTTCATGCTGCTAATCCTTGTGAACCCTTCATGATCAATACTTGCATTTCTCCTTGGATCTGTATGTTTCTGTGTTGAGTATGATTTTTGGTTCATTGATTGAGTATACCGGTTTGTGTGACGGTTCCTAGCAACATCTGCATATGTCTTCTTATCGGTATCCTTGCCTATCATGAATGTCTTCTTCTCCCCACCTTTATTAGAATAAGTGAATTGTATTTCATTATCAGATGTATTTTTTCTATTTGAACTTTGAGCTTCTTGAAAACCTAAGCCACCTGTATCTCTGGATTTGTTATGTTTGCTTAGCATCCTATCTAGGGCTTCAGTGATGCCTTCAAACTTGCTTCTCCCTTTTATTTCTTCCTGACTTTTCTCTATGTCCTTCCAGAGTTTCACTATTTCTGCTTCCAAACTCTGATGTTCCTTTTCCTTTTCACTTAGACCAATACTAGTGACTTCACACATCCTCTTGGCATCTTCCAACTAGAGTTTTAGATATGTGATTATTCTCTTGGACACTTCAAGAGATTTCTCCAATGGTTCTTATTCTTCAGCTGCAGCCCTTTTTACCTTGTTCAAGTCTCTTCTTGTTTTCTTTAGCTCATCTAGAGCACTAATGAGTTCCGCTTCAAGGTCTACTTCTCCATCTTGTTCTTCCTCTTCTTCTTCTTTAGGTACTGGTACCTCTTGATCCATAAAAAGGTTTGTTCTAACCTCATCTCCACAGTAGCAGTCATTTGAGGCACTTTCCTCATTAGTGGTATCATCTTCATGTGTGTAAAGGTGGCTCTGCTTCTAGTGGTTTTTTCTACCATGCTAGTAGACATTTTTCTTCCTATCCTTACCATATGATATGTTGCCACTTGAATGATCATCTTCATTCTTATCACCATAAGGACATTTAGCAGAAAAATGTCAAATCTTTCCACAATTGAAACATTTCAAAGGTATCTCACCTTTATACTTTCCTAAACCTGTCTTGAGTCTTCTGACAAAGTTTGCCATAATATCATTAGAGTCTTCTCTGGTTGCATCATGAGTAGATTCTTTTCCTTTTCTTAAAGTCTTGAATGCAGCTACTTTCTTCACATCATCACTACTAGTGGTCCTCATCTCATAGGCAATTAGGGAGCCATACAACTCATTCATAATGAAGACCTTCAGATCTTTTTTTTCTTCTATTGCTGAGACCTTTGCATCGTACTTAGATGTGAGAGATCTAAGTACTTTCTTCACTACAACCTCATCTTTTATTTCTTCTCCAAGCCCTCTAGTGGTATTTGTTGTTTCATCAACCCTTTGAAGACAATCAGAAATCTTCTCTTCATCTCTCATCTTCAAACCTTCAAGCTATGATGTCAATGTCTGTGACTTGGCTTCCTTGACTTTAGCATTGCCTTCAAATATCTTCTGCAACTTTTCCCAAGTCTCCTTGGCAGAGGAACAATGCATGAATTTAACAAACTCACTATCAGACAACCCACTAAGAATGACACTTTTAGCTTTAGCATTGTTCCCATATTCCTTATTAGCATCTAGATTAATAGGGGGATTATTAGGTACTGTATACCCATTCACAACCAACATCCATACATTGTAACCTAGAGAGGAAAATTAGGTTTCCATTCTTCTACTACAAAAATCATAGTTGACACCATCAAACATGGGAGATTTTGAGATGGTAGAGTCATTTCTTGCCATTGTGAAAACTTAATAGGATCTACCCAAGCTAGAGAAATATTTTGACAAAATAGGGTACCTATGCTCTGATACCAATTGTTGGACCCAATGGATAACTGAGAGGGGGGGGGTGAATCAGTGATTTAAACTCTATTAATCAACAAGGAGATATCGATAATGTATAAGACAATTTGAGTGCTAACCGGTAACTTAAACAAAGAAAGTAAGATGAACAAAGGGGCTTGCTAAAACACAAGTATATCACATGCACAAAAGATGCAACACACAACACCAGATATATACAAGGAAAACCCAATGTGGGAAAAACCTTGGTGAGAATAGTTGTTGGAGATATTTTGCTCCAATCCAGCCTCAAAATAACTCTTCGATTAAAATATTTAGGGCACCAACCCCTGCACTAAGCTCCAACTTAGTGTTCACAATATAAAGATTTAGATATACAAATGAAATCACTATTGCAAATGAAGTTTTGTAACCTTACAAAAATTCTCCTTTTCTAGTTTCAGTCTTACCGGTTTTTATACTCATGACTCACTCTACAACTTGACTTTGCTAATCACTTTTCTCAATCTCATATCACAATGATTTCCCTCTCTCAATGCACACTCAATCACTCTCTCTTAGGCACAAATTCTGTCAGTTTGTCACCTCTGTGTTCAATGCACTCTTCACTAGTTATCCCTTATACCAGTCTTACTTTACATTTCTTTATCAATCAGTACCATTGCAATTTCACACTTCTCTTCTCCTCTTCAATAGAAACAACAACAGTCTTAGATCAACATATTTAAGCTTGAGTTTTCCCGCCAAGAAAAAATTCAAACTGAGATGGTTAGGGTTTTCTTCACTCAACAAGATTCTCATGAGATCCAATCCAGGATGTCTTGGATCAATCACTTGTATTTGATAAATGCGTCTATACATACTTTCTATTATCTGGTGCATGCTTGAAAAAGATATCAATATCGTACATGATTTTCCTCTATCATTCTTTCTTTCTTGAGCCACCCCAGTTAGTTAGGATCCTGTGATTTTTGGCTGTTTCAACAACCTTGTCAATGGAGGAATCACCAACCCTTGCATGTTTTCTACCTTGGCTCCACATAGCAATATAGTGGTCATACACTCAGCTCCTTGACACCAGGTCAGTTTACACTTGATCTTTTAGCAAGCTTATACTGGTAAAGACCTTTGCCGGTGTGACCTTCTTCTTTTGCTAACCAGTAGTGCACACTACACTGATAGCACATCATCACCTCTGATGGTTCTCATCTGCATAGTGATTCTCATCTGCTACTGCATTTGCTGGTAAACTCTACCAGTTCACCTCTCCTTTGTTCTACTCTATCGGATCTCCTCCTCAGTACGCTGCTCTTTACCTATTCTATACTCTAGACTGGTTTATGTTCTATCGATTATCACTCAACATGCTCACACACTTATGCATCTCACCTCATACCAGTGAAGTCACTGATAATCTCAACCACTACTTGTCTGTCCCCATATTGGTACATTCTTCTTCATGCCAATTGACATACTTCTATTGGTAGCCTACCTTCTACACTGGTTGACATCAATGACAACTCAATGCCAACAATAACATGGGTGATGATTGATGTATCAAAAGTTTTTAGATCTTCGTACCCCCATGCTAATACATCAATGAAATCTTTGAAGATTTGTAGAATTTTATCTCTTTGAGTTTGAGTACAAATCTTCCCAATATACACAATCTTCTGTTGGCCTTCTAGACCAATATTATGTGGTTCGTATTTCCCAACATCTAAATCTGTTGTTAATCTCTCTTTTACCCTGGGATCAGAGTCAAAATGCCTCTCTAAGGTGACCATACCTTTAGCAATAATGTTAGTTGGTAAATTCATAATTTCTTCATCACCCACTTCATCAAGATCATCTGATCTATCCTTCTCATCAATGATTTGTTCTTCAAAATCCCCTAAATTGGAAAGAAATGCTAGAATGTGGGTATCATCCTGGAAAACTTGAAAGTGTTTGATATTATCAGGCACATCAGGCATGGAGACCAACTCTACGGAAAACTTCTTCAAAGGGGATTGGCTCACTGGTTCTAATGTAATTACAGCTACGACCAATGCATTTGATATTTTGTTTACTTTCCTAGGTACCAGCTGAGTACTGAAAGAATAAAAATCCTCAACCAAACCCCATACTCTATTCCTATATGCTACCAACCTTTTATCATGACATGCATATTGGCTTCACACTTGTTTGACCACTACTTTAGAATATCCTTGCACTTTCAAGCATTTAGCTCCCTTCTTATGAGAAAAGAGTAGTCCTCTAATTAGGGCCTCATACTCCATCATATTATTAGTGTAAGGGAATCAGAGCTGGTAGGAGGCTACAAAGGTTTTCCCTTTTGGGCTTGTTAATTCTATGCCTCCTCCATTGCCTTGCTTGGACCTTAACTTGTCAAAGTTTAAAAACCATATTTCATCTTTCGGTTTCTTTATATTCTTCATCTTAGGGTCAGTGGTCAAATTAGCTTCGGGAGGTGATTGTTGTCTCCCATGTTCAAGGTCTTGCAACACTCAAGGTTGCTCAATTACTAGTTGTAAGAGTACTTCAAGGGTGTTAGGAGTAGTTTGTTCCACTTGAAGCTGCACTTCAGATTAGATTTCTTCCTTCTCTGGCTTAGGTGGGATATTCTCATTCTCTTGTTTAGGAATCTCAACCATGAAGATCTCCTTGTTGCATTGTCCCAACTAGGAAGTCTCATTTATAAGATCCATTGTTTGATGTATTACTCCCTCACAACTTTGAACTTGAATTTATTCCATGTTGATGACATGATTGACATCCTCACATGGGACTGGGCTCTTCAACTTTGTAATCTCATTTTGACATGGGATACATGACATCTCTAAGTTCTCCTCATGATGTATTCAACACCATTTTGTAATCAGCAAATCTTGTATTTTCATAGTATCCCCCAGCAAATTCATCCCTTGTTTTACTGATGTAATAGAACCTTTGACATGTTCTCTATATGCAATCATATCAGCTTGATGTAATTGACGAAGGGCAAGTGCGGAATAAGTGAGGATTTCATTTACTCTATAGACTCTTGGACTCACTTTAGCATATGCTACCTCATTTGGAGCTCCATAATTTGTGACCAACTTCTTCAGCTTGGGTTCAATATCAATTATGATTTGGTTGCTCACCCCCTTCCATGGAAGCCATAAGTATCTAAATTAAAATAGGTAGAGAAATAGCCTCCCACAGTTTTTGACCAATCCCTACCGAGGAGCATCCCATACACCTCTAGAATATCCACCACTTGAATGTCAATGTAATGAGATATGCGGCGATCAGTGCCCAACTGGATGTATACGTCTTTTAATTCATGAATTACGTTGACCTCTGTCTTGTCTAGTTGTGCCACTTTAATTTTTTCATGTACTGGGTTGAGCTTGAGCTTCTTACATATAGAGTAGGGCATTACATTTCCTAAAGAACCTAAATCTACCAAACAGTTATGCAAATTCTTTCCCCATATCCTCAATCTAAATAAATATGGTGGATTCACAATTACATCGCTACTAATATTAGCATTAACTTCATTCAGGTCAGCCATCTTAACTTCTTTTCTCCGTGACTCTAACTGTTCCAACTTCCTAAGGAGAGCCTTCTTTTGTCCAGAGCAATATCTGAGTACCTCCATTAGGGACATAGTGGTGGCAGTCCTCTCCATCTCCTTGCTAACATCAAATGATCCTTTCAAAACATATTCTTTCCCTTGAGTTTGTCTAGGGTGTGTTCCTTGAAAATACTATAGAAGGTGAGGATTTTTGCTTGTTTTCGCATCGGGAGGTACAAATCCACCCTTTGGGGGAGGTGGCTTTATTAATGGAGCCTTGCCTTGACTGCTAAGATTGTAATTATTTCTGGTTCGAAATCCTAAGCATCATAGACACATGGTATACCTTCAACTTCAGCTTGAAACTCATTGCACATGAGGGTGTCAACCTACACTACAGTATTAACTTTCTCGGGTTCGACATTAGAGCAATCCTTTGGTTTAGAATCAACTTGAGCTATTCTTATGATCTTCTCGAACTGGGCACAATTGACCTCACAATGTGTAGCTATATCATGCAACCTACACCAATTTGTCAGTAAATTCAAATCAGCAAGGCTAACACTTTGTGTGTTATTTGGGTTATCTCGGGCATCAGGATGGTCATGGTTCGCCCCACCATTGTTTGGACTAGTTTTCCATTGCTTATTGTAAGGTTTGTTGTTATAACTTTGGTTTTGGTTCTCATTGTTGTAATTTGATTAATTATTGTATAATTGGGATTGGTTATACCCTCCTGGAGGATTCATCTTTAACTGACTTAAATCTTAAGTAACTTGTGAGACCATTTTCCTTAACACTTCTACTTCAGTGGATATATGAGATCCTTGACTCTCAGGCATCGTAATTGGAGGTTGGCTTGTTGCACGAGAATTACCAAATTGTTGATTTCCTCCTTGTACTTGACCAACATATTGCATTTGAGTGGGAGAAGCATTGGTATTATTCTACCAAGTCGAATCTTTGGAAGCAAATAGTTGATTAGCCTAAGTTTGGGAAGCATGGATTGGCACATGGTTCATTGTTGGGGCTCATATAGGTAAAGGCAAGTGTAGGTCGGGAAGTTGGTTATAGTTTCCTTGGTTCACTTCCATATGTAAATTGTATCCAATTCCCCTCGGTGTTTGGTTCAACTCATGATTCATGCTAATCGCCAATGCATAGAATTTGGCTAAGGTGTCCCTTTGATCTTAGGAAACACTCTTTTCGATAAACATAGTTGTCCATGGGTCAATAGCTCTTAGATACAAGTCAATCACTACATCGGGTGCTACCAGGTAAGGAGCTTCTAACATCTTGAATGATCTTTGAAAGCTAGTATTAGAATTTGTTAAAGGCTTATTCAATGATTTCATAAGAGAGGAAAACTGATGCTACAGTATTCTAGGGTCTACATACACTTGGAATTGATCAATGAAATCTTTCTCCAAGGCATCCCAGCCAGTCCTGAAATTTTTTGGTAGGTTTAAATACCAATTATATTTATTCTCCATAAGTCAATATGGGAAGAGTCTACATACTAAATCTTGGTGTTCAATTTTTCTACGAACGACTGCATCTTTGAATCTCAACCATGAAGATCTCCTTGTTGCATTCTCCAAACTAGGAATCTCATTCTCTTGTTTAGGTGGGATATTCTTGCACTCTTTTTTAGGAATCTCAACCATGAAGATATCCTTGTTACATTGTCCCAACTAGGAAGTTTCATTTATAAGATCCATTGTTTGAGCTATTACTCCCTCACAACTTGGAACTTGAATTTCTTCCATGTTGATGACATGATCAGCATCCTCACATGGGACTAGGCTCATCAACTTTGTAATCTCATTTTGACATAGGATAAATGACATCTCTAAGTTCTCCTCATGATGTATTCAACACTATATTATAAGCACCAAATATTGTATTTTCATATTATCCACTAGCAAATTCATCCCTTGTTTTACTGATGTAATAAAACCTTTGAACCACACTCTATATGTGGTCATATCAGCTTGATGTAACTGGCAAAGGGAAGGTATGGAATAAGTGAGGATTTTATTTACTCTATAGACTCCTGGACTCACGTCAGCATATGACACCTCATTGGGAGCTCCATAATCGGTGACCAACTTCTTCAACTTGAGTTCACCATCAACTCGGATCTGGTTGCTCACCCCCTTCCATGAAAGCCATAAGTATCTAAAAAAGGTTGAGAAATAGCCTCTCAAAGTTTTTGACCAATCCCTACTGAGGAGCATCCCATACACCTCTAGAATATCCACCACTTGAATGTTGATGTAATGGGATATACGGGGATCAGTGCCCAACTGGATGTATACATATTTTAATTCTCTAATTATGTTGACCTTAGTCTTTTCTAGTTGTACCACTTTACTGATTGCACATACTGGGTTGAGATTGAGCTTCTAACATATAGAGTAGGGCATTACATTTCCTAAAGCACCTGAATCTACCAAATAGCTATGCAGATTCTTTCCACATATCCTCAAACTAAATAAAAATGGTGGATTTTCAATTGCATCACTACTAATATTAGCATTAACTTCATTCAGGTCAGCCATCTTAACCTTGTTGCTCTATGATTCTAACTATTCCAACTTCCTATGTAGAGCCTTCTTTTGTTCAAGGCAATATCTTAGTACCTCAATTATGGACATAGTGCTAGCAGTCCTTTCCATCTCCTTGCTAACATCAAATGATCCTTTCAAAACATATTCTTTCCCTTGAGTTATTTTAGGGCATGTTCCTTGAAAATCCTGAGGAGGGTGAGGATTTTTGCTTGCGTTCACATTGGGAGATACAAATCCACCCTATGGGGGAGGTGGCTATGTTAATGGAGACTTTCCTTGACTCCTAGGATTGTAATTATTTCTCATCTGAATGCCTGAGCATTGTAGACACATGGTTCAACTTCAGCTCTAGCTTGAAACTCTTTGCACATGATCGTGTCAGCCAACATTGTGATATTAACTTTCTCCAGTTTGTCATTAGAGAAATCCTTTGGTTGAGAATCAACTTGAGTGATTCTTATGATCTTCTCAAACTAGGTTCAATTAACCTCTGAATGTGCAGCTATATCATGCAAACAACACCAATTTGTCAGTAAATTCGTATCAACAAGGTTAACACTTTGTGTGTTATTTGGGTTATCCTGGACATCAGTATGATCATGGTTCACTCCACCATTGTTTGGACCAGTGTTCCATTGCCTATTGTAAGGTTTGTTGTTATACCTTTGGTTTTGGTCATGGTTGTTGTAATTTTGTTGATTATTGTATGATTGGGATTGGCTGTAAACTCTTGGAGGATTCATCTTTAACTAACTCAAATCTTAAGTAACCTATGAGATCATTTTCTTTAACACTTCTACTTTAGTGGATATATGAGATCCTTGACTCTCAAGCATCACAATTCAAGGTCATCTTGTAGCGTGAGAATTACAAAATTGTTTATTTCCCCCGTGCACTTGACCAACATATTGCATTTGAGTGGGAGCAACATTTGTATTATTCTACCAAGTCGAATCTTTGGAAGCAAACTGTTGATTATCCTGAGTTTGGGAAGCATAGATTGACATAGGGTTCATTATTGGGGCTCCTATAGGTAAAGGTTAGGGTATACCAGAAATATGGTTATAGTTGCCTTGGTTCACTCCCACAGGTAAATTGTACCCAATTCCCCTTGGTGTTTGGTTCAACTCATGATTCATGTTGATCACCAATGCATAGACTTTGGCTAAGGTGTCCCTTTGATCTTGGGGAACACTATTTTTGATAAACATAGTTGTCCATGGGTCAATAGCTCTTAGATACGAGTAAATCACTGTGTCGGGTGCTACCTGGTAAGCAACTTGTAGCCTCTTGAATGATATTTGAAAGCTAGTATTAAAATTTGTTAAAGGCTCTTACGGTGATTTCTTAAGAGAGGAAAACTGATGGTACAGTGTTTTGGGGTCTACATACACTTGGAATTGATCAATTAAATCTTTCTCCAAGCCATCCCAGCCAGTGATGAAATTTTCTGGTAGGGTTAAATACCAATTATATTCATTCACTCCAAGTGAATACGGGAAGAGTCTACATACTACATCTTGGTGTTCGATGTTTTTTATGAATGATTGCACCTTTGATTCTCAACCATGAAGATCTCCTTGTTTCATTGTCCCTAATAGGAATTTCTTTCTCTTGTTTAGATGGGATATTCTCATTCTCTTGTTTAGGAATCTCAACCATGAAGATCTCTTTGTTGCATTGTCCCAACTAGGATGTTTTGTTTATAAGATCTACTGTTTGAGCTATTACTCCCTCACAACTTGGAACTTGAATTTCTTCCATGTTGATGACATGATCAGTGTCCTCACATGGGACTAGGCTCATCAACTTTGTAATCTCATTTTGACATGGGATACATGACATCTCTAAGTTCTCCTTGTGATGTATTTAACACCATTTTGGTAGCAACAAATATTATATTTTCATAGTATCCACCAAAAAATTCATCCCTTGTCTTACTGATGTAATAAAACCTTTGACCCACCCTCTATATGCGGTCATATCAGCTTGATGGAACAAGTGGAGGGCAAGTATGGAATAAGTGAGGATTTCATCTACTCTATAGACTCCTGGACTCACTTCAGCATATGCCACCTCATTGGGAGCTCCATAATCTATGACCAACTTCTTCAACTTCTGTTCACTATCGATTTGGATCTGGTTGCTCACCCCCTTCCATGGAATCCATAAGTATGTAAAATAGGTTAAGAAATAGCCTCCCAAAGGTTTTTACCAATCCCAACTGAGGAGCATCCCATACACCTCTAGAATATCCACCACTTGAATGTCGATGTAACGGGATATGCGAGGATCAGTGCCCAAGTGGATGTATACGTCTTTTAATTCTCTAATTATGTTGACCTCAATCTTAACTAGTTTTACCACTTTATTGTTTGCACGTACTGGGTTGACACAGAGCTTCTAACATATAGAGGAGGGCATTATGTTTCCTGAAGTGTAGTGCCCCGCCAGGAACCCTCAAGGAAAACAACACAACTAGGCAACTAAAGGGTGAAATAATTTTTTTTTGTTAATGACTAAGTGCACTAACTAAAACCATTGCACATTTAATAACACAGCAGAAGTCTAACATATGATTTCCTAAGAGTTACCAATGAAGATGAATTCGTAGATTATATTAACACCACAGTTAATCCAATTGTCTATTTAATTAGATAAATTAAATGCTTAAGTTTAAAACTACACATACATCCAAATTCCATAATGATGAAATAAAAGTATTCCAAAATATCCAATTTCCATAAAACATTTAAATATAAGATCAAAGCAATAACATTCATTCCACTGACATAATATTTCAATATCCATAAATTCATGGCTTCCAATAATACCATAGATTACAAAGTTACAATATCAAGGTTACATAAAAGTCTGATACAATGACCACAAGGTCTCAACTGAATAATGATCTTGAACAAGAGCTGGTACATAAACCACGAACCAAGAAACACTAGCAAAGCCTTTCCTCGCTTGAAGATACAATCCAGAACATTCGTTGGGAAGTGGCACTACCACCCGACCATGTGATCCCGAAATGGAACCACCCCACCATGCTAGGAGATAGTAGAAAACCCTCAAGCAAGCAAAGTAAGACAAGTACGAAAGGACTACAAGACTTCGCAAACATCTATGTGACTCAACTCATAAAACACTGGTGACTCTAAGAAGAGAGTGTCATCGCATAGCTTGACGGTTACCATGGTACAACCTCCATAGATCCCGGCCCCCATACTTGGGTTTCTCCTAGTAACCTCTCCCGAGCCTCTGGTTCCAACTAAGTCTCATGCGGACCCTACCAATCCTTTCGTGAAGACAAGGTGGTAAGTTTGTCATTCCAGGCCTTCTCGTAACATTATGAGCCCTATACAAGCACTCACCTATGCACGATGTACATTTATCTTAATTAATATTTATCTCACTTCCACCCAATATATTATTATGTTATCACTTTTTAACTAACTTTCGATAGGTTATCCTGTCATCCACTTCAAGCACGGCCCCTGCTCAAAAGCCACTCTCTCTCATAGAACACTAATAGGAAATGTCTCTCTCTACGAGAACTCTATGGCAAAATAGACAACCATAAACAATCCTGACAAAGCACAAGTGAAGGATACACAAATACCAACCCAAGATTGACCATTTGGATAAAAACACACAATGGCTCATATCAAATAGGTTATACAACAACACCTGGTCTAGGAGAAATAATAACATAGGACACAATGACAATTCAACCAAAATACTAATGAAATTTAAGCTTGATTGAAAACACCATTTACACAAGATCCTAATACAGGCAATCTTTTCTTAAAACAGCCAAAAGCATAAATAACTTGCAATTAAGGATTTGCCAGACAATAAGAAAATACAACTATTTTAATACAAAGAAATCAATCTATCATTTGTCCAATAAAGTTAAATAAAATCATATAAAAATTAACCCCCTAATTATATGTTCATGATTAATTTACAAATAAACCCGATTAGATTATATCAATAATCTAAATTAAATTCCAAATTAAAAATTATATATATAATAATATAATATAATTACATAAATATATATACTCTACGAATATAATATTATATAATTATATCACATTAAAATATATAATAAAAAGAAGATTTAATTTTGAAATATCTTTCATTTCCAAAATAACATAATTAAAAGCACAGAAAATACTATATACATATAATATTTTTATTTATTATTATTTTTTTTAATTAAATTTATTTATTTATTTATTTTTATTAATTTTTTTTTATTATTATTATAGTACAATAATCTAAAACAAGTAAATTCTATTTTCACCCAAAATTTATTTCCAATCAAATTTATTTACAGGGAAATTAATTAATACATAATATCTCCAAAATAATATAATAAAATAATTTCCCTTAACTTTTCATAATACAATAAATTTAATTAATAATTAAATTTATTTCTATAATAACTAATAATATCACAGAGTTCCATGCACAATAAAAATCTTCGCAAAATTTGTCAAAATAACTTTTCCCAATTTTCTCAAAATTTAATCTACAAACACCCAGGTAATAACTTCTTTCTACAAACTAGAAATTAACTTCAGGAATGGACCTTAGCCAAGAACAAGAAATAATCAGACAGGATTTTAGATTTCACAAACATCCTAACACACACATCATTCAGAAAGAAGAAAGAAATAAAATATTTTCTTACAACAACAATACAAAGAAGCCACCCAACGTGATATAGCTTTCCTGGAAGAAATCTGTAGAAGAGCCCTAATCTTTTCAACAAGCTTCCAATAAATTTCTTCACCTAAATTCTTGACCTGTTTCCTGTGTATCTAAAATAAAGACCTATTCCGCTATTTAAACTAAAATTCTAGGTTCAATAGCTTTTTCTCAAAACCTAAATTTAGAATAAAAGTAATTTTATTTTATTTTCTAATTTTATAACAAAAGATAAGCTAACATGCAATAATTTAAAATCATTATTCTTTCTTTTCTTTTCTCATGCAATTAATTAATTTTCTAAATAAAGAATTAAAACAATACTTTAATTCCAATTAATTAATTTTCTAAATAAAGAATTACAACAATACTTTAATTCCAATTAATTCTTTTTCTAAATAAAGAATTAAAACAATACTTTAATTCCAATTAATTAATTTTCTAAATAAAGAATTAAAACAATATTTTAATTCCAATTAATTATTTTTCTAAATAAAGAATTAAAACAATATTTTAATTCTAATTAATTCTTTTATTCATTTATTTATTTATTCTTTTATTTATTTAAAATTCTTTTATTTATTTATTTATTCTTTTATTTATTTATTTATTTATTCTTTTATTTATTTATTCTTTTATTCTTTTATTTATTTAAAATTCTAGGAAATAATAAATACAATTAATCTAATTTATTTAAATAAAAATATATTTCAAATACCATGTAGCTTGCAACTTAATTTAATAATTTCTTTTAATTAACTAAATTTATAATCTCAATGCACAAACAATACAATAATGAGATAATTCCATAAACTTAATTAATTAATTAATTAAATCTACTAAAACACTCAAATTAAACAAATCTCAAGCAATTACCCATAAAAGATCAAATGACAAAAATACGAAGGCCGAACAAACTAACAAGATGACCAACTGACGACACTCATATGACTGTAACTAAGTAAATAGGGTCAACTACTATCTCCTCCACTTCCATCAAAAAATATAAGGCACGCTCAGACCTATGAAGCCAGGTGGAGACAATACCCCGTACCTACCCGGTACTTGTACCTGCAATATCCTACATCACCGAACCACACATGCATATATATACAATATAGAAAACATGGCATACACACCGATGAAGGAGAATTGCGATGTTCCCTGTCTCACCGAAATGAGTGAAGGAAAATCATCCCCTTGCATCCAATACACTCGCAAACACACAACATATAATTTCACATTGCATAGATAAAGTAAAATGTCAGTACATAGCAATAATTCATAAAATGCCATAAATCACAAGTACTGAAATACTGCAAATAAATTATACATCTCATCTCCAGATAAAGCATAATGTCATAAAAATCTGAATAACATATCATGGTAATCTATCCACTAAAAGTAAACAATAATAAACTATGAGTCTAATAAGTTCAAATGAGGAAGGGTACTACATTCTCCCCCCCAAAACTAGGCTTACTCCTAGAAGCCTAAAACAAATAATAATACAACTCTCTCACCTTCGTTGCATCCTTCCCTAGCTTTCCTAGCCATGACCTAGCACTGTATGGAGAAAATGGTTCAGACCTACGACAAGGATAAGACAAGAGAGATACAAACATTAAGACCTAAGAAAGATGGTCAATTGAAAGGCACACTACAAACCCAGAGTACCCAGTGTTGAAACTTGAGCTCTGATACCAAATGTAATGCCCCGCTAGGAACCCTAAAGGAAAACAACACAACTAGGCAACTAAAGGGTGAAGTTTTTTTTTTTCGTTTAAGACTAAGTGCACTAACTAAAACCATTGCACGTTTAGCACATAGTGGAAGTCTACCATATGATTTCCAAAGGGTTACCAACGAAGATTAATTTGTAGATTATATTAACACCACAACATACATCCAAATTTCATAATAAAGAAATAAAAGTATTCTAATGTATCCAATTTCCATAAACCATTTAAACATAAGATTAAAACAATAACATTCATTTCACTGACATAATAATATTACAATATCCATAAATACATCGCTTCCAATAATACCACTGATTACAAAGATACAATATCAAGGTTACATAAAAGTCTGATACAATGACCACAAGGTCTCAACTGAACAATGATCTCAAACAAGAGCTGGTACATAAACCACGAACCAAGAAACACCAATGAAGCCTTTCCTCGCCTGAAGACACAATCCATAATATCCAATGGGAAGTGGCACTACCACCCGACCATGTGATCCTGAAATGGAACCACCCCACCGTGCTAGGAGATAGTAGAAAACCCTCAAGCAAGCAAAGTAAGACAAGTACAAAAGGACTACAAGACTTCACAAACATCCATGTGACTCAACTCATAAAACACTAGTGACTATAAGAAGATAGTGTCATCGCATAGCTTGATGGTTACCATGGTACAGCCTCGATAGGTCCCGGCCCCCATACTCGGGTTTCTCCTGGTAACCTCTCTTGAGCCTCCAATTCCAACTAAGTCTCATGCAGACCCTACCAATCCTTTCATGAAGACAAGGTCATAAGTTTTCCATTCCAGGCCTTCTCGTAACATTATGAGCCTTGTACAAGCACTCACCTATGCACGAGGTACATTTATCTTAATTAATGTTTATCTCACTTCCACCCAATATATTATTATGTTATCACTTTTTAACTAACTTTCGATGGGTTATCCTGTCATCCACTTCGAGCACGGCCCCTGCTCAAAAGCCACTCTCTCTCATAGAACACTAACAGGAAATGTCTCTCTCTATGAGAACTCTATGGCGAAATAGAGAACCATAAACAATCCTGACAAAGCATAGGTGAAGGATACACAAATACCAGCCCAAAATTGACCATTTGGACAAAAACACACAATGGCTCATATCAAATAGGTTATACAACAACACCTGGTTTAGGAGAAATAATAACATAGGACACAATGACAATTCAACTAGAATACCAATGAAATTTAAGCTTGACTGAAAACACCATTTACACAAGATCCTAATACAGGCAATCTTTTCTTAAAACAGCCAAAAGCATAAATAACTTGCAATTAAGGATTTTCTAGACAATAAGAAAATACAACTATTTTAATACAAAGAAATCAATCTGTCATTTGTCCAATAAAGTTAAATAAAATCATATAAAAATTAACCCCCTAATTATATGTTCATGATTAATTTACAAATAAACCTGATTAGATTATATCAATAATCTAAATTAAATTCCAAATTAAAAATTATATATATAATAATATAATATAATTACATAAATATATATACTCTATGAATATAATATTATATAATTATATCACATTAAAATATATAATAAAAAGAAGATTTAATTTTGAAATATCTTTCATTTCCAAAATAGCATAATTAAAACAACAAAAACTACTATATACATATAATATTTTTTATTTATTATTATTATTTTTTTTAATTAAATTTATTTATTTATTTATTTTTATGAATTTTTTTTTTTTGTTAAATTATTATAGTACAATAATCTAAAACAAGTAAATTCTATTTTCACCCAAAATTTATTTCCAATCAAATTTATTTACAGGGAAATTAATTAATACATAATATCTCAAAAATAATATAATAAAATAATTTCCCTTAACTTTTAATAATACAATACATTTAATTAATAATTAAATTTATTTCTATAATAACTAATAATATCACAGAGTTCCATGCACAATAAAAATCTTGGCAAAATTTGTCAAAATAACTTTTCCCAATTTTCTCAAAATTTAATCTACAAACACCTAGGTAATAACTTCTTTCCACAAACTAGAAATTAACTTCAGGAATGGACCTTAGCCAAGAATAAGAAATAATCAGACAGGATTTTAGATTTCACAAACATCCTAACACACACATCATTCAGAAAGAAGAAAGAAATAAAATATTTTCTTAAAACAACAATCAAAAGAAGCCACCCAACCTAGTATAGCTTTCCTGGAAGAAATCTGTAGAAGAGCCCTAATCTTTTCAACAAGCTTCCAATAAATTTCTTCACCTAAATTCTTGACTTGTTTCATGTGTATCTAAAATAAAGACCTATTCCGCTATTTAAACTAAAATTTTAGGTTCAATAGCTTTTTCTCAAAAACCTAAATTTAGAATAAAAGTAATTTTATTTTATTTTCTAATTTTATAACAAAAGATAAGCTAACATGCAATAATTTAAAATCATTATTCTTTATTTTCTTTTCTCATGCAATTAATTAATTTTCTAAATAAAGAATTAAAACAATACTTTAATTCCAATTAATTAATTTTCTAAAGAAAGAATTACAACAATACTTTAATTCCAATTAATTCCTTTTCTAAATAAAGAATTAAAACAATACTTTAATTCCAATTAATTAATTTTCTAAATAAAGAATTAAAACAATACTTTAATTCCAATTAATTAATTTTCTAAATAAGTAATTAAAATAATATTTTAATTCCAATTAATTCTTTTTCTAAATAAAGAATTAAAATAAAATTTTAATTCTAATTAATTCTTTTATTCATTTATTCATTTATTCTTTATTTATTTATTTATTTAAAATTCTTTTATTTATTTATTCTTTTATTTATTTATTTATTTATTCTTTTATTTATTTATTTATTTATTCTTTTATTCTTTTATTCTTTTATTTATTTATTCTTTTATTCTTTTATTCTTTTATTTATTTATTCTTTTATTCTTTTATTTATTTAAAATTCTAGGAAATAATAAATACAATTAATCTAATTTATTTAAATAAAAATATATTTCAAATACCATGTAGCTTGCAACTTAATTTAATAATTTCTTTTAATTAACTAAATTTATAATCTCAATGCACAAACAATACAATAATGAGATAATTCCATAAACTTAATTAATTAATTAATTAAATCTACTAAAAACTCAAATTAAACAAATCTCAAGAAATTACCCATAAAAGATCAAATGACAAAAATATGAAGGTCGAACAAACTAACAAGATGACCAACTGACGATACTCATACGATTGTAACTAAGTAAAATAGGGTCAACTACTATCTCCTCCACTTCCATCAGAAAATATAAGGCATGCTTAGACCTGTGAAGCCAGGTGGAGATGATACCCGGTACTTGTACCTGCAATATCCTACATCACCGAACCACACATGCATATATATATATATATATATATATATAGAAAACATGGCATACACACCGATGAAGGAGAATCGTGACATTCCTTGTCTCACTGAAATGAATGAAGGAAAATTGTCCCTTTGCATCCAATACACTCGCAAACACACAACATATAATTTCACATTGCATAGATAAAGTAAAATGTCAGTACATAGCAATAATCCATAAAATGCCATAAATCACAAGTACTAAAATACTGCAAATAAATTATACATCTCATCTCCAGATAAAGAATAATGTCATAAAAATCTGAATAACATATCATGGTAATCTATCCACTGAAAGTAATCAATAATAAACTATGAGTCTAATAAGTTCAAACGAGGAAGGGTACTACATTATACCTCCACATGCAACAAGATTTGTCCTTTTTAATCTACTCATAATATTCAATGACATGATTATCATGAAGATATTCTTCCTTTATTTTTTAGCTTTCAGTAAATTTTTCTCTCCATCTATGACTTTATTTTCATAAAATTTACCAATATGTTTCTCTATGGTGTCAACTTCTAATTTCATTTTCTCATCTTTATCATACTTTCATTTGAAAATTTAACATCTATATTATATGGGAGGTTCATCTTTATTTTCTTTCTCCAATAGTTCAATGAATGGGTACTTCAACACCCAAGAAATTTGAAAAATTATTAACAAATCCTACTCCATTAAGAAATTTGAATGGGTTCATCTTTATAGGAAGTCCATTTTCCTTATACTTTTTGAGGTGGGTTTATCAATTTTATTATTCTAACTACCTTGGGACTCCTCTGTAACAATCCCTCACATTGTCATGCAACTCATAATATTATTTTGAGGTATTCTCCTATGATTAATAGATGGTGTAAATCCTAATGTTCCAATCCAATTGTCTAGTGCTATAACAAACACATTGCCAAAGGATTACATATTATTTTTACATTTTTATGAACACCCTTTACCACTTCTAAGAAATTGGCTCCTACTCAACATCTCTCATGAGTTACAAATTGTTAAAAAATATTTTTCTAAGAATCAATACCAATAGTTTTAGTATCATTTGCAATAATGAAACTAAGTAGATAAAATTAATAAATAGAATTATATATCCCAAGGTGCTAATGCATCACTACTCAATTTCTCACTTTTAACAATGAAGCCAAACAACTAAAAAAACCTACTTTAAAAAAATATATATATCTAGAACATTAATTACATTATCATAGGCCTCTCATTGCCTCACAAATGCCTCTAATTCTCTTCTCATTGTTGCTGCACTTTTCTCCTCTTGCAAACCACTCTTCTTTCAATCTTACAAACCTTCTCCCCCACTCCTTTGCCATCAATGACAATATTTCCTACAATCTCACACTTTGTCATTAATGGCAACGTAATTCTCTAACTCTCCCCATTTCTATATCTCTCTCCCTATGACAACAATGGAAAAGGGATGTCAGAGTATGTGCACAAAGATGGTGGTCAGAAAAGTGGACACTGTCACAACCCTCCTTTATCACTTTTTGATTTGATACAATTCTATTATATTTTTGGTTGAGCTATTGAAAATAATTGAATGAATATTATAAAAGAATAAATAATGGACCCACATACACACTTGGAGAATATAATTTAATAAGGCATTATTTAATTATTCTTTTTTCCCATTCCTAATTATGGCACATGTTGGAGGAGAAATTAGAAGCTTCTAGAGGAATTTTCATTCTTTAATACCTTGCATGTAACTCCCCCACTAGGATATTAATCAATTTTGCATGGGTCCAATATTGGAAAAGAATCTCATCCTTAATTAATTTCTCTAGATAGTGGAATTAAAGGATTTTTCCTATATATTGTATGCAAGTTTTCAAAAGGGGGAGTTGGTTATTCTTTGAAGAAAGTTTTCTCAAATAAGTTTGTTTTTAGTAGTCATATTTTCTTTTGGAGAATAGTTAAGGTTGTTTTGAAGAAATTTTTCCAAGCTTGCAAGGAAGGATCAAGGAAGGCTAGGCTTGAAGATTTAGAGAGGATTCAACATCAAAAGGCTTCTCCAAGTTCCCTCTTTGCATTTGTTAATTCCTTATGTAAATTCTTTTTATTTTCAAGGAAATATCTCCTCCTAGATTCTTTAGTTGAATATAGTTTTCTGAAAGAAATCATTTCTTAATTGTAGATAGAAAGGAAATCTATTTTTCATTAAAGAAATGCAGTGATAAAAAAAATTCTTTTCTTTTTATACAAATGCAGATTTCTCTTTATTTGTTAATCTATTTATTTAATATATTTAAAAGAAAGAAATCAAATTCTACTTTTCTATTTTTTTCTTGAAATCTAGAAAAGATCTTGAAACAAAAAAAGGAAAATAAATCATGTTTTCAACATCTCTATTCTTTTTTTTTTGAAAAGCTTAAGTTCTTGTATCTTTGTGAATAATTCTTTTTTTGCTATGCATATAATCATTTGTATTTAGGAATCTCACTATGTGAAATAGTATATCAAATATGATTTCTTCTCAATATTGATGTATAAAATCCCCGGGGGAAATTATTGTCTTGTTATTTAATTAATTTCAGAAATCTCTCTCTGTGAATACCAATTTCTTGGAAATGTCATCAAAAATTTTATCATCTCAAAGACAGATTTGCTGAATATGATCTCTGTGAAATAAAAAAAAAAATACAAGTACCTATCTCTAAGGAGATTTAGCTCTCTATTGTACTGCTGCTTCGAATTCAAGCACAGTGTATTTCCTTGGACTCCTGTGAGATCATCTAAAATAACTTCCTCTATTATCTTCCATGCCTGTGAATGAATTCTTATTCTTATTTCTTTTTTATATAATAACACTTTTTATATAAATATGCCCTCTTATATCATTAAATAGACTAAAAATTAAAAATTACCCTATATATATATATATATTATTAATTTATACAAAAAAATGGTAATCAATAAACAAATAATGTATGTTGCAAGTCGTGCACAGAAGTTTCTTTGGGCAACGTGCAGAGGGGAGGCGACGTAAAAGTAACCGTCGAGGAAGTGGTACCCTCCACTTCCCCTGCGGTCACTGTTACGGCAGTGGCCGCAGGGGGAGTGGAGGGGCCCACGGTGTCCCCTCATCCCTGCGGGCCTGCACCTGCAGGTCCATAGGGGTGATGGGACCCATGGCCCCCACCCCCATTAACCTTTTAAAACAAAGTTCATTTTTCTTTTTATTTATTTAGATTTTTTTTTAATATATATTGCAAATTAAAAATTGTTAAAAATTACTTTAGTTTAAATTTTAAGTTAGCAAATTAAACTTAGGAAAATTTATAAATAATTAGGATCATTGTGTAGTAAATTGGTAATTTTAAATTAATGTATATAATTGGAATCTCTCAATCCATTTGAGATTTATTGGGTTATTTGGTCGGTAATTTTAGATTCATTATAAGTAATTAATTTATATTATGATTTGATCCAAAATTTGTCTATGTCTAAACTAATTGCTATTTTTGGAACCTGTGACTCTATAATTAATTATTCCTGTGGTAGGAATAAAACATTGCTTAATCTTGCATGTAAGTTACACTATTCTTGTATCATGCAAATTACTTATACATTAATTGCATTTATTGACATTTTTATCTCCATGCAAGTTACACATTTTTAATTATCAATAAGCGAGTTTCATAATTGTCATTATTATGTAAGTTAGATTTCAAGCTGAATTATTAAATAGTTTAGTTGTAGAAAGATGGTATTTTTTTTATCAAGTGGTACATGAATGCCATCGAGGTAGTTATTTCAATTAATCAAACTTTGCAATGTCTAATTACATACATTCATTTCATAATTGTTTCCAAGCATGATTTTTTTCATAACTTCTTAGTTAGAAAACTAAATAAAGGAAGTTGAAAAACCAAAACCTAGCATCGTTCGGTATATACAGTGCCTCTGGGTCATGCTTACGGGTAATGTCATCATGTTGAACTACTGCACTTAACACCTAATAAAGATGCATCAACGATGTCTATGGCATCGTCCCTATAAATCATCAGGGAGTAATAAGGGACACTTGGAAGTTAAAATCCAAGGGGCAGGTAATTCCCTTTGGATCAATAATCTAACAAGATAATCCTCAAATGATTTTACATCCATTGAGTTAAACCATAGTAAACCCCTTAAGGTTGATTGAGTGAAATGCTTTTATGAAATTGATTTAATCTTGAAGAGTTGTTGACGATTGACAATTTGGTCAAGGGTGACGCTTATGATAGGTATTAGGATCTAGTTGTTTTAGGCCACAAGCAATAGGCCATCTTGAGCCTTTTCTTAAGTGCTACCACCATGGGTAGCAACCGCAGAGAAACTATCTGGGACATCGACCCTAGAAAGGGTTGCATATCCACTAATCAATTTACATCAAAACATAGAGTAGAAAATAGAACTACATACTTTACACCTTGATCCTGTGTCGAAATGGGTATGTAGGCAGTCTAGGGACGGAGTTGTTCCTAGTACTCAGGTGTTTGTGGGTGGGGTCTAGGTTTGGTAAGAAGAAGGATTGAGAAGATTCCTAACTTGAAATATAAGTGTAATAAAAAGGAAAAAGTAATTCAATGCATACTCAGAAGGAATCCCATATAGATTCGCTTGATTTCTCAAGGCTTTAAGCCAAATTCTGAGGCGGAATTCAAGCTTGTATTATGTTATTTTGATTACTCCTAAGGACGGTGACCTCGGTGCACTCCTATTAGAGGAGTGTAGTACTTAGTGAGTGACTCATGACCCAAATGGTCCCAATGAGTCTAAGTCTCTAGCCAGAGCACCTCCTATCCCAATTGGATAGATGCCTACCCCGTATGGGTAGATGCCTATCCCGTATTGGATAGATGAAACCTCTTGCTCTATATGGACAGATGCCTAACCCGTATGGTTAGATGCTCATCCTAGATGGATGAATGCCTAATCCTAATGGATGGATGCTGAAAGTATGCGATTGAATCAAACACAAATGATTAAATTAAACAAAAAAAAGAATGGTCAAATTTTTTTGGGTTAAGTAAAGTGGGTTATTATAGACACCACCTAAAAAAAATATGAAAAAACAAGCAGTGCATACATGGTATTAAAATTTGAAATCACTGTGTACACGCTTAGTTTTTTTTTCCTTGGGCCTAAAACAAATATACCACATACGCAGTCTTTTTCGAACCTCATATGCACTATTAGGCCCAAAAATGTTTGTTGCAGACCAACATTAATATTTCCAATACCCTGTATGTGCTTTAAATGAATAAATACCCTGTACGCTTTGTTAGGCCTTAAAAATGTTTAGCAAACCAATGAACTAATAGTTCGAGTACCCCATACATGATTTTTGTATTAAATAAAATGTGAAGGAAAATGGAGGGAGGGAGAGGGAGAGGGGGAGGGGGAGGGGGAGAGGGAGAGAGAGAGGGAAGGTGAGGGTAAGACAGGGAGAGGGAGAGGGAAGGAGAGGGAGGGAGAGGGAGAGGGAGGGATAGGGAGGGAGAGGGAGAGGGAGGGAGAGAGAGAGAGAGAGAGGGGGGGGAGGGAGAGGGAGGGAGAGTGAGAGGGAGGGAGAAGGAGAGGGGGAGAGAGGATGGAAAAGAGAGAGAGGAAGAGAAAGGGATAGGGGGAGAGAGAGATAGGGGGAGAGAGGGAGAGAGAGAGAGGAAGAGGGAGGGTGAGGGGGAGAGAGGGAGAGAGAGAGGGAGAGGGAGGGAGGGAGGGAGAGAGAGAGTGGAAAAGGGAGAGAGAGGGTGGAAAATGGAGGGAGGGAGAGGGGGAGAGAGAGAGAGAGAGATGAAGGGAGAGAGAGGGAAATAAAAGGGAGGGAGGGAGATGGGGGGAGAGAAAGACATGTCACATGATGTTATTAGGGGTCACGTGGGGTCCTAATTGAGCCACACATGTGTTACAACACCATATGACCCCTTAGGACACCATTTGACCCATTGAGATATCATACATGGTCCAAAGAGGTCATTAGGTGTTATGTGGGGTCCTGAGAGAGAGAGTGAGAGAGAGACAAAGAAAGGGGAATACAATAAAATACAATAAGATATCAAAAGACAATATATATCAATATACATACATACACATACATACACACACATATGTGTATATATACATAATATATTATATATTATATATGTATATATTATATATTATATATATACATATATACATGAAATATCATATTTTAAATATTATACATGTATACATATATGTATGCATACACTCACATTGTAAAGAGGGGCAAAAGCACGTACGCATTGTTTCTAGCTTTAACACCGCGTACATGCATCTTATTGTAAAAAAAGCGCTATGCGGTTTTGTTTTAAAAATACCCCGTACGCATTGTTTATAGTATAGGAAGCCCATATGCGCTTTTGACTATTTAGCTTGTGAATAGGCCTGAATGACAAACCTACGGGTTGGAAGTTTGATTTCTCTCCATTTCCCTCCTTTTTGGCGTGTGTTATTTTATCAACTTGGTTTCTCAACTTTGTCATCATTAGGTTTACACTTCATCAAGTGGGTATTTCTAAAATTTCCACCATATTTTCACCCATCTTCTGAGCTTTCTAACCATATAATTTTTTTTAAATTTGAACAACAATAACATATTATTATTGAATTTGTTTTATGAGTGTCTCCATAGTTCTCAGAGACATATGTGTACCATTTTTTTTATAACTTTTAATCTACTTGTCTAAATTTAAAAAACTTTATATATTATTGTAATGTACTTGATTCTTTACAATTAAAAGAAAACTGTATTTTCGATTGTTTTGGTGCAAGTTATGCTTCGCACACGAATAGGTACCTGATTTTCAGGATGTGCTCGATTGAAAAAATCATTTAAAAAAATACTCTAACAAAAAATTACAAAACTTCTATTGCTCACTCTTAAATATCTTTCTACCAAAGGATTTGTCAAAATACTAAATCTAACTATGACTTTTTGATGCACACGTCAGACACTATGTTATGTTTTTCAAAAAAATTCAAGGTCTATTTTTCATGCGTGAAGGATTTGACCCCCTTAATCTTATCCAATTTTGAAAAAATTTAGTAAATTAGATTCAGAATACTACACTCTTTGTTCTTTGAGTATCTTCATATCTTGAGTGGATGGCTCTCAACTTTCTCCTCAAGTTTAGGTTTACCTGATTTCAGCAAAAAAAAAAAGTGTCCACTTATACCCCCATTTTTGCACACCATCTTTGTGCACTTACCTGTCAATAAAACTTATATCCACAAATGGATCATGAGAAACATCCGAATTTTTTACACGCATTTAATGCAAAAAGAATATAATTTTACCCTATAAAATATTCTCTAATGCTCTCTCTTTCTCTAATACTTGTCTTTCTTGGGCGAAGAGTTTTTCTATAATTGTTCAAATTTTTTTTGGATAATCTATTTGAGTTTCACGAGTTGGTAATTTTATTTAGCTTTCTCATTAATTTCTTATGCATTTTCAATTATACTCTATCCTTGGCTATGAGATAAAGATCATTCTTTTGGTCTTCTTTGTGAGAGTCTTCTCACCTTCCTCCTCTTCCTTTAGCTTGCTACTCGCTACAGCTGAATAAATGTCTTTCATCTTTGTGATATCCTCTTGCATGGGAACTTTTTCTTTTATTATTTTCTCTCAATTTTGGGATCTTTGATATTATCTTCATTAATCTATAATATTTCTAGCTACTCAAATGGTAAATCTTCTTGTTACTTCCTTCAAGGCCTTATATAGATTGTAAATGATCTACCTCTTTCCAAATGGTGCTCACATTAAAGCAATCCACATTTTTTATTACCTTAAAGATAATATCTCCCTTTCTATCACAATGGATTTCAATATCTCATATGATATCTTAACTCCCTTTATCCTTCATGTATTTTGTTTCTTTTCATACTTAAGTTCCTTTTGAAGTTTTCTTATAGAATTCCTTCTCTTGACATTAATGCTATCATTCTCTCTCTATTGTAACTGTATTCCTTTCATGTTGATGGTGAAGAGATGCTCAGAATACTTCTATCCATGTCTTATATGGCATCATTACATCAATACAAAGATTTTTAATATGGTGTTGAACATGAGCATCTAAGTTTCCTTATCAAATCTTATTCTTTTGTCAGCACATGCTTGTCAAATGCAAATATACTTGAGCATACTTCTTTGGATTTTTTCATCTTCTCATCAAGTTTAGTTTTACAAACATCTTTACTACTTTCATTTTTCTCCTTAGGGATGAAAGATAATTCCATCCTTAGCTTCCCTTGAATTCGCACCTCTCCTTATGAATTAGGATATATATTACTTATAAAATGCAATTTGCACTTACATTGGCTTTCTCCTTCTCTTGACTTATTTTCTTCTTCCAAAATTTTGTATTTCCTCCCTTTTTGTTTGGTCATGTTGTCCTTCATCTTGTGTTGTCTAGATGGTTTCACAAAACCACTTTAGCAAAATCGTGTTATGTGTCCATAATTGTTGCATTTGTAGCATACAACACTATAATTCACATCAAGAGCATATGAATTAGAGTTTCTACTTTTTCACCTATCATGATTTCTATTTATGTTTCATTCTTTATTATATCCCACTTGTTTTCTACACTCTCTTGCCTTATGACCAAATTAAATTGCATGTGAAACAATAGCCAATGAAAGGAATATAAAACTTGGTCATATTCAATTGCCTTTGTGGGAAGAAATTTCCCAAAGTGTCATTCTTATCCTTTTGATATGTGCTTTCTTTTGCTTTGCTACATTCTCCTTTATAAGCATAGCTCCTTGGCTTTCCTTCATTTATTTTTATTGGTGCCCCTTTTGATTCTTCTTCTTTTGACTTGTATTTTTATTCCTAACCAAGTTCTATTTTGTTTAATGGTGATCTTTTCTTATGAATCATATTACCTAGAATTTTGGAGCTCTTATCAAATTTGTGGCTTGTGGTTGTCTTCTCTAATTCCTTCCTTAGAGAAACAATCTCAAATTCTAATTGTTCACATGTTTGTTCCTTCATCTTTAGTTGAGATCTAATTACTTCAACAATTTCTTTTGCTTCCTCAATTTGAACTTTCAACTTGATAATTATTTTTTTTATTCTTCAAGTGATTTGTTCTTTTTGCATTCTTCTTGAAATAGATGATTGTATTTTAAATTCTTCTTAATTTTCTCAATCTCATCTATAGCATGATAGAGTTTTTCTTCAAAGCTATCTTCGTCATCATCTTCATGATCAGATTTGATCTTCTTAAGTTTATTTGAGTGCTTGTTTTCTTTATCATTGTTTTCAATATTTTTGTCTTTTATCTCAAATGCCATAAAAATAATTTATTCTTTATAGTTGTCCTAGTCACTTTCATTGGATGAGATATCATCTCAATAAGCATAGAGACTCTTCTCGTAGTCATATGATTTTTTTTTTATTGTTTTAACCATACTTGTAATTAGATTTGTTTTCATTCCTTGGATAATACCCTTCTTTTCACTATCACTTTCTCTTAAATATGGACAATTCTTAACAAGGTGTCCAACCTTTCCACAATTAAAGTATTTAAAAGGCAATTTTCCTTTGTTCTTTCTTCTTAACTTTTGTACAAAAAGAGTTTACTTCTTATTTGTTTCTTCTACAAAACTCCCATTTGGCATAGGTTATTTATCCTTTGATCTACTTGGCTTTAAAGGTTGATTCTCCTTTTGATGTATCTCCTTTAGTGGTCCTCATTTCATAGGATATAAGGATTAGATGTAGTTCATCCATGGTTAATTTATCCAAGTCTTTTAGTTCTTCTATAGTGGAGACTTTAACCTCAAATCTCTTAGGAAGGGTGTCAGCAACAACAATGCAGCCAAACTGAGAGGGGCGAGTGAATAAGTTTTCACCAAAATTAAACAAATTAACCACAGCTTTTGATTTGTTTGTGAATAGAAAGAAGAAAAATAAATACCACATCAACAACACACATAACATTGATTTTTGACATGGAAAACCCAGTTAGGGGAAAAACCATGGTGGAGACCTACCCACAATATGATGATACCCTATTAGGAGTAAATGAAAATATTACAATGGGGAATGCACATGCATTCAGGAACACTTCCTAGAGCTCACTTCTCAAGCCAATAAAGGGCAACAAAATAGGGAAGGCTCACTGTGTTACATAAAGATCACTTCTTCACACATCTGAAGGATCAAATACTTTGTTCGCACATACAAAACTCTCAAAGATCATAGACACCCCACTTACATGGTCATTATACTTATTTATACAATTCATCAACCTATATTTCAAGGTCATCTCAACTCACAACTCCTAATTACAAAATTACATCACATGCTACACAAATCATTATGTAGACCAATACAATGTCAGCTAAGACATAGCATGGACCCAAATTAACACCTCAAAGAAAAAACATCTCCAAAAATTATGCCACAAGCATCCACAACACATTAAAAGCATTTGGTCGGCCTAGAAGGTCGTATAACATAAAAAATATCAACGGATCAAGAAAATGACCAATAACATGCATAATGATCAATGCAGACCAACAACATAGAGATAACACAATCTAGAAACATACATGAGCATGTTTAATTCCACTGAAACAATCGCACCAACATTGCAAAATAGAATCTTTACCATTTATCATACCAATACTTAAGAACACTCAATAGCAACAACTGAAAATTGGAAAGATATTTTGCGGAGCAACAAATCATGAATCATCTGAATTGAGCAATACAAACCAGAAACCACAACTCTGCAATACTGAACCAATAGAAAAACCCATCACCACACCAGACCTCATAACTCGATCAAATAACCTTGCATACCTCTACAAATGGGAATTAACCATATAAAGACAATATACCAAAAACTCATTAATCCGCATCAACATATCTGCAACATACTGGCCAAACTAATTCACTCAATTGACTACAACACATGAACATGGGAATATGTTGACATCAATGACATCACATTCCAACAATCTCCCCCTTTGGCATTGATGGTAAAAAATGAATGTGAAAAACAATCAATGCAAAGAAGGAAATCAATCAACTCCAAAAACATCTCTCTAAGATCAACAATAGCTTGACAACTCATATGATATGACATTTTTTCACATGACTCTTCTCCCCCTTTTACATCAATGCAAAAGGTACATAAACAAATACTCTCCCCCTTAGAACAAGCAATCTTTGAACAACTGAATCACAACACTGACTACTCCCCCTGAGTACAAACATCCACTAATCAATCCAGATACCAAGATAAGACTATGAAGTCCACCGGATTGATGCAACTCAATGCATCTAGTTCTCATTAGGAGGGGCAATCACCCCTAACTTCTCTCTGAGATACTCAAAGATATATGCTTTGTCTTAGAATTCAACACCAGATTCTTGGAAATATTGATAGCACTTGAATTATCACAAAATATAATAGTGGGCTCATTATAAACAACTCTAATATCCTTCATCATCTACTTCATCCACAATACCTAGGTACAATTTCTAGTAGTAGCAATATACTCAGCTTCAGCAGTAGATAATGATATAGCATTTTGCTTCTTGCTCATCCATGAATCCAACTTCTTCCCTAGAAAGAATGCACCACCACTTGTACTCTTCTGATCATCCACATCACCTATCCAATTAGCATCAATATAGGAACTCAAAGTGAAATCATCATCCTTCGAATACCACAAATAATAATCAACTATCCCTTTCAAATATCTAAATATCCTCTTCACAACAGTAACATGACTTTCCTTAGGATCTACCTGGAATCTAGCAACAAGACACACAACATTCATAATGTTTGGTCTAGTCTGAGTCAAATATAGCAATCCACCAATCATAGACTTGTATCTAATCTGATTAGCCTTTGGAGATTCATCATCTTTTGTCAACTTACATCTGGTTACCATAGGAGTTCCAAGTGGCTTGGAATCATCTAATCCAAATTTCTTCAACAGTTCCTTCACATACTTTGATTGAGATATAAAAATGCCTTTATCAGTCTATGTAATTTATAATCCTAAAAAGAATTTCTTCTCACCTATCATGGACATCTCAATTTTTTTCTGCATATCATCAGCAAAATTTTTGCACAAGTCATCATTTCCTCCAAAATTAATGTCATCAACAAAAACTTTAACAACCAGTATATTATCATGATAAATTTTGAAGTATAAGTTACTATCAACAGTAGCTTTGCAGAATCCCAATTTTTATTAAATACTTATCCAATCTAGCATACCAAGATCTAGGGGATTTCTTTAGTCCATACAATGCTTTCTTCAATCTGCATACCATGTCTCCTTAATTTGTCAATGAAAATCCATCTGGTTGTTCAATGTATACTTCCTCTTCCAACTCACCATTCAAAAAGGATAACTTCATATCCATCTAATATACCTTGAAATTCTTGTAAGCAACATATGGAAGAAATAACCTAACAACTTCAATTATAGCTACCAGAGAAAAAGTCTTCTCAAAATCAATATCTCCCTTCTATGAATATCCTTTGCATACCAGTCTTGCTTTATTTCTTACAACTTCTCCTCCTTTATTCAGCTTATTCCTGAATACCCATTTATTACCAATCACATTCTTGTCCTTAGGCTTGGGAAGAAGTTCCCATGTATTGTTCTTCTCAATCTGATTCAAATCTTCTTCCATAGATTTCACCCAATTCTCATCTTTACATGCTTCAGTCACATCTTTAGGTTCAATCTTATAAATCAAGCAAATCTCTTTAGCATGATTTCTTCTCCTAGTCATCACACCTTTATTATTATCACCAATAATCTGATTTTCTGAATGATTCAATCTTACATACCTGGGGGTCTTCTGATTATTCTGATTTTCAAGCTCTTGTACTTCACCACCAACTGCATCTTGATTTTATATCTTTTTTGGATCACTCTGATTCAGGTTCTGAGTTTGCACTTGCTTTGCATTACTTGAACTAACATCCTGATCATCGGATTCATATCAGCATGCTCTGATTTGTCTCTCATTGGACTTGTCAACCTTCACTTTTGCACTCTCCACTATAGATATGTGAAATGTTTCCTTCAATCATCATAATCCTGGTAGCATCCAAAATAGTTATGTTCTTCCTTTCAACAACTCCATTCTGCTGAGGGGTTCACAAAGTAGATAATTGTCTCTTAACTCTATCCTCTTCACAAAAAGAATTAAACTCATCAAAAGTGAATTCTCCTCCTCTGTCGGATCTCAAACACTTCAACTTCAATCATGTCTCTATCTCTACCATGGCCTTGAATATCTTTAACTTCTCCAATGCTTTAGATTTATCTCTTAGAAAAGTGAAACACATCATTCTTGAATAGTCATCAATCAACAACATAAAGTATCTATCACCCTGCAACCTTCTCAATCTATAAGGACAACAAAAATAAGTATGCACAAGTTCTAATATCCCATTAGATGTATACTAATTTTTCTTAAAATAAATTCTGGTTTGCTTCCCCAAATGACATTCTTTGCACACTGAATTAGCAGGCTTCACTAACTTAGGCAGATCTCTAACAGCTTGGATAGAACTTATCCTAACCATGCAATCAAAATCTACATCACACATCCTCTTATTCCACAACCAACTTTCATATATCCGATCAATCAAGAAAATTTTCTCACCAGCACTCAAATGAAAGATATTACCTTTAGTTTAGTACCTGATGCAATCTCTATACCGAAGCTACTCAAGATCTTACATTTCCCATTTTTGAATTACAAGTCATATCCCTTATCAACCATCTATCCAACACTCAAAATGTTATGGTTCAAACCTTTATTATATAATACACCATCATTATTATGCTTACCATCAAGAGAAATAGAGCCTCTACCATGAATTATACCAGTTTTGTTGTCTTCAAATCTCACTACTCCACCATCATACTTTTCCATATTCAAAAACTTACTCTTATCACCTACCATGTGATGAGAGAAACCACTGTCAATTACCCATTAATCTTTCTCTTCAATCTTATCAACCAAAGCTTTCTCCTCACTAATGCAGCTAGTAGAATTAGTAGGCACCATATCATCTTCCTTGATAGCAATGAACACCCAATCATCTTCTAGATTTACTTTCTCAGATTCATCATCTGTCACACCTTCATCAACAGCGTAATAAAAATTCACTTGATACTTAGGGTTTGGTTTATAACGCTTATTGTACTTAGATACTCTTTTTGAACACCTTGAGGAAAAATGTCCTATCTTATGACATGAGAAACATTTAAGAGGTAGCTTCCCTTCATACTTACTATCTCCCTTAGGCAATCTTTTGGAAATAAGTGCTTCCAGCACTTGTAGCTCTCTTTCTTCTTCTTCAATCTCTCTCATCTCCTTCTCATATCAGGAAACCCTAGTAGAACTATCTCCCAGATCTTACTTCTTCTTACCAGATATAGTATCTTTAAATGTAGTCTTAGTCTTAGCATGTGATTCTCCAAATTTACTCAACTCAAAAGCAACAAGCTTACCAATCATCATATCTCTTGTCACAGTTGTCAAAGACTAGATCTCATCAATAGCAAAAACTTTGTGTTTGTAAGAAAGAGGCAAGAATCTCAACACTTTAGCTACAATATCATCTTCTTCAATTGTTCCACCAACACATCTGATATTCAATACAAGATCATTCACTTTTTCTATTAACGATGAAATGTTCTCATCTTCTCCCATTCTCAGCATCTCATACTTCCCCTTTAGACTCTGTAACTTAGAAAATTTCACATGCTTGTCTCCTTCATATAAGGTCTCTATCTTTTCCCACATCTCATGTGTAGTTTGTAGTCCCATCACTTTAGTCATCTTTGAATTGGTCAGGGAACTCAACAATGCTTCCTTATCTCTTATATTGTATTTAGCTTCATTGGTATCATTTACAATAATAGGGCCATTTTGAAGAACATTGTAAACATTCATTCTAATCTTCCAATAATCTACCCCAAGTCATCTCAAATGACATTCCATATAGTTCTTCCATAAGGTGTAATTAGTTCCATCAAATCTCGAACTCTCCTTCTTGAAAGTAAAGGTTTCCATCCTTGATCTCCTCAAGTAGTCAAGCTTCCTTCAGAGGATCTATCTCTAATACGAATTGTTGGCAATAACAATGCAGGAAAAATAAGAGGGGGGGGGGGTGAATTAGTTTTCACCAAAATTGAACAAATTAACCACAACTTTTGATCTGATCGTGAACAACAAGAACAAAGATAAACACCACATCAACAACACACATAGCCCACAATTTTTTGATGTGGAAAACCCAGTTAGGAGAAAAACCATGATGGAAACCTACCCACAATATGATGATACCCTATTAGGAGTAAATGAAAATATTATAATGAGGAATGCACATACATTCAATCACACTGCTTAGACCTCACTGCTAAAAAAAAAAGGCAACAACCTAGGGAAGGCTCACTACCTTATAGAGATCAGACACCAATCCAGAACTAAAAGAATAGAATCTCTTAATGCCTAATCATAGTTCTAGTTAAGCACACAGTTTGCTTTGCAAAACTTCTCTTCACTTCTGAAAGATCAAATACTTTGTTCGCACATACGAAACTATCAAAGATCACAAACACACCACTTACATGATCATTACACTTGTTTATATAGTTCATCAACCTATATTTCAAGGTTGGCTCAACTCACAACTCCTAATTATAAAATTACATCACACGCTATACAAATCATTATGCGGACCAATACAATGTCGACTAAGACATAGCATGAAACTAAATTAACACCTTGAACACAAAACACCTCCAAAAATTATGCCATGAGCATCCGCAACATGCTACAATTATTTGGTTAGCCTTGAAGGTCATATAACATGAAAAATACCACCAGATCAAGATATAGTTTGTATACTAGAATACAACTATTTCCAATTCTATATGTGAGGCCTCAACTCGACTCAGTCCGACATTCACTGGATTTTATATTTTAGACTATTATGGATACTTTATTTTGATGTGTTTTGAGACTTCGAACTTATATGATTTCAGGATTTGGATAACATTGCTATGATTTGATGATTTACTTACATGCTTTATGAGATAGAACACTACATGATTATTAGATAGAATGATATTGCAATGATAGATGTCGTTATTGAATTTGCAGGACTTTATTCTGAATATAGAACTATGATGTATGTTTAGTTTTTGTGAATTGTGATGAAATTTACTTATGTGAATTTGCTTGATAAAGATGTATTCAATCTGTGCAGATGAAAATTGTATGCAAGTAATGATGTGTATTGTTATATTATTGAATTATATTATATTTGGATATTTGGAAGTACTAATGTGTAAATTGAGATGCGCAGGAAATTTACCATGTGACCATGGAAAATTACGGAGAATCAAACCTAGACTTATGTACGTTCGTAAAGCCAGGGTTTGTCTATTTGGAGAGACAACACCCCGTTTGTGTTGTATTTTATTCGTAATAGTATATGCTGCATGAGTGTTAAGTGTTATTTAAATTATTGTGTAAAAACCTCAAGAGACAATTTCATGTTTTATTTTAGTAAAAGTGTTTTATTTGTGTCACTTGACACACGTGTATTTAATTTAGATGTTTTATTTTGTCTCTTGGTGGGAAAGTGTTTAATTATAGTTTTCTTAATAAATTAATGTGTTGTCATAAATACTTTGGGAATATAATATTTGGAGTGGTCAACTTATGTTTGACCCGAAAATAAACTTCAGAGGGGTTTGAAATGGGTTAAATGAACACCTAGGGGTAGTTTAATAGGGTTTCCTAAAGCCCATAAGGTATACCTAGGGGTTGGGGGTAATTTTAGGCAAGTTTCTACTTTATAATGATCTTTTTAACGCTTTAAAAATTGGTTTTTTTGAGTTGAGCGAAAATTGAAAATTGAAGTTAAATCAAATCAAGATTTTTCCTTTTGGAAGGAGAGTCTTTTTTTTTGCATTTTGCTTTCTTTCTTCTTTTTGTCTTTTTTTTAGAATCCTGTGAGAACTCAGAGAGTGAGCTTCTTAAGGAAGATTTTTGGGAATAGCAGGGTAATCACCCACTCTCCATTTTTGGAGACAGAAGAAAATTTGGAAAGAAAATAATGTTATGGAATAGAGAAATTGAATAAGGGTAGAAGGAAAAAGATTTGTGGATTGGGCAGCTCTTCATCAGATATCATAATAACCTTTGGGCAGATTAAGGTTGGTTTCAATTATTATTTGTAATGTCTTCTTCTTGTTTATGTCTGGAAGTTGTTTGTATAAGAAATCTGTGTTCTTGAAAGTTTATGTTTGAAAATCTCTTGGTATTTTTGCTTTATGAAAATGCTGTGTTTTGGGAGTTTTCTCAAGATCTCTTACTCTTGGGAGAGAAGAGGATCTTAAGGGTGGTAGCAGTGACAGCCCTCAAGTGAGAGACTCTCTTTTGAGAGCGATCACAAGGGATCTTTGTGTGACCCTTGCTGCATGGCCTATTTGTGCAATGGGGGTCATAAGGAGGGATATAAGGCTAGAATGCCTTTGGGGGGCATAAGGAATAAGGGGTTGAGATTCTTGATATTTTTATTGTGCCATGAGGTGGCTTCTTGTTTATTTCATACTTGCAGTTCTCCTCAGGGTATTTGTCCACTACCACCCTTTGAAAATGTTCATCACCAGAGTGTGGTGCTGTGAAAGCCAAGTTGGGAATGTGTCTGAAAAGAATCTGTATGCAGTGCTTTCTATGTGTTTGCCTATTTGTTACTCGTCTAGGAATTGGTTCTCCGAGCTCGGGGGTGGCTACCAGTTAGCCTAGGCTAGGAGGTGAGCACTCCGTGGTCATATTTGTGTTTTCTATTATGCAGGAAAATCAGAGGAAAGAGAATAGGAACCATGAAAAGACATTGAAGATTATTATGGAAGATACTTAAATTCAATTTCAGATGTTTGTTTAAAGTTGTTAAAGAAATATGCCTCATTCATAGTAAAGAGAAGCAAGTTGTAATTTGTGAAAGTAGACTTGAAGTTTTATTGTTGTGACTATTCAGAGAAACATCCTGTAAATTGGTAGAATATCTTAGAGTTGTTTTAAAAAAAAATAGAGAAGCTTGTTTATTTCTACTTCCGGTTGATGGTAAAATTTAAAGTTATTTTGTGTTGCATGCAAAAGCTTCTTGTATTATGGAAAGAAATAAAAGAATAGATTTCAATTAAATTTTATCTGTATTTTTACTTGTGGCAAAATAGAAGTTTATTTATGCTGAAAGATTTTAAGTAATTTAATGGAAAATGATGTTTTATGTAAATATTTTATTAAAAAAAAAAATCAATGAAATTCTTTTTATTCGAGAAAAGTATATTGTATCTTTTTAAAAAGTATTCTAAATTATTTTTTCAGTTATCATTGATTTAAAAAGCTTATTTTATATTTATATTTATATTTATATTTCTAATTAAACTTAATGTTTTTCCCTTTATTATAATAGTTTAAAAAAAAATTCGCATGTAAATCTCTTTTAAATATATATATATATATATATATATATATATATATATATATATATATATATATATATATATATATATATATATATATATATATATTCATATTGAAATAATTTCACCATTTTTAACTGTGGATATAAATTTATATAAATATAAATATATATATATATATATAAAAATATATATATATATATATTTATATATATATATATATATATATATTTATATATATATATATATATTTATATATATATATATATATTTTTATATATTATATATTTAAAAAAAAAAAAAATTAAAAAAAAAAGGGAGAATGTGTTTGGGTCCTCGCGGACTCCACTATGTGTACGCACAGTGGAGGGCTGCGCGGCGCCCACTGTGTGCACACACAGTGGAGCCACTTTCGGCAGCGGCGCCCACTGTGTGGGCACACAGTGGTGCTGCGGCGCCCACTGTGTGCTCACACAGTGGCGCACGGCTCTCTCCCGCCTTCAATCTCCCGTGACCTACACAAAAAAAGATTTCATGGCCGCCAAGGGTTTCGGCCCAGCTAGATAATTCCCTGTTAAAAAAAAATATATGGATTAAACCCTAGCCCGGATGGGGCTAGGGCAATTTGGTTTTAAAAATAAATATGTTAATTAGTTTAGATAATATATATGTGAGAAATTAGAACCCTAACTAGGGTTGGGGGGAAAAATGGATTAAAATTTAGGAGGTTAAAATGGTTTTTAAATTAGAATTAAAATATTTAACATATATGTAAAATATATATATATATATATGTATCCATATATATATATATATATATGGGTATATATATATGTATATATATGAATTTTGATCATAATTTTGGGTAAGTATTTAAATTATAAATATATATATATATATATGTATCAACAAATATATATATATATATATATATATATATATAATCCTGGTTTTTATTTGGAATAAATAATAAAGAGAAATTTATAAATGGTTGATTAGGCTATATAGACATATTGGAGATTAAATTAAATTTCCCCTCCTATTTCCTTTAGCTTGATTAATTTAATAAACCTAATGACTAGGTATCTCTTGGAGATAGAATTATACTAGTTAGTTTTTCTACAATTAAAATTAAACAATTTATCGATGCTTAGTTCATTTCAGAATTAGCTCAAATTTAATAATGGAAATTTCATTAACACTTGTCGCGAGAGTGAACTTGTTAATTAAATTAGTATGTTTTAAAAAAAAAATTGTTCCATTTTTGCCCTAAATTTTGGGCATGACATTTTGGTATTAGAGCAAGGTTTCCACACTAGGAGCCTTACTCACTTACGTTTCGCCTTGGAATATTTAAAATTATTTTGTTAAATGGAATTTTGAATTTAATTGAATTTAATTCTAAAAGAAATAAATTAATTGTTTTGTCTTATTTTCCTCTTAGGATGCCTCCGTTGACGCGACAAGCTCGCAAGTGTGGACGGGGTCCTAGACTTGTGCGCATAGCATGTGATGAGGTAGAGAGGGAGGCATCAGTTCTAGAGGAGAACCCAGGAGTACCTCCTGAATAGCCAAATGAACCTAACCGTGATATTTTAGCAGCCATTCAGAATCTTATTGGCATTGTTCAGGAAAGGATCCCATCAGAGAACCCTCAAGGTAGGAGTCATGACTCTGGGAGTCATAGGTCTATTGATAGAGAATGAAGCAAGAGCCCAGCTCCAATTCCTGTAGAGAGTCAGGGTGGTAATGAGCCAGAGTCAGTGCATATGCCAGGACCACCTCCAGCGGTGGAACCAGTTTATTTTGAGAGAGGTCATCGAGATCCAGGGGATCTCATCAAGGAGGTCATGCGCCTCCAACCACCATCCTTCGGAGGTTCTACAAATGGAGTAGAGGCCGAGGCATGGCCTCTGAGTCTTGAGAGGTGCTTTGCGTTGCGTTCTTATGAGAGCAACTTGAAAGCACGTGTTGCAGTTCATCTTCTGAGAGGGACAACCTCCACCTGGTGGAGATAGGAAGAGTACAAATGCGGATTAGTTTCTGATACACTCACTTGGGAGATATTCATAGAGAGGTTCTGTGAGAGGTACCTATCAGAGCACTTCAGGCAGCATCGTATAGACGAATTTCATGATCTCCAACAAAAAGGCTTGTCAGTAACCCAGTATGAGAGTAAATTCTTTGAGTTGTTGCCATATGTAGATTATCTAAAGGATGAGAAACTTCTTGTAAACTGCTTCATCTGGGGATTGAATGCTAGTATAGTCGGGCCTGTTAGGATGTCCGCCCCAGAGAGCCTTCAGGTTGCTGTAGAGAAGGCACTGATTGCCGAGGAAATTCAGGTTAGACCACAGGACAATAGGGATCGGTTTCAAAACCGAAATCCCGCACCTCAGACTTATGGATTCTAGAAAACACATTGGAAAGGGAACAACCAAAATTCTCAGGGGTTCTCCAAACCCCCTCCACCACAACAGACACCACAAAACTAGAAATAGAAGCCTCCATAGTATCAGCAGGGCTCCAAGCCCAAGCAGTGGCAGACTCAGGGACAGAAATGTGATCAGAGAGCACAGGGGTAGTACACACAGCCGGCGGGGACTCAACAGTCCTCCAGGGGTGGGTACAGCGGATCCAGTAGGTCAGGAGGTCAGGCTTTTTCTAGGCCTCAGGGTGCCCAGTTCCAGGCATGGGGTTCTTGTTTTACATGTGGAGCCATGGGGCATATGGCGAGGGATTGCCCTCAGGGACAGGTAGCAGGGAGTCAGTGGATGGCCGCTTCAGAACTGATAGTTGGTGATATGGGCAGGTCCCATAGAGTATTCATAGTGGTTGACAACCTCCAGGTTGATCATCAGGCCACGGTTATCAAATCTTCAGGTATAATCAGAGGTAACAATGTATCTATTTTGTTTGATTCAGGAGCTACTGACTCCTTTATATCTCCATCGGTTGTGGAGCATTGCGGGCTTGTGGCAACTAGGTAGGGTGTCAGTTGGGAAGTGGAATTAGCTTCAGGGGCTAGAGTGTCAATGGAATCAGAGGTTAGGGCATGTCAGCTGCAGATTGGCAAGACCACCACTTTAGTAGACCTTAGAGTGACTCCACTTGGATCTTACGGAATCGTACTTGGCATGGATTGGCTTTATGCCCACAGAACCAAGATGGATTGCCGCCTGAAAAGGATCGAGTGTGAGGATGATCATGGTTCACCCATAGTCATCACCGGGATTCAGAGGCCCATGTCTCTTCATATGATCTCCGCAATGCAGCTTAAGCAGAGCATGCGGAAGGGATGTCAGCTTTTTACTATCACTATCAGTGACAGAGAGGAAGAGGAGGAAAAAGAAACATCGCTCGATGACCATCCTATCCTTAAGGGATATTCAGATGTATTTCCTTCAGAACTACCGAGAATGCCTCCCCACAGAGAGATTGATTTTCATATAGACCTAGTACCAAGAGCCGAGCCAGTTTCCAGAGCACCTTATAGAATGACCACAAATGAGCTTAATGAACTTAAAATTCAGCTTGATGAACTTCTTGAGAAGGGTCATATCCGTCCTAGCGTATCCCCGTGGGGTGCACCAATCATCTTCATTAAGAAGAAGGATGGATCTCTCCGATTGTGTATGGATTATCGGCAGCTAAATAAAGTAACCATCAAGAACCAATATCCTTTGCCCAGGATTGATGATTTATTTGACCAGCTTCAGGGTGCCAAAGTCTTTTCCAAAATAGATCTGAAGTCAGGATACCATCAATTGAGGATAGTGGAAAGTGATATCCACAAGACCGCATTTCGCACTAGATATGGTCACTTTGAGTTTACCGTAGTCCCCTTTGGACTTACAAATGCCCCAGTAGTTTTTATGAGCCTCATGAATGGGGTGTTCCATACCTTTCTGGACCATTTTGTTATTGTGTTCCTTGATGATATACTGATATATTCTCAGAATGAGAAGGAACATGAGGAGCACCTGAAATAGGTATTGCAGTGTTTGCGGGATAACCAGTTGTTTGGCAGCCTATTGAAGTGTGCTTTCTTTCGATCTGAGGTCAAGTACCTTGGACACATTATTTCCGGTGATGGGATCTTAGTTGACCCATCAAAGATTAGGGCTATTATGGATTGGCCAGCGCCTACCAGTGTGACACAAGGTCAGGAGTTTCATGGGTTTAGCAGGTTATTACCGACATTTTGTCGAGGGTTTCTCCAGAGTCGCACACCCTATTACCTCTCTTCAGTGTAAAGGGAAGAAATTTGAGTGGACAGAGAAGTGCGAGAAGGCCTTTGAGGAACTCAAGAAGGCACTTACTAGCACTCCTATCCTTGTTGTACCAGATCCTTCAGCTGACTTCATGGTCTGTACAGATGCTTCCTTAGAGGGTTTAGGGGCAGTTCTTATGCAGGGTGGTAGGGCCATAGCTTTCGAGTCTAGGAAACTTAAGACTCATGAACTTAATTATCCCACCCATGACCTTGAGCTCGCAGCAGTAGTGTATGCACTTGTGAGGTGGAGACACTTCCTTTTAGGACATCACTTTGAGTTGCATTCAGATCATCAAAGTCTTCAGTACATCTTCACTCAGCCGAACCTTAATGCACATCAGAGGAAATGGATGGAGTTCTTGTGCGAATATGATTTTGACATTCACTACATCAAGGGAAAGGAAAATGTAGTTGTAGATGCTTTGAGTAGGAGACGTCATGAGGTTTACACCATATCCATGGGCATAGACTTGAGAGACCGTATACTTCGACACTTGTCAGAGGATGGATGGTATGCAAAGGTTTGTCAGGTATTACATTCTCAGGTTACTCTAGAAGGGAAATATGTGGATTATTCTTTGGAGTCCGATGGACTGTTACGCCATAGAGGGTGCATTTATGTACCTTTCTCTGGAGGGTTGCAAGAGTTCATTGTCACGGAAGCTCATAGAGCTCCTTATGCAGCGCATCCCGGGGTTAAGAAGTTGCATGCCGACTTGAGGCAGTTGTATCATTGGCCGGGAATGCGGTAGCTCATTGCTGAGATAGTAGCTCGGTGTCTCAAGTGTCAGAGGGTTAAGGCGGAGCACCGCCATCCAGGTGGGTTGCTTCAGTCTCATGCTATACCAGAGTGGAAGTGGGATACTATATCCATGGATTTCATCATTGCTCTCCCTATGTCTTCTTGTTGCCATGATGCTATCTTGGTGACAGTTGATAAGTTGACCAAAGTAGCTCACTTTTCACTAGTTCATACTACATTCACAGCTCCAGCAATAGCACAGGTGTTCTTGTGAGACATTGTTAGACTACATGGTGTACCCCACAAGATTATTTCTAACAGGGATTCTCTTTTCACTTCTACCTTTTGGAAGTCATTACAGGCAGCTATGGGCACTAAGCTCATTTTCAGTACAGCCTATCACCCAGAGACAGATGGTCAGACAGAGAGGGTCAATCAGGTGTTAGAGGATATGCTTCATATGTACGTCATGGATCATCAGACCCGGTGGGAGGAGTATCTTCCCTTAGTGGAGTTTGCCTATAACAATGGGCATCACACTTCCTTGGGAATGCCACCCTACCAGGCATTATATGGCAGGCCTTGTAGGACGCCCTTGAGTTGGGATCGCATAGAGGATAGAGTTGCTATTGGTCCTGAGTTAGTTCGGGATATGGAACAGCAGGTGGATTTGATTAGGCAGCGTCTCAGAGAGGCTCAAGATAGACAAAAGAAGTATGCCGATGCAAAGAGGATAGATCGTAGTTACTTGATTGGAGATAGAGTTTTCTTGAGAGTGCGACCGCATAAGAGTCCAATCCATTACGGAAAGGGTTCTAAGCTCGCACCTCGCTTTGTAGGACCTTTTAAGATTTTGGAGAGGATAGGCCTAGTTGCCTACCATTTAGCTTTGCCACCTAGCCTGTCACGCATCCACGATGTGTTTCATGTTTCAGTTTTGAGAAAATATATTTATGATGAGTCTCACCTTTTAGATTGGGATGCCTTGCAGGTGGAGTCGGACGGGCAGCTAGCTTTGGAGCCCATTTGCATTTTGGCACGCCGGACATTGGCCCTTCGAGGTCGAGAGCTAGACCAGGTTAGGGTCCAGTGGGATTGTTATGATGAGGTTACGGCTTCATGGGAGGACGCAGCACGTATGAGATCAGAGTACCCTCACCTCTTTGATGAACTCCAGGAGGAAGTTCATGCCTAGAGGGGGAGGATGTGAGGCCTCAACTCGACTCAGTCCGACATTCACTGGATTTTATATTTTAGACTATTATGGATACTTTATTTTGATGTGTTTTGAGACTTCGAACTTATATGATTTCAGGATTTGGATAACATTGCTATGATTTGATGATTTACTTACATGCTTTATGAGATAGAACACTACATGATTATTAGATAGAATGATATTGCAATGATAGATGTCGTTATTGAATTTGCAGGACTTTATTCTGAATATAGAACTATGATGTATGTTTAGTTTTTGTGAATTGTGATGAAATTTACTTATGTGAATTTGCTTGATAAAGATGTATTCAATCTGTGCAGATGAAAATTGTATGCAAGTAATGATGTGTATTGTTATATTATTGAATTATATTATATTTGGATATTTGGAAGTACTAATGTGTAAATTGAGATGCGCAGGAAATTTACCATGTGACCATGGAAAATTACGGAGAATCAAACCTAGACTTATGTACGTTCGTAAAGCCAGGGTTTGTCTATTTGGAGAGACAACACCCCGTTTGTGTTGTATTTTATTCGTAATAGTATATGCTGCATGAGTGTTAAGTGTTATTTAAATTATTGTGTAAAAACCTCAAGAGACAATTTCATGTTTTATTTTAGTAAAAGTGTTTTATTTGTGTCACTTGACACACGTGTATTTAATTTAGATGTTTTATTTTGTCTCTTGGTGGGAAAGTGTTTAATTATAGTTTTCTTAATAAATTAATGTGTTGTCATAAATACTTTGGGAATATAATATTTGGAGTGGTCAACTTATGTTTGACCCGAAAATAAACTTCAGAGGGGTTTGAAATGGGTTAAATGAACACCTAGGGGTAGTTTAATAGGGTTTCCTAAAGCCCATAAGGTATACCTAGGGGTTGGGGGTAATTTTAGGCAAGTTTCTACTTTATAATGATCTTTTTAACGCTTTAAAAATTGGTTTTTTTGAGTTGAGCGAAAATTGAAAATTGAAGTTAAATCAAATCAAGATTTTTCCTTTTGGAAGGAGAGCCCTTTTTTTTGCATTTTGCTTTCTTTCTTCTTTTTGATTTTTTTTTAGAATCTTGTGAGAACTCAGAGAGTGAGCTTCTTAAGGAAAATTTTTGGGAATAGCAGGGTAATCACCCACTCTCCATTTTTGGAGATAGAGGAAAATTTGGAAAGAAAATAATGTTTTGGAATAGAGAAATTGAATAGGGGTAGAAGGAAAAAGATTTGTGGATTGGGCAGCTCTTCATTAGATATCATAATAACCTTTGGGTAGATTAAGGTTGGTTTCAATTATTATTTGTAATGTCTTCTTCTTGTTTATGTCTGGAAGTTGTTTATATAAGAAATCTATGTTCTTGAAAGTTTATGTTTGAAAATCTCTTGGTATTTTTGCTTTATGAAAATGTTGTGTTTTGGGAGTTTTCTCAAGATCTCTTACTCTTGGGAGAGAAGAGGATCTTGAGGGTGGTAGCAGTGACAGCCCTCGAGTGAGAGACTCTCTTTTGAGAGCGATCACAAGGGATCTTTGTGTGACCCTTGCTGCATGGCCTATTTGTGCAATGGGGGTCATAAGGAGGGATATAAGGCTAGAATGCCTTTGGGGGGCATAAGGAATAAGGGGTTGAGATTCTTGATATTTTTATTGTGCCATGAGGTGGCTTCTTGTTTATTTCATACTTGCAGTTCTCCTCAGGGTATTTGTCCACTACCACCCTTTGAAAATGTTCATCACCAGAGTGTGGTGCTGTGAAAGCCAAGTTGGGAATGTGTCTGAAAAGAATCTGTATGCAGTGCTTTCTATGTGTTTGCCTATTTGTTACCCATCTAGGAATTGGTTCTCCGAGCTCGGGGGTGGCTACCAGTTAGCCTAGGCTAGGAGGTGAGCACTCCGTGGTCATATTTGTGTTTTCTATTATGCAGGAAAATCAGAGGAAAGAGAATAGGAACCATGAAAAGACATTGAAGATTATTATGGAAGATACTTAAATTCAATTTCAGATGTTTGTTTAAAGTTGTTAAAGAAATATGCCTCATTCATAGTAAAGAGAAGCAAGTTGTAATTTGTGAAAGTAGACTTGAAGTTTTATTGTTGTGACTATTCAGAGAAACATCCTGTAAATTGGTAGAATATCTTAGAGTTGTTTTAAAAAAAAATAGAGAAGCTTGTTTATTTCTACTTCCGGTTGATGGTAAAATTTAAAGTTATTTTGTGTTGCATGCAAAAGCTTCTTGTATTATGGAAAGAAATAAAAGAATAGATTTCAATTAAATTTTATCTGTATTTTTACTTGTGGCAAAATAGAAGTTTATTTATGCTGAAAGATTTTAAGTAATTTAATGGAAAATGATGTTTTATGTAAATATTTTATTAAAAAAAAAAATCAATGAAATTCTTTTTATTCCAGAAAAGTATATTGTATCTTTTTAAAAAGTATTCTAAATTATTTTTTCAGTTATCATTGATTTAAAAAGCTTATTTTATATATGTATATAAATATATATATATATATATATATATATATATATATAGATATATATATATATAGATATATATATATATAGATATATATATATATATAGATATATATATATATATATATATATTTATATTTATATTTCTGATTAAACTTAATGTTTTTCCCTTTATTATAATAGTTTAAAAAAAAAATCGCTTGTAAATCTCTTTTAAAAAAATATTTATATATATATTCATATTGAAATAATTTCACCATTTCTAACTGTGGATATAAATTTATATAAATATAAATATATATATATATATAAATTTATATATATATATATATATATATATATATATATATATATATATTTATATATTATATATTTAAAAAAAAAAAAAATTAAAAAAAAAAGGGGAGAATGTGTTTGGGTCCTCGTGGGCTCCACTGTGTGTACGCACAGTGGAGGGCTGCACGGCGCCCACTGTGTGCACACACAGTGGAGCCGCTTTCGGCAGCGGTGCCCACTGTGTGGGCACACAGTGTTGTCGCGGCGCCCACTGTGCACTCACACAGTGGCGCACGGGTCTCTCCCACCTTCAATCTCTCGTGACCTGCACAAAAAAGGATTTCATGGCCGCCAAGGGTTTCGGCCCAGCTAGATAATTCCCTGTTAAAAAAAAATATATGGATTAAACCCTAGCCCGGATGGGGCTAGGGCAATTTGGTTTTAAAAATAAATATGTTAATTAGTTTAGATAATATATATGTGAGAAATTAGAACCCTAATTAGGGTTGGGGGAAAAATGGATTAAAATTTAGGAGGTTAAAATGGTTTTTGAATTAGAATTAAAATATTTAACATATATGTAAAATATATATATATATGTATCCATATATATATATATGGGTATATATATATGTATATATATGAATTTTGATCATAATTTTGGGTAAGTATTTAAATTATAAATATATATATATGTATCAACAAATATATATAGATATATATATATATATATATATATATAATCCTGGTTTTTATTTGGAATAAATAATAAAGAGAAATTTATAAATGGTTGATTAGGCTATATAGACATATTGGAGATTAAATTAAATTTCCCCTCCTATTTCCTTTAGCTTGATTAATTTAATAAACCTAATGAGTAGGTATCTCTTGGAGATAGAATTATACCAGTTAGTTTTTCCGCAATTAAAATTAAACAATTTATCGATGCTTAGTTCGTTTCAGAATTAGCTCAAATTTAATAATGGAAATTTCATTAACACTTGTCGCGAGAGTGAACTTGTTAATTAAATTAGTATGTTTTAAAAAAAAATTGTTCCATTTTTGCCCTAAATTTTGGGCATGACACTATAATCAAAGCATATCAAGATCTAGTCTGTATATTAAACAGACCAGCGACATGGATAGAACACAATCTAGGAACATCCACAAGCACATTGAATTCCATCGAAACAACCGCACCAACATCGGATACTGGAATCTTCACCATTTATCATACTGATACTCAAGAACACTCAACATCAACAATTAAAACTTAGAAAGATAACTTGTGGAGCACCAAATCATGAACCATCTGAATTGAGGACACACAAGAACATCCCAAACACTTTCCAAAATCTGCACAACATGATAACTATTTCTAGAATAATATGGACCATAAACCACAACTCTACACTAATGAATTGACAAAAAAATCAATCACCACACTGGACCTCATAACTCGATCAAATCACCTTGCGGGCCTCTACAAATGGGAATGAACCATCTACAAAAAATATACCAAAATATCTTTAATCTGCATCAGCATATCTGCAACATATTGGTCAAACCAACTCACTTAACTGACTGCAACACAAGAACATAGGAATATGTTGAAATCAATGACAACAACACATTCCAACAACTCCAATATCCAACAAAGGGATCTCAATATCTTTTGAACTACTATCAATTCTTCTATTTCATCACCAAGACTCCATATGGTGTTAATCATCTCATCAACTCAAAGTAGATATGCTACAATATTTTTTTCATCCAACATCTCAAGGCTTTCAAATTCCCTTTTATGGGTTTGAAGTTTTGTATTCTTCACTTTGGTATCCCCTTCATAAATATTTCTCAATTTGTCTCATATGGCCTTAGCAAATTTATAATGCATCACCTTTACAAGCTCTAATTATGTTAATCCACATAAAATTGCATTTTTTTGTCTTGCATTACTTTCATATGCCTTCTTTCCTACTGCATCTATCAAAGGTGTTTATGGAGCTCTATATACATTAACCACCAATTGCCAAAATTCAAAACCCAAGGTAAATATAATTCTTTATTCTTAGACTCCAAAAAGGATAATTTGTTCCATCGAACAATGGAGCTTTATTTCAAGAGAACACTTATTGTCCACCCATGTGTGCTCCTTTAGATATTCCTTCTAGTTGGTTGGTCTAATTCGAAGGAGTTGGCTCTGATACCAATTGATGAGCACACGATTATACTGAGAGGGAGGGGGGTGAATCCGTATAATGTATTTTTTATCGATTTAAAACTTTATCAATTACAATAATGGGTAAAAGTACAAATCTGTGTCACACTTTTATAAAGTAAATGGTCAATGTTGATTCAACTTTTTAAATTAAATCAATAGAAAGTGAAATATATGTTTAGAATTTTGAAATGATGTAAACTAATCAAATTTCTATTCTTATGTCTATTTTAAGTTTGTAATTTTAACAAAAAATAAAAAAATTATTTGAATATAGTTTTTTATAAAGTAAACACTATAATTTAGTTGCTGAAAAAATGTTGAAATTGAAGTTATACAAGCCACCACACTTTATTTAATAAAATTTACTTTTTTTCTCAAATTTTTTTTTGTATATTGATAACTTGAAACTTTAGTGCATGGATATATTGTTTACTATTTTATATAAATATATATTTTTCATTAAATTTGAAAAGTTGTGTGTGCTGAAATATAACTGTTTCCAATTCCCACCACCTTTTTTCTTAATTATTTATCCAAATCATAAAAGAATTATATCATCTAGACATAGATTCTTTTCTCTACTACATCATATTTTTTTCAATTTTTTTTAATAAATTTTAGTATTTTTCCTTGACAAGATAATCAACCTTATATTTTAGTGTTGATGACCTAATTTCAATAAAAATAAAATATAAAACATAAAAACTAATTAAAATATTAAAAGATATATATTTTGGAAAATTCACTTATAGATCTATAAAAGGGTAGTTTTACATTTCATAAAAATTATTATTTATAAGAGTAGGAGTTGTTGAAACATCGAGTTTTATTTTTTTTGTAATTAGACCAAAAGTAGTATAAAATATACATTTAGTAGACACTTCCAATTGGAAAAGTTGTGACCCATTTATAACTTAGCTATAATGAATCTATATAGACCATATGTTTGACAAAAATTAATCTTTAGTTAGAATTACTTAAATTCACTTGTGCTGATAAGTTAGCCTGAAACGTGACACAACTTTGTGCTTTTACCCTAACATTATTTACTCAACATCAATTATCATGCACATGAGTAGAACACAATGGCACATGATATTTATGTGGAAACCTTTAAAAGAGAAAGCCACTGTAAATTACTTGATTATATAATAATCTCTTACAAATTTCATAGGAGCAACCTACTAGAGGCACCAACCCCTCATTCACTTAGAGGAACCAAACCCTTTTTGAAATTTCCACCTCATCAATGTTGCTTCTTGAACGGATGATGGATAACCTTTTTCTCCACACATTTTGCGACAACTCTCTTCTTTAATATGTTAATTCCCTTCTTAAAATTGCTATAAACTAATCAAAAAATTTCCAAGACTATAAAATCTTCTTATCAATTTTGCAATCTATCTTCTCATATAAATTCCATACCATCTCTTCTCATATTCTTCTTATTAAATTTCCAATCTATCTTATCATTGATGGCCCTTGGTGTATAGTATACTTGATTATCTTTTCAACACACAACACACACTTCTCACATCTAATAAGCCTTCCTCTTATATCTTGAAATTCTTCTCAAGGAATGTGACTCTTGTTGAGAGACATAATGTTTCTTAAGAGTTATGCCTCCCTTAAGGAAAGAAACCTTTGCAAACAAAATGCATTTATTAAAATCCACTTATAAACACCTAGGAGAGAGTAATCTTACTGTAAAGCGGAAAATCGCGATCGAACCCTAGTTGTTCTCCCCTCTTCCAACTCTGAGGAGAGAGAAGGGAGGTTCGCTAGGATTCGATGGTTTTCACTTAGGGGAGAGACTTTACATTCAAAAGAGGGGTTGAAACCCACTAGATCCAATCCCACGCAATGCAAGATTGGATGCTAAATGTGTTTCAAGGGTTAAGACAGCAAGGCTACCCTCTTTTGTAAAGAATGTTGATAGAAGAATTAAGCTAAGCATGCATAGAAAGTGATAAAGATTTGCTTATAAACTGAGTTCGGATTATAGGATGAAGCTGCGGACCTGGAATTAGCAGTAAAATGTCGATACGGCGCTGTCCTGCAAATTTGAGCAAAAGTTGTCGGGACGATGGCGCCCGGTGCCACGGTCCTCCGAAAAATCCGCGAAACGAAGGGGGATCTGTTCGTCTCTGCACAAGGATTCCAGATCTTCAATTTCAGCCGCGTACCTGCAACCTACACACAGAAAAGCGAAGATGATTGGGGGGTTAGGGATTAGGGGTTTTCCTTTAGGTCAAACCCCGGTTTTGGAATTAACCAAGAAATGAGCAAGAGCTGTAAATGTAAATGACTATAAAACAAGTACTAATACCTTGTTCTAAGGATGTTTGTATCCTTATGTGCGAAGGTTTAGATGTTGTATGTTGTATGTTGTATGTAGCATGTAATATGTGATCTCCTCTTCAATGGTTGAATCCTTGACTTGAATGCAACACTTAGCCTTGAATGGAGACTTAGAAGGAATGCTTGAATGCTTGAATGCTTGAATGCTTGAATGTTTGAATCTTGCTTTCGCCTTTTTTCCATCTACCCAAATGAGAGAGGAAAATGTAGTTTATATACTTGTCAATTAGGGCTGATAGACCGATTTTCCCGACCTTAGGCCGACCAGGAAAGTTAATTTCCAAATTGCAAACAAAAAGACCTGAGCCCCTTAGGAGACCGGGCCCAAAATAGGACCCAGGGACCAGGGCGCTAGGCACTCCGGTGCCACCTCCCGGGACAGCAGGGTGCAAGGAGGTTCAGGCCAGGGTGCTTGAAAAATGCAGTTTTCAGTGTCGTGAGCAAGTTTCGGGGTCTCCATTTAGGTTGTGTGTTGCGTCGCCATTGTGAAGACCGAAATGCAGTCGAAATTGCAAGTGTCGCAATTTTAGGACGCTACATTTAGCCCCCACTTTAGCGGGAGTATGTATGCTCATACTTCCGGTAAAGTACAAGGAAACACTATTGAAAGACTTTCACCATGTCAAGGAGGCAAGATACACCAAGCCCCCAGTGGACTAAGGATCTTACGACTTCGATTGACAAAGTAAAAGGGAAGATCACGAGGAAGAACCATGACTGTCAGTAGTAAGGTTCCCTCACTATGAGTCATGCAAGAAAGATATCAAAAATTTTCAGGGCAAGGCTAAATTTACCAAGAAATTTTCAAGTATCTTGAAAAGATATGAACGGGATGTATGCCCCCCTATGTTAAAGCGATCGCACATGCCTCACTGGGGGTGATTGCTTTAAGGTAGTGATACATATAAGAAATGAGAAAGGAGCACGTTATCACAAGGATTTAGCCCCCAAGTGTGAGATAAGCCCAAGGATAATAGACACAAAACACAAAGCACAAGGTGACTTCGCTTTCCTCAGGGTCAGTATGCTGTATGATAATTCATGTATATCATATGTATGTATGCATAATTGTTCTTCATTCCCCAATCAAGGAAGGTCACCTAGAAGAAGGGAACACATGTGTCTTTTGAGTCAACATGAGAGAGATCGAGAGATCTCAATGCTTTGCATCGTCCTCAAGTAGACAACACTAAGGACAACAAATAGAAGAATGAGAATAACATATAGAAGAAGTAACGAAAGAGAGGAGGAAAGAATCTGCTATGCTAATGTAACTAGTCTAGCACGTCATCTACCCCCCGATCTTGCTGATCAATGTTTCAGGAAGGCAGGGAACACGCTAGAGGAGGAACATCCAACACAGCAGATGGAGCTATCACAAGATCCAAACAAGGGCTATGTTCATGTTCCGAGCCACATTGTTCTTGTCTAGGAGCTAGGATAAGTGCTTTAGAAAATTCATTAGATAAATGGTTATCAACATCAACAAGTTCATATTCACTATCAGAAGCAAGAGGAGTAACATTTTCATCATGAATAACATTTTCATCCATATCATCATCAAGATTTATAAAAATAGGATCTTTAACTTGCACAGGATCAAGACCATCATGCATCTTATGTTTAGGAGATTTAGGCTCAATGTCCGGCTGAGGAGAAAATGGAATAATGCTTGTTGAAGATGTTTTTGGAGATTGCAAAGTTTGAGCTCTAAGACGACGCTTTCGCCGGCGTTCACGTGCAGAACGATTTCGTCTAGTCTTAGTAGGAAGTTGAGAAGATTGAGGAGGAGGAATATTCTCATCCTTAGCACTTGGGTGTTTAGGTTGTGGTCTCTTAGGCTGAACAATAGGAGAAGAGGAAGGTCTCTTCTCTCTATAGAAGGAAGGAGGAGGAACTGCTCCATATAAAGGAGGAATATTTGGTTTAGGAAGGAGACCAAGTCCATCATGACGAGGAGGTATAGGTCTACTCTTAGGAAGTTTATTAGGCATAGACATAGTCACATCCATAGGGATGGGTTGGGAATCTTCTTGAGGAAAGACATTAGTTTTATCTTTCAAAGGAAGAACTTCCTTCTCAAGAATGATAGGAATGTCAAGTTTAGGTGTTCTAGGTTCACTTAGAGATAGGATCATATCTGGTTTCCACTTTTGATAAGATTTAAAAAGATGATCACTTCGCGGAGGAAGAGATTGGAATTGTTTAGGCCAAAAGTAATCAATAGGAACACTAGAAGTTCTTTCAGCTGGTTTAAAGAGACTATGATTGACAGTAACAACTTCACCATTATGGGGAAATTTCAAACACTTATGAATAGGAGAAGCAATAGCTTTCATGGAAGATAGCCAAGGATAGCCAAGCTTCACACAAAATTGTTCGGAAGATGGGATAATAGCAAAGTTCACATCAAGAGATTTGTTATAGACCTCAATAGGCAATGTAATAGAACCAATTGCAGGAGAAGAAAATGTATCAAATAATTTCACAATCACATCTGTTTTGACATATATCACTTGATTCAATTGCAAAGTAAAAAGGAATTCTTCAGTAATAACATTAATCATGCACGAAGGATCAATAAGCACTCCACGGCAAGGTGTATTCTTGACTTTTGCAACTATGTATAAAGGACCATCAGGTGCCCTAATGGTTTCACTGGAATCAAATGTGATGGAAGGTTCTTTAGGGATTTCTTGCTGCTCTACAAACTTAATCACATTCGGAGTCATAGACACAAGACCATCAGATGAAAGAGAGGAATCATTAACCTCAATTGCATTAGAGGTATGAGAAGGCAATGGATCAGTGAAAATCTGAAGATTTTGGTTAGGAGGAGCTACAGATGTGTTGCCTTTATCATTCACTCCAGAAACAGAGATAGTATTGTTATCAATCAAATCTTGAATTTTACCCTTTAAAGAAAAACATTTTTCAGTATCATGCCCAGGCTGACGGTGAAATTGACAAAAAGATTTGTTATCAAAATAAGGTGAAGTAATCTTTGCAGGATCAATTTGCCTTATAGGAGGAAGAGTAAGCACATTTTGTTCCAATAACTTATTCATAATACTATGCAATGATTCATTCAAAGGAGTATATTTTCTTTCTTTCTTGAAAAATTTAGAAATAGGAGGCACACCTGATGTTGCATTCACATTGTTGTTGATGATGTTTTCATTGAATTTGATGGAATCTCTGTTCGGTTTAAACTTCCCAAATGGTTGTTGACTGCTATCACCCTTATCACTCAGAGCCATAGGATGTGATTGTTCCATTTGACTCACAGTCAGTTGATAATTGTGAAGAGTGGCACACAACTGTTGGAAAGAAGTAAACTCAGAAAACAGAAGTTTGTCTCGAATATCTTTTTGTAAATTAGAAATAAAGATTCTTTGAATATCATTGTCAGGCACTGGAAAAGAAATTTGAGCATACAAATGCTTATATCTACCAATGAAATCAGTCACTTTTTCTTTAACACCTTGTTTACAATGCATTAAATCAATCAAAGTAACCTTAGGACTTATATTGTTTTGAAATTGTTGAATGAAAGCATTTGCAAGTTGTTCGAAAGAATTAATAGAGTAGCAAGGCAACGAGCAATACCATTGTAGGGCTTTGTCTCTTAATGTTCTAGTAAACAATTTTGCAAGCAACCTTTGGTCATAAGCAAAATCAGTACATATTGTTTGAAAAGTCTTAACATGTGTTAGAGGATCTCCTTTACCATTATAAAGTTCCAAATGTGGGATTTCAACATGTTTAGGAGGGATAGCTCGAACAATGTCAAGAGAAAGTGGGCTCGCAATGTCAAATGTGGGCACACTAAACTTAGATTGATTCATAGAGGCAATTTGTTGCTGTAAAGAAGAGACAGTTTGTGCAAGATTGTTAATGGTCGCTTCAGTCGAAGAATTCATAGTGGATGTGTTAGATTGAGATGGAGGTGTTATGTTATTGAAAGAAGGTAAAGAGTAAGGTGGTGGGACTCTATGATAATTAGTCATAGGAGATGATTGGGCAGGAGGAACACTACAAGGAGGGATGGAATGGTTAAATGAATTGCCCCCTTGCGTCATGTTCATTTGTGGAGATATAATAGGGACATTCATTGAAGGAATGAATGAAGAAGTTGGATTAAATGAAGGAAGAGGGTTAATTGAAGAAGAATGGTTGCCCCCATGACTGGTGATCATAGGAGGAATGTCTTGTGTAGAAGTAGCCATTATGTTTGATGTAAAAGTAGGTATACTAGCAATAGGAGTCATCAAAGGAATAGAATGATTGTCTTGAGTAGGAGGTTGTGTATAACCTAAGGTTTCGGCACAACTCTTCATAGGCATCACATTCGAATCCACGATGTGTGCAATACCACACAAAATATCAATTCCATTCTTATCACTTTGAAGCATATGTTTTAGACCCTCAATTAAAGGAAGAGCTTGACTATCAGGGTATTCTTGAGACATCCATTGTTGAAAATCGTCAAATTGGTTATCCAATTTCGAAAGTTGTTCTACGGAAACCTCATGGAGAGATTCTTCATCATTAGGAGGATTAGAGGAATTACCCATGTCCTCGTTAAAAAGGCTATTCAAATTAGGTTCCATCTCGTCGGTAATTAAACCTCGGAAAGACTTAATTCTACGGCTTCGTCTAACGGGAATAGTGTAAGTAGGGCTTATTGTTGTAAAACTCATGCACTAGAAAGAGAGAGAAGATTTTGAATTTAGAGGTAGCAATTTTCAGTAAAATCAGCCAATCTTCTGGATTTAAGCTGTTAAATGCAATCACAACAGTCTCCCGAAATTTCGGAAAAAATGTCCGGGACCGTGGCGCTCGGAGTGCAACACGGTGCTTGCAACTTTTTTCGAAATTTGCAGGGATGAAAGGTATGATGATTTTAGAGCTAATCTGAAAAAATTGAGTGATTTTACGATCTGTAGATAGGCCAAATTAAAGCTGCAATCTCGAAATTGAACCCTACCAAGATTGTCGAAAAATGCAAAATTTGAATTTTGAAAAAGAGAGGGAAACTGAAATTTTGAATTTTATGATTTTTAGAGGGAATGCCAAGAGCAATGCAAATTTTGAAATTTGAAAATTGACTCAATTTCACGCAAAATTCAATTTTGAAAGCAGAAATTAAAGTTGTTGTAATTAAGCATTTAATTTCAAAGATCACAAAATGCAAGAATTTGAATAAAGCACTGAAATTTCGAATGAATGCAAACACACTTTTCAGATTTAGGACAGTAAGAACACAATTTTGACACAAAATTTCAATTTCAATGATTTTTAAATGTTTAGAAGCCTTAATCCAAGCAATCACAAGACCAACTTTGACTGTAATTTTGAAGGTGTTATAATTGATAAAATCAGCCAAAATTCTGGATTTTAGCAGAAAAACACAGTAAGATCTCGCTCCCGAAATTTCGGAAAAAATGTTGGGGACGATGGCGCTCGGCGCCACGGTCCTCGCAACTTTTTTCCAAATTTTCAGGGATGAAAGATGTTGTGATTTTATTGCGGAATCCAAAGTTACAGCTGATTTGGAGATGTTTTGATCAGTGAAATTGTCGAACAAAGGTTGAATCAAGAGGGTTTCAAAAATTAGGGTTTTGACACTTAACCACTTAATTTTCAGAATTAAAGCACAAATATGAATTGAAAATTTGTAATAGAAGGGCAGATCTGAAACAAGCATTAACATTTAGACATTTCACAAGTTCAATTACTAAAAAGAAAATTTAGGGTTTAAATGCAATCACCTCTAAAATTTTGCAAAAGATCAAACATGGAAATGTAATCAATTTTTTCAGATCTAAGCATGAAAAATCAGAAAGGATGTTCATGTCGGGTTCACCAAAATGTAAAGTGGAAAATCGCGATCAAACCCTAGTTGTTCTCCCCTCTTCCAACTCCGAGGAGAGAGAAGGGAGGTTCGCTAGGATTCGATGGTTTTCACTTAGGGGAGAGACTTTACATTCAAAAGAGGGGTTGAAACCCACTAGATCCAATCCCACGCAATGCAAGATTGGATGCTAAATGTGGTTCAAGGGTTAAGACAGCAAGGCTACCCTCTTTTGTAAAGAATGTTGATAGAAGAATGAAGCTAAGCATGCATAGAAAGTGATAAAGATTTGCTTATAAACTGAGTTCGGATTATAGGATGAAGTTGCGGACCTGGAATTAGCAGTAAAATGTCGATACGGTGATGTCCTGCAAATTTGAGCAAAAGTTGTCAGGACGATGGCGCCCGGTGCCACAGTCCTCCGAAAAATCCGCGAAACGAAGGGGGATCTGTTCGTCTCTGCACAAGGATTCTAGATCTTCAATTTCAGCCGCGTACTTGCAACCTACACACAGAAAAGTGAAGACGATTGGGGGGTTAGGGATTAGGGGTTTGCCTTTAGGTCAAACCCCAGTTTTGGAATTAACCAAGAAATGAGCAAGAGCTGTAAATGTAAATGACTGTAAAACAAGTACTAATACCTTGTTCTAAGGATGTTTGTATCCTTATGTGCGAAGGTTTAGATGTTGTATGTTGTATGTTGTATGTAGCATGTAATATGTGATCTCCTCTTCAATGGTTGAATCCTTGACTTGAATGCAACACTTAGCCTTGAATGGAGACTTAGAAGGAATGCTTGAATGCTTGAATGCTTGAATGTTTGAATCTTGCTTTCACCTTTTTTCCATCTACCCAAATGAGAGAGGAAAATGTAGTTTATATACTTGTCAATTAGGGCTGATAGACCGATTTCCCCGACCTTAGGGCGACCAGGAAAGTTAATTTCCAAATTGTAAACAAAAAGACCCGAGCCCCTTAGGAGACCGGGCCCAAAATAGGACCCAGGGACCAGGGCGCTGGGCGCCCTGGTCCTGGGGGACCAGGGCACTGGGCGCTCTGGTCCCACCTCCCGGGACAACAGGGTGCAAGGAGGTTCAGGCCAGGGTGCTTGAAAAATGCAGTTTTCAGTGTCGTGAGCAAGTTTCGGGGTCTCCATTCAGGTTGCGTGTTGCGTCGCCATCGTAAAGACCGAAATGCAATCGAAATTGCAAGTGTCGCAATTTTAGGACGCTACACTTACAAAGAAATATTTTTTCTATTGAGAAATACTTCACAAAGTAGATCACACTCTTTCATCGTCACAATATGAAATTACACCACTTCTCCTTAATAAGAAAATTGCTTTTATACAAATCATATTACTTTAAGATATTAGATTACATCTCTTAATTTTATAAATACTTACTTATCTTAACTACATCACACCGTTTATGTCACCTATTTTTCTTTTTTCTTCTCTTTTTTTAGTTGCCTTTAGAAAACAAACTTTTCTTATTAATTTTTAGATTTGTTGTCTTCTTTTGTTATATATGTCTTTTGTAGTACCCCTACCCTAATCTATTTCTAATCTTGGTTTAATCTTGGTTAGATTATCTTTATATAATGTTATAGTCAGATGTTGATTTAATGTATAGCTGTTGATGTGGTTTCCACACTAGTTGTATGCAAGTTGTTAGTGTACCTATTTCATGGTAATAATATCGGGCTAACGCTTTCATTAAATTTTATATTTGTATGCATGTATGACTCTTGGTTGCAGGAGATTTCAGGTACAATGCCGCATGAGTGCGAGGTTCATCTTCACCTGGATGTGCAGGTTTGAGTGTACCTCTTTAATCCTTAGAGTTGGATTAGGTGGTCGTAAGACCTTAGTTGACCTTCGTCGTGCTCAAGTGAGCGTTTTCAGTCGTCGTCAGTAATCTTTTTTTTTGTTTGGGTTTGCGAGTCGTCTGTTTGGTTGACCTTCTCGATTTGCGTGCTTGGTGTGTATGGTTAAATTGATTAATTAGTCCTTAGTAATTATTTCAATTAAATATGTATTTGTGCATTAGAGATTAATGGACTAGATTAATCGGGTTTTCATTATGCGATTTTCGTTGATATTGGATTGCTCATTTTAAATTGGGAGTAAGTTCGATTAAATGACTGATTTTGAATATTAAATGGTTTTTGAATATGCTGTCGAAAAGAAAGTTTTGTATTTAATTGCAATAGATTTAATAGTATTCTGTTGGCTTTTGAAATTTGAAAGGCTAAATTTAATTAAATGAGGAAATCGATTTTGGATTTGAAAAGCAAGTTAATGTGTTGCTATAGTTAGAAAAGTATTAATTTGGAGAGTTATTTGTAAATAAAAATTTTAATTCCAAAAATGGAATTTTGGTCAACTCTTCCATATAACCCAAAATTTGGGAGAAAATTGAAGGATGGATAATTTGGAAAATTTTTGGTTGGAAAAAGATTTTGGAGATGAAATTTGGGGGTTTTGGATGGGGAAGAAAGGTTTTGGTAGCTGGAGATTGGGACTCTTCAGTAGATCTTGCCAGGAACGCGAGATCAGGTAGGATCCAATTCTCAATTTTAGTTATTGTTTAAAATGGAAATGGGGGTTTGAATGTTTTCATGCTATCATGGTTTCAGATTATCCATTGAATGCCAAGATTATGAACTGATTTTGTAATTAGATAGTTTGGGCTGGAAATGTATTTGAGGTGTTGTTGTTCCTCATTTCTTTGGGTGTTTGAAACCCTTTTGTGTTTGGAATGGATGAATACCATCAACAAAAACTTGAAACCAAAACAAATTTCGTTGAAAACGGATTTTATTATAAACCGAAATTTATAAACAAATTTCGTTGTTGTTTCAAAAAAAATAGGAGGAATTTCGAATTGTGCGTTTTAAATCAAAGTTATCAATATTTCGGACTGGGCATTTTTTTTTTATTGTTTCGAACTGTGGGTTTGGGGTTGGAGGGCGAGGAGCGGAGCTCCACCCGCTCCTCCTCCCCTCCCCCGCTCGTCCCCCTTAATCCTCCTTCCCCGTCCCTTGGTGGTCCGCGCTTGAGCGTTGCCTGCGGCTCATGGTGGTGGCCGCAGGGCGCCGCGGCACCTGCGAGCACCACCGTGGCGCCGCCCACGAGTTTGCCCCCCGTTCCTGCGGCTAGGGTTTGGGCGCCAGCCATCCCAGTTGGGAGGTGGGCCCCGCCCTCGCCTATGCTTTTTAAATGCGTTTTTTTTTTAAAAGAACATAGTTTATAAAATGTTTTTTTTATGTATTTTTTTTATTATTCAAAAAAATGCATATGATATTTTAAATATTATTTTAATGCTTAGTCTTAATTAGTTCTTAATTTTGATTAAGGTGGCATTAATCTTGACAAATGTTAGTTTGGTATTGATTAACTTTATAATGGAGTTTATAGGCTAATTGTTATTCAACTTCATTTCGTGACTTATGCCCTCTTCTTAATTAAGTTCTACAATTGTTATTTCGCAATTGAATATTGTTGTTTATATTCTTATGGATCTTGGATTAATAAATCTAGATCTTACCTTCTAGCTGATTAGAGTATTTGGCTAATTGAGGTATTATTGTTTAAAAACAAAATAGAATAATGTGTTATTGGAAAATCGTTGAAATACGATGTAATTACTATTTGATGATGTTAAATATTATCTTAGAACATATCATTTGAGTAATCGAGAAGTAAGTGAGATATTTTACCATTGATCATAGAAATTGAAACGATGTGCTTTTGGAAATGATTAGCTTCATTAGATTCTCTTTTTATAATTATATTCTGTGATCCGTATTATGCATCTAGGTTTGAAAAATATGAAACTATAGAGGTTGGTTTGGAACCAATATGTCTATGACGTTTTGATTGGAGATTAAATATCTTATTTAATTGATTAATGGTTGTCTAAGTGTTATTAATATGAATTTGGTTTAAGAACTCATTACGGCTTTATATGTCTGTTCAATGCTTTGAACCTTAGAGAGTTAGAAAACCAAGAACAACTTATCCCTTGATGAGGTAGATACCTGTAATCTGATATAGATCTCGTAGAAAACTTGATCGATGTTTAATGTTTAGATGAATTCGGAAAGATTGCATCTGTTGAATATTGTCCTTTCTGTTTATTGCCTTTGCGAGTTTAATTGTTGTATTCGCCTTTAATTATGAAATGGCAAGAGTGCTTTGTTTGATAGGTCTCTGTCGTATGGAATGACTTGGGGTACCTATTTCAGTCCTCGGTTCTAAGTTGACTGTTGTTTTGTGGTGTTGTCGTAGTTGGTCATATCCTCTTTGTGTGAGTCGAATGATGATTCATGTTTGATCTTAGTTTGTCAGGCCTCTAGCTAGAGTACCGTCAGTAAGTGTTCATCTTTTGAGTCGTGTTTGACCTGATGGTTGTCTCTCCCTTCCTGAACTCCGTTCATCTAACCATGTCTCTTCCTTGGTTTTTGAGTTCGCTTGAGTTTAGTCTAGTGTCGTATGGGAAAGTGGCTTTCGATTGGGGGCCGCGCCCAAAGTGGCTGCTGGGTAACCCGTCGAAAGTGAGTCTAATAAGTGATAACCTAACAGTAGATTAGAATGTAATCTCTAAATAAGATAATTGTGCCTCACACATGGGACGAGTGCTAACATAGACTCAACATGCTATGAGAAGGCCTGAAATGGCAAACCATCATCCTTGTCTTCATGAGAGGATTTGTGGGTCCACATGAGGCTTGGATGGGTCGGAAGCTTAGATTAGGTTGCTAGGGTAACCCAGTGTATGGGGCCGGGACCTATGAAGACTTGCCATGGTAACCATACCAGGTTGTGTGATGACACTTTTTCCTACATTCGCTAGTGTGTTGTCATTTTGTCCTGTTAAGAGTACCTCTGTGGGTCATCCTTTTGTCTCTGCCCTTGTGAGTATCGGCTTCATGTTAGACCTTGGGTGGTGATGGCTTAGTCTTGTGGATGCTCTTCTGGACCTTTGTATTAGCTTTGATTATGTTCAGCTGGATCCTGTTCTTTTCAGGGATCGTTTATGTATTGATTGACCGATGCAGTCGCTTGTATATTGTTTATATTTCGCCTTGATGGCTGGATTGTAATTGGTGTAACCTCTTGTATTCTTAACTTTATTATTTATCAGAGGGGTCTTGCAGTTGAGCAGACTCGGAGATGTAGCCCTTTAGGGGTGAACTCCAAGATCATTATGGTGTTATGTGATGTTATTCTCTTATGTTTCCTTTATTCAGCTTTATCACGTATGATTAGCTTAAGATAGAATGGTTAAGTGGATGAATGGAATTAACTTTATATGTTTATATGCGGTTCTTTCTTGAATGTCATGTTGATTGAATGCATAAGTGGTTTAGATGAGATTTATCGTAGATGTATGTATGTAATCGTCTTTTAAAACGCTATAAGTTGGAATATGAAAGAATGTAACTTAGAGTAATGGAGTATATTCAGTGGTTGTTAAAGAAATTAAGTATGCTTGAAAAGATCTCATATGTTTATGATGAAATCCTAGTGTGTTAAGATATTAGATGTATGGCTTGTAATTTTTAAATGAAAAGCTTGAATGAAGATTGTGAATAGATCTTAATGGATGAATCTTTGCTTATGATTTATATTTGCATCTTTTGAAAGAAAATTATCCTGATTAAGAATTGTCTCGTTATTAAGATAATTAGCTTATTGGATTAATTATGTGAGTTAAGTGAATTGTGATATTTAAGTAATCTCGTTGGGAAACTCTTTAGGTGTTAGTTGATGTCTTCCGCTATGTAATCTGAATCCTTGATATCTTGTTGTATCTTAATGTGGTGTAACTTAAAAAAAAAAAAAAAAAATTTGCACCCTATTCTTGTGTTTTGGCTTAATCCCTTCGGGGTTTCCTGGCGGGGCATCACATTTGGTATCAGAGCCCATGTTGCAAACATTGGGATCTCTGGTGTTGCGTGTGCCCTCTATTGGTGTGAGGTGTATCGACCTTATGTGTATGCTTGTCCTCCTTTTGCATGTGAGTGATTGAGCAGATCTTGACTGGTGTGTAACGTGTGTGTTGACACCTTGTTTTCGCCTTCTTGATGTTGGTGTTTGAGTGTTTATATGTGCATTGTATGCTTATTGATGTCTTGGTCTACGATTACTCTTATTCTGAAAGAGAGTCGTATGTACCTTCCTTTTTGAGTGTTGTACTGTTTAGACTAATCCATTTGGGTTGGTCCGTGCCTGTCTTGAATCTGAAAGTGCGAATTGTGTTTGTTTAAGATTATGATCTAGCTTAATGTTGCCCATTTGAGGGACTAGTATGGCAATTATTGAATGTTTATCTTTGTAGGAAATTAAAGGATCATCACCATTCCTCTCTCTCTTTTTGGAAATTAAAATGATTAGGATATGTGTAATTATCTTTGATTTGAGTTTCTTGTTTGCAAGAGAGAAAAAGGTTGTGGCTTCTTGAACCCTTGTGTGAACTTTATGACGCTCATGTTTTTAGATTATTAAAAGGCTATGGGTTTAAAAATTTATTTTGGTGATTGGGAGAAAACTGTATGTGTACGTTTAAAGAATTCTCCATGTGTGTTTTGTAGGAGTAGCATGATTAAATTCTACCTTAGTAAGGTGCATTCTATGCGAATAGTTGAATTATGTGAAACTGCTTGGTTTGTAGAAGAAGTATAAGAAAAAAGAGCATGTTATAGTAGCTTCGAGAGTATATTAATGTGTTTTCCGAAAGATTGTCTTATGTGTTTCATTAAACCAGTTTGATTGAAGATTTATTTTAGCAAATGCTCCATTGAACTCGCTTTTGGGTATATGAATTACCTTAATGTGTTTAGAAAGTGCGAATGAAAAGCTTGTTTGATGTGCATGCATTAATATGTGTTATTTGGGTAATAGCTCTTTGCTTATCTTTGATCGTAATGTGATCTTCTCTAGTAGGTTGCAAATTATGGCATGTGTCTATATTGTATTATTATATGTGAGTGTTCTTAAGAGGTCTTGCATTATCAAAAAGATTGCCTTTCTTGATCTCTGCTTTGTTTGGAAAACTAGAACCTCCTATGCAACCATAATTATTGGAAGTGTTTTGTTAGGTTGTTTGGCATCCTTCTTAACGGTAGCGAAATGAAAACCGTGTAATTGAAATGATAGGCTTATAGTGAGAAATTTTATAATATAGTGTGATCTTTTTTGATCTTGTGCCTTCGCAGGAAACAGTTTGATTATCAAACTCTCTTTCCCTTCTCCTTGCCTAATCCTAAGATTTTTAGAAATGGTATTAAGGAATGCATTGATTTAAATAGAATGCTTATAAAACATGTAAACTTGTATGTTTGCGTTTGGGCTTCTTATGGAAAGATGAAAGTCTTAAGCTTTAGAAATGAATTTGCTTAGCTAGTAAGTTAGTTCGAATGCTTGGTGAAATGTGATAAAGATATAGGAATGATGTTATTTCCTTATATAATTGTGAATTGTTAATAATTTCAGTACTTAATCTAGAGTAAATTTGATTCAGTTATTTATATAGAAAGCATAATTGAAATCTTCCTTGAATAGATGTTAGCGTACTGAAAAGTACTCCCCGTAAATGTGACTAAACCAGTGCTGGTGTAGTTGTGTGTGTTGTAAGAAACCAGTGCTTATTATGTGTGCCCATGGGTTGGTGAAGTAATCAACCATGGAGGATATGTTGCTTATGGGTATGGGAGACCATACTGTTTATGTGATGTTGCTTATTTGTTTCCCTGCTGAGTACCAAACCTCGGGTTGTGGGTAACTCAGTATGTTAAGGGGTAGTATTCGAAGTAACCGTTCCTTGAATAGTATGGATTGGCGTACGAGTAATGTCGGCGTGAAGCGACTTTAGCTTCTCTACTTCGAGGAATGATATAGTTGTACTATTAAACTGTATCAAAGGTGTACTCAATACTTTCCCTTTTGATGAATCTATTTATAGGTTTATATGTGTTAGCCTATTCCCCTCCTGTATTTGAGCTTATGGATGGTGATTCTTGTGTATAGTGATGGTGTAATTTGGAGGATCCTTTGCCTTGTCTTCATGAAAGGTAGGTTTATTCACATGTGCTGCCAGTTAGTAGGTGTTGGTGGACATATGGGTGGACCCTAGTCATGTATACCTCTGACTTACGGCGAGTATCCTTCTAGATACGTCGCTATGCGGGATGTGACCTACACGTGCTTGTTCCGCTAGGTACACTACCATGCGGGATACATCCATTGTGTGCTTTCTCCACTTGGGGTATTGCCATGCCACGTGACGATGTGATGCGGGGTGATGTCGAGGTGCACACCGCCATGCCATGTGGGTAGTGTGACTATGTCGCACCACATGATGAGCTACTGCAATAGCTAGTCAGTTGTTCCTTCCTTCCTCATTGGTGGCTAGATGTTAGTCACATAGTGATGTTATGTGCAGTTGTGATATTATTTGTATTTCTTTGGGGATCAGCAATTTATTTTACTTTGACTTTGAAGGTTTAGCCATGATCTTGTGATCTTTTGCACTTTTGATTTGGTGTTGAAATTCCGGATTATTTTCTTGCCTTACTATTGGAATTGATGAATTATTATCTTTATTCCTCTATACTTTGGTGGCTAAACTGGTTTATCCTTATTGTTTTTGGACGCTGGTCTTGTGTCAAAACGTGAAATTCCTCTCCAAGGACGTATGATATGGAATTGGTAGAGTGTGTGCAAGGAAGTAGATGTAGGGAACCTTGAGGATGGGGGTATGTGAGGCTGTATTGCAGCTAGTATCCACTACCTACCTTTGTGTGGTGACTATCTCTTGGAGGCTAACCACCTTGCTCAACAAGGGATATTCACAAAGGTCTTGTATGGAAGGTAGCACCACTATGGTGTGCTTAGCACCATCAAGCCTTTGAGTGAGATATTGGATATTTTGATCATTTTGTTGTTCTGAGATCAGGCATAGAGATGCTGATCGTGCATGTCATCTTTGACTGAGCATTAGACATGCTCACATGTGGCCTTTTCTGTTATGCATTCCAGTTATGTGGATGGTTATTATTTGTATCATGGAGTAGATTGTGTTAGCTTGTCACTATGTTATGGGACATAGTCTTTGGAAAGGTTTTTATATGCCTGGCAAGTGTAAACAATTGAGTTATTTATGTTGCTCTTATTTATCGAAGGTTAAATTGGTTGTAGAAATTGATATTTTGAGCTAGTTCTATGTTATTAAGTTTACGAAAAAGATGGATTGGTAAAGGAAATTGATCTTGATAGCATGTTTTCTGGTCATGTTTGATAGATGATTATGGTGATTGTTGTTTACCTCTTGGTAATGCTTTAATTTGGTGTAATGAAAGGAAGAAATTTCTTGTTTCTTTGCTATGATTGTGGATAATTCCTAGAATATTTTAAGGAATGTATGGTTTTAGATGTATCTTGCCAATGGATAATGGTGTTTGTAAAGGATTTTGCAATAATATTTCATTTATTTATGGAAAGATTTCTATGTGCAATTTGATCTTTGTTGAATGAGTTTCAGGGTTGATGCGTACGACATGCTCTCCGTCTAGCCTTACGACTTCCAGGAGTAAGTCGGAACCTAGGGGGGGAGAATGTAGTACCCCTACCCTAATCTATTTCTAATCTTGGTTTAATCTTGGTTAGATTATCTTTATATAATGTTATAGTCAGATGTTGATTTAATGTATAGCTGTTGATGTGGTTTCCACACTAGTTGTATGCAAGTTGTTAGTGTACCTATTTCATGGTAATAATATCGGGCTAATGCTTTCATTAAATTTTATATTTGTATGCATGTATGACTCTTGGTTGCAGGAGATTTCAAGTACAACGCCGCATGAGTGCGAGGTTCGTCTTCACCTGGATGTGCAAGTTTGAGTGTACCTCTTTAATCCTTAGAGTTGGATTAGGTGGTCGTAAGACCCTAGTTGACCTTCGTCGTGCTCTAGTGAGCATCGTCAGTCGTCATCGGTAATCTTTTTTTTTTGTTTGGGTTTGCGAGTCATCTGTTTGGTTGACCTTCTCGGTTTGCGTGCTTGGTGTGTATGGTTAAATTGATTAATTAGTCCTTAGTAATTATTTCAATTAAATATGTATTTGTGCATTAGAGATTAATGGACTAGATTAATCGGGTTTTCATTATGCGATTTTCGTTGATATTGGATTGCTCATTTTAAATTGGGAGTAAGTTCGATTAAATGACTGATTTTGAATATTAAATGGTTTTTGAATATGCTATCGAAAAGAAAGTTTTGTATTTAATTGCAATAGATTTAATAGTATTCTGTTGGCTTTTGAAATTTGAAAGGCTAAATTTAATTAAATGAGGAAATCGATTTTGGATTTGAAAAGAAAGTTAATGTGTTGCTATAGTTAGAAAAGTATTAATTTGGAGAGTTATTTGTAAATAAAAATTTTAATTCCAAAAATGGAATTTTGGTCAACTCTTCCATATAACCCAAAATTTGGGAGAAAATTGGAGGATGGATAATTTGGAAAATTTTTGGTTGGAAAAAGATTTTGGAGATGAAATTTGGGGGTTTTGGATGGGGAAGAAAGGTTTTGGTAGCTGGAGATTGGGACTCTTCAGCAGATCTTGCCAGGAACGCGAGATCAGGTAGGATCCAATTCTCAATTTTAGTTATTGTTTAAAATGGAAATGGGGGTTTGAATGTTTTCATGCTATCATGGTTTCAGATTATCCATTGAATGCCAAGATTATGAACTGATTTTGTAATTAGATAGTTTGGGCTGGAAATGTATTTGAGGTGTTGTTGTTCCTCATTTCTTTGGGTGTTTGAAACCCTTTTGTGTTTGGAATGGATGAATACCATCAACAGAAACTTGATACCAAAACAAATTTTGTTGAAAACGGATTTTATTATAAACCAAAATTTATAAACAAATTTCGTTGTTGTTTCAAAAAAAATAGGAGGAATTTCGAACTGTGCGTTTTAAATCAAAGTTATCAATATTTCGAACTGGGCATTTTTTTTTTATTGTTTCAAACTGTGGGTTTGGGGTTGGAGGGTGGGGAGCGGAGCTCCACCCGCTCCTCCTCCCCTCCCCCGCTCATCCCCCTTAATCCTCCTTCCCCGTCCCTTGGTGGTCCGCGCTTGAGCATTGCCCGCGGCTCACGACGGTGGCCGCAAGGGCCGCGGTGGCCGCAGGGTGCCGCGGCACCTGCGGGCACCACCGTGGCGCCACCCACGAGTTTCCCCCCCGCGCCTGCCGCTAGGGTTTGGGCGCCAGCCATCCCAGTTGGGAGGTGGGCCCCGCCCTCGCCTATGTTTTTTAAATCCGTTTTTTTTTTTAAAGAACATAGTTTATAAAATGTTTTTTTATGTATTTTTTTCATTATTCAAAAAAATGCATATGATATTTTAAATATTATTTTAATGCTTAGTCTTAATTAGTTCTTAATTTTGATTAAGGTGGCATTAATCTTGACAAATGTTAGTTTGGTATTGATTAACTTTATAATGGAGTTTATAGGCTAATTGTTATTCAACTTCATTTCGTGACTTATGCCCTCTTCTTAATTAAGTTCTACAACTGTTATTTCGCAATTGAATATTGTTGTTTATATTCTTATGGATCTTGGATTAATAAATCTAGATCTTACCTTCTAGCTGATTAGAGTATTTGGCTAATTGAGGTATTATTGTTTAAAAACAAAATAGAATAATGTGTTATTGGAAAATCGTTGAAATACGATGTAATTACTATTTGATGATGTTAAATATTATCTTAGAACATATCATTTGAGTAATCGAGAAGTAAGTGAGATATTTTACCATTGATCGTAGAAATTGAAACGATGTGCTTTTGGAAATGATTAGCTTCATTAGATTCTCTTTTTATAATTATATTTTGTGATCCGTATTATGCATCTGGGTTTGAAAAATATGAAACTGTAGAGGTTGGTTTTGAACCAATATGTCTATGACGTTTTGATTGGAGATTAAATATCTTATTTAATTGATTAATGGTTGTCTGAGTGTTATTAATATGAATTTGGTTTAAGAACTCATTACGGCTTGATATGTTTGTTCGATGCTTTGAACCTTAGAGAGTTAGAAAACCAAGAACAACTTATCCCTTGATGAGGTAGATAAATGTAATCTGATATAGATCTCGTAGAAAACTTGATCGATGTTTAATGTTTAGATCAATTTGGAAAGATTGCATCTGTTGAATATTGTCCTTTCTGTTTATTGCCTTTGCAAGTTTAATTGTTGTATTCTCCTTTAATTATGAAATGGCAAGAGTGCTTTGTTTGATAGGTCCCTGTCGTATGGAATGACTTGGGGTACCTATTTCAGTCCTCAGTTCTGAGTTGACTGTTGTTTTGTGGTGTTGTCGTAGTTGGTCATATCCTCTTTGTGTGAGTCGAATGATGATTCATGGTTGACCTTAGTTTGTCAGGCCTCTAGTTAGAGTACCATCAGTAAGTGTTCATCTTTTGATTCATGTTTGACTTGATGGTTGTCTCTCCCTTCCTAAACTCCATTCGTCTGACCATGTCTCTTCCTTGGTTTTTGAGTTCGCTTGAGTTTAGTCTAGTGTCGTATGGGAAAGTGGCTTTCGATTGGGGGCCGCGCCCAAAGTGGCTACTGGGTAACCCGTCGAAAGTGAGTCTAATAAGTGATAACCTGACAGTAGATTAGAATGTAATCTCTAAATAAGATAATTGTGCCTCACACATGGGACAAGTGCTAACATAGACTCAACATGCTGTGAGAAGGCCTGAAATGGCAAACCATCATCCTTGTCTTCACGAGAGGATGTGTGGGTCCACATGAGGCTTGGATGGGCCGGAAGCTCGGATTAGGTTGCCAGGGTAACCCAGTGTATGGGGTCGGGACCTATGAAGACTTACCATGGTAACCATACCAGGTTGTGTGATGACACTTGTCCCTAAGTTCGCTAGTGTGTTGTCGTTTTGTCCTGTTAAGAGTACCTCTGTGGGTCGTCCTTTTATCTCTGCCCTTGTGAGTATCGGCTTCATGTTAGACCTTGGGTGGTGATGGCTCAGTCTTGTGGATGCTCTTCTGGACTTTTGTATTAGCTTTGATTATGTTCAGCTGGATCATGTTCTTTTCAGGGATCGTTTATGTATTGATTGACCGATGCGGTCACTTGTATATTGTTTATATTTCGCCTTGATGGCTGGATTGTAATTGGTGTAACCTCTTGTATTCTTAACTTTATTATTTATCAGAGGGGTCTTGTAGTTGAGCAGAGCCGGAGATGTATCCCTTTAGGGGTGAACTCTGAGATCATTATGGTGTTATGTGATGTTATTCTCTTATGTTTCCTTTATTCAGCTTTATCACGTATGATTAGCTTAAGATAGAATGGTTAAGTGGGTAAATGGAATTAACTTTATATGTTTATATGCGGTTCTTTCTTGAATGTCATGTTGATTGAATGCATAAGTGGTTTAGATGAGATTTATCGTAGATGTATGTATGTAATCGTCTTTTAAAACGCTATAAGTTGGAGTATGAAAGAATGTAACTTAGAGTAATGGAGTATATTCAGTGGTTGTTAAAGAAATTAAGTATGCTTGAAAAGATCTCATATGTTTATGATGAAATCCTAGTGTGTTAAGATATTAGATGTATGGCTTGTAATTTTTAAATGAAAAGCTTGAATGAAGATTATGAATAGATCTTAATGGATGAATATTTGTTTATGATTTATATTTCCATCTTTTGAAAGAAAATTATCCTGATTAAGAATTGTCTTGTTATTAAGATAATTAGCTTATTGGATTAATTATGTGAGTTAAGTGAATTGTGATATTTAAGTAATCTCGTTGGGAAACTCTTTAGGTGTTAGTTGATGTCTTCCGCTATGTAATTTGAATCCTTGATATCTTGTTGTATCTTAATGTGGTGTAACTTAAAAATTAAAAAAAAAAAATTGCACCCTATTCTTGTGTTTTGGCTTAATCCCTTCGGGGTTTCCTGGCGGGGCATTACATCTTTTGTCTCTTTCTTTGTTTTTTCTTATATGTTTTTTATGTTTACGCATCCTTTCACAACATAATCAATACTTCTTATCCTAGCTACTCCATATTAATTAAGTCATTTCTTAATGAGGTTGCTTATTAAATTGTTGCATTTGGTTATACTTTATTATATCAAATAACATGATATATGAATCATTGCATATATTAATTATTATTTTATATATTAAACAAACTTAATTATGTAGACGATAACTTTCTCCCTAAAATCATAACTGAAAATATTTATCATTTAAAATTAACCATTTAATCGAACTTGCTACCAACTTGAATTGAGAAATTATAATTAATGATCAATCGCATAAAAAGAACCTATTAAATTTAGTCCCCAAAACACTAATGCATAAAAATACATTAAATCCAATTAAATACTAAGGATTAAATACTCAATTTAACCACACACAAAACACGTAACCCAAGAAAGACAAGTAGACATACGACCTGCATCCACAACCAAAGGGGATACTAACAGATGGTTAACGATGCTCACTTGAGCATGACCAGGGTCAAATGAGGGTCTTACGACCACCTAATCCAATTCTCTAAGGACCAAAGAGGTACACTCAAACCTGTGAATCCAGGCGGAAACGAATCTCGCACCCATGCGGTATTATACCTACAATCTCCTGCAACCAAGACTCATACTTGCATACATATATATAATGAAAGTGTTAGCCCGAGATTAATAACATGAATCAGGAGAACTAATAAGCTTACATAAGAATTGATGCGAAAACCACATTAACAGGTGCGTACAATAATCAAAACATCTGACTATAACATTATAACATGCTAAACTAACCAAGGTCAAACAGAGATTAGAATTTGATTAGGGTAGGGGTACTACAGTTGGACATGAAGCTTTTTGTGCACCTAGAGCAGGGAAAGATTATATGTTTAAGCGCAGACAGAAGAGAGTTCCAACCAAATTAAACTATGTGCATGTAATTCAACAATGAGAGTTGTTAATCAGCTTGGAAAATTTTGGATGTCGTGAGCAACCGTGAGGAAAGCAAGGGAGTTATGGAGCCTAGAGTTACCATCAATATTTTCAAATGTTTTCCGTCCACTATGTGTTTTTGAATGCTCCAGTATTTATTTTAATTCTTTGCCACCTAATATTTATTTCTAAGTATGTTAATCATTAATTTTTTTTGTTTCTTTTTATTTATTTTTATATGTCATAAGTCATGATAAAAAATATTTATTTTTATATTATTATTTTAATTTATTTAATATATTATAAATGATTGTGATTATATACATATATATTTTTTGTATTACATATATATAGAAATATATAACTATATATAATATAATATATATAATTTATTAAAGATATAAATATTGTAGTCACACAAATCTGTCCAACTTAATTAAATAAATATTCGCTATTTATTTGATTAAAAATCCACTAGCCATCAGTTAATTAAATAAATATTTAATTAATTCATCTCCAAACATTCTTCTATTAATTAAATAAATTATTCAATTTATTTTAATTAATTCATTAAACCAAATACAAATCAATTAAATAAATAAAATTTATTTATTTAATTAAATCCCCTTTTTCCTCTTTTAAATAAATTAAATAAAACATTTATTTAACTCATTATCCCCCCCCACTTGCATTTTCCTACAAATGCAACTTGCCCTCATTTATTGAAATAAATGAATTTTTATTTTAATAAAATCCTATTTTCCCTCACCCACCAAATCCACTTGCAAAATCTAATCCCCTTCTAGATTCTTCTAACCCCTTCCTAATTAGCCTAATCCATCTCCTAATTATTGTCACATTCCTAAGCAAAATGGAGTCACTTCTCAAAGACTCCAAAGTCTTTGAAAAACATTTAATGCTTTGTGTGTTCAACAAATTAACCCCCAAAGTCTTCCAAGACCACTAATGGCTCTTACATGACCATTTATGGCTCTTACATAACCATTTATGGTTATTTCAAACTCATCTCCCCAAACATTTATTGTTTTGACCATATTCATCCATTTCACATTTGCACAAGAGTTTATCCATTGGATAAGAGCTTTATTCTTTGAATAAAGAGTTTATTCATTCAATTAACCGTGACTTTAACTCCCAAGGTCATTTCAAGCTTTAAATGCTTATTCCCTCTCCTCTCAACCTATCTCACATTGACACTTGTCATCCTGGGATTGGGTTGAAAGCCTTCACATGGATTTGAAATCATTCAATCCTGACCCTTGTTGAGATTGCTCAATCTCAACCATCCATTGCTCCATTTTCCCTATAAATAGAGCCCATTTCTTCATACTCCAGATCTTGAAAACTTGTATGCATTTAAACTATAGGCATTTTTAGAGAGCATTTTAGCATAATTATCTAATATCTTGTCTTTTGATAAAATCAATCATTTTAGCATCAATAGCATAGTATTAGCTTTTCATTTCATATTTGAAGCACAAATACTAATTCTCAATCCTCCATAAGCATCCATAGTGCAAAAAGTTGCTGAGAGCTACACTATTTTGGAACTTGGAGAGGAGAGGAACAAGGGAGAAGGAGCTAATGCCATGCTAAGAGACAGTTGGAGATGTCTCATAATCTTTGCTTCTTTAGTTAGATATATTAGCATGTTTTTAGTGTCTCTCTTGGTATGCCTTTGTAGATTAGTTTTTGATTGACTAACACTAACGGATTCGTGTCTTTGTGTTATTTATCACTTGCTAACCTTGTGCCATTTTTGCAGGGCATCAAATATTATATTATATTATAAGGAAAAAATATTTATATATATATTTTTTTCAATTACATTCTATAAAACAAACTAAATTAGTGTTTGACACTAAGGTAAATAAAATAATTTTGGGGGGGATGACCCCACAACGTGATAGTTGTCACGAGCCCTGTTGAGAGGGCAATCTCGTGTTCGAGTCTCTTCGTCTTGTATGGATACACTTTCTCTTGGTGATGTTCATACCATGGTTTTTGTGTTGTAGCGATATTTGATGACTGACCTGGTCTCCTCTTGTGATTGGTGTCCACGTTGCTCCCATGACTTGAGGTGTTGATGTCTCTTTGTGTTCGTTGTGCCCTGCCAAAGATCATGATGCTCACTTGCCCCTGCCAATTTAAGGAGTGACAAAGACAGTGTTGGAGAGATAAGGAGAATTGTAATGGAGTGATAAGGAGATGTTTGGAGAGATAAGGCATTTGGAGTGATAAGGAGAGATAGATATAACAAAAATATATGTAAGTGTGGCATTCATATCATTGAGGAGGTGTTAATACCTCATCATGTAATCCCTCACGGAGGTGGTCCCCAATTGTGACCCTCATTGGTTCGTAGCTCCAGTTAAAAGCGTTCTTAATAAATAAAATAATAATTGCAACATTATCGATCAAAAATAAATAATAAATAAATCATATAATTTCAAATGAAAAAAAAAGTGAAATAATTCTAAATTAAATCAAAATAACTCTTACGTAATAATTAATTATAGTAAGTAAAATAAATTTTCAATTAAATGAGATAATTCTTGAACAAATAAAATAACGATAAGTAAAAATGTCGCTATAAGTAAAATAACTATTATAATAATGATATATAAATATATTATTATTGATATTCATATTTAAGTTAAATTATTGACTATAAACTATACATTTTTTTAAATAAAATATAATAATTATTAAATAAATCATATATAAAATAGAATTATCATTAAGTTAAAAAAAAAATATTGTTTTATATTTATTTAAGATATCTATAAGAATAATGTAAATAGATAATAATAATAATCATATAACTGTTAGATTCAAAAAATTGATTCACAATTTGAAAAAAACTAAAATTGATATAAATGCATAGCTTACCAATGATATTTACAACCCAACTCCTTTTTTTTACAAGATTCATTTACCATAGTATCTATGGAACTATCCAATGTTTGAACCTTTTTTTCCATTTTTTATTTATCCAAATTGACTTAGGTCCTTTGGTAATCTCGATGCATCATTTCTTTGACATCTTTATTTACAATAGGAGTTATTTAAATAATTATTTCCCTATATTGATTTTCCTTGATGGCTAAGAGAATTCTAGGCTTCTTCTAAGATTTCTCTTTATTTATCATTTCCTATATTTCTACTAAATCTAATGGTTGCTACTAATTTTTAAGTAAATTAAAATTGGGCAATAATAAAGTACTTGATTTTTTTGGAAAAGAAAATTTGGATAGAAACAACTAAGACATAACTTGATGAGTGTTGGTTAGGTGGTTGAGAGATACTTAAACTTATGTTTGATGATAACATGTTTATTATATATGATAAGCGATAAGGAGGAGATATGATTTATTTATTTATTTATTTATTTTATAAAAGTGGATATACCACTAAATTATATTAATTTTTTTTAATCTTTTACAAGGTGTCTGGTTTAATGAGCATTGAAGGGAAAGAACCAGTAAGAAAACCCTTCAGTATTGCTCCAAAATCACAAAGCCTACCTACCCATTACAAAGGGGCCACCTGGGCACATTCCACAATACCCATCCCCATATTACATAATCTTTCCATTAGATACAAAAGAAGTTGCCAAAAATGGCATGCAAGAAGATAACAATAGCATAATCTTCCTTTTAGATCAGTGTGAAGAACAACATCCAATTACAACTATAGAACAGTAAAAAAGGACATCCTTGAACCACCCCTGGCTACAAAGAACAATTCTCCAAACCATTTATTAGTATAAGACAAAGAAGAAGAAATGAGACCATTGCAAGTGAGCCTGCCAAAATGAGAACCATGAGCAAACAAAGGATAATCCAGATAAGAAGGAGAACAAAATGGTGGAAACCTGATGGAACCAAAAGATCACCCATAAAAAGAGCCAAGCAAGCAAAAGAGAAGCAATAAACCACCGCATATACCATATAACCTACAATTTCCAAGAACTTGAAGACAACCACCACCTTCCAAGCCTCAAAAAAATCATTCGCATGAAGTAGATTGCACCCCCACCCACAAATCTCATCTTAACAAATGTGTAAGACAACCAGTAGATGTGGATATGAAGAGGAAAAAAAGCAATAAGAATAGAGAGAAATAGAGCCTGTATATAACCCAAGCAAGGTGAGAGAGAACATCATAACAACAACACCATGAAGCGAAGCACGACATCACACAGAAACTACAAAAACCAACTCACCCAAACACAATTAGCAAGCCCACAATCCAAAGGAGTGATCAATCAACAAAGCTAAAAAATACATCCAAACATAATTACCCAATCAAGCAACCAAGCTGGGAACCATGATAAAGATAAATGCCAGAGAAACAATAATGATCAACTAAAAAAGAGTGAAGCGAAGCAACCCACGATTAGTGATCAATCAAAAAGGATAAAGAGCACATCCCAACATGATTAATATAAGTAGGGGAGGAAATATGAAATCATGCTATTCCAAAGATGAGAAATGATCCAATCGAGAATAAAAGAAAGTACATTAAATTTTTACAATGCAACTTTTTTTCTTTTTCCCTATAGGCTTATTCCATGTTTTATTACTTCCTCTTACGATATCGCTTCCCTCATACTTTGGTTTGTGGTTTATTTCATCTTGTTTTCAAAATATTTTTCTAAACTAAATGGTGACATAGACTTATTCCATGTCTTCTATGTTGACTTAAAATTTATATTTTAGTGCATTATTTTTTCTTTGCTTTCAAAGACAATTTATTCACAATGGTGAGATAGATTTACTCCATATCTTCTATATCTTGACTTAAATTTTAAATTTAGATCATATTATAAAACACACTATTTTTTTGGAAAGAATTTTGTTGTGAATGGTGATAGAGACTTATTCAACCCGCACAAGCTTATTTGATATGGTTAGTTATTGTCATTTTAATTATGAAGTTACAAGTTAAATTACACATTTTGTTTTCCAACATGCACAAATCTTAGTTCACGATTTGTAATTTGTGTTTTTATACCCATTTCATGTTATCTTACAAGAATGGTTGGATTTCACAACCTTTCCTTTAGGTTACAGTATTCTTTTGGTAAGAATATAACATAACCTTCATCTCTTGGTTTGTAAGAAATATTCTTTTAAATGGCGAAATGGACTTGTTCCATGTAGATTAAAAATCGTCTTACTAAACATGAAGTAATTTTGAATAGGCTGAAAAACATGATGTGTAGTTCAACCTAGAACTTAATTTTTATAATAAAATCCTATTGAGGTGCACATACCTCTTTTTATAATGAAATCCTATTGAGGTGCACATACCTCTTTTACAATTAAATCCTATTGAGGTGCACATACCTCTTTTACAATGAAATCCTATCGAGGTGCACATCTCTCTCTCTCTCTCTCTCTCTCTCTCTCTCTCTCTCTCACACACACACACACACACACACACACACACACACACACACACACACACACACACACACACACACACACACACACACACACACACACACACACACACACACACTCACAAACTCTATCTATCCCCCCCTCTCTCACATTCTATCTCACAACCCCCCCCCTCTCTCTATTTATATTTAGGTTATAGCTTATAGGGAATAGGGTAGAGGGAGTGAGAGACCTTCCATGTCTTTCTCTCCCTTCTCAATCATCTTATCAACTAAGAAAAAAAAAAATCTTATTATATACACCTAAAAAATGGTCTGAAGATAATTAATTGAATAAGAAATTATTTAATTAATCGCCCTCCCCAAATTAATTTAATTCATCAAGATTTTGATTAAATTCTTCCTTTTCATCTACTTATTAATAAATCTAAGGATTTATTTAATAGGTTCATTTCAATAATCCACTTTGATTAATTAATTCAAATTAATTAATTCTTACCCATCAAATTCATTTCTTCTAATCTCCTAATTAATTAAAACAAGTCAATTTATAATTTGTTGAGAATTAATTAGTCTTTTCCTATTATTTGAATTTCTAAATTCAAAATACCCACATGCCTCCTCACTTCTAACCACCTAACCTAACCACTTCTAAACCTAACCCATTCCATCTAACCTTGGGTTTCATTAAACCTACCTTAGCTTGCACATCCTAACTTCCTTGTCCTAACCTCCTATGGTGTGGATACTCTCCCCTTGAGACACGTGGCATTCTTGGGCCACATGTCCCCTCTCTTGCAATCCTCTTGACACTTGTCACCATAGAGATGGCAAATGTTCCCTTTCATCCAACCTCTTCTAGAAGCCTCTTGACACTTGTCACCATAGAGATGATAAATGTTCTCTTTTATCCAGCCTCTCCTTCAACCTCGTCCAATTTCACCATTGATATCTTCAGACTTAATCTTGACCGTTGATTCCTGCCACTTCACCCCTAACCTTGGAAATCCTATAAATAGACCCCATTTTGGAGCAATAATAATCCCATCTCATTTGCATTTTAGGCATTGTTACTATAGGCATAATATCTGAGCATAGCATTTGAGCATTGTTATTATAGGAGATTGCATTCTTAGATCTAGCATAATTGTTGAATCATGTAGCTTAATCTTCTCTTTTATAGCTTAAATGCATCATTATCATCATAAATCCTCCATCTAGGTGTAGTCAAGTCACTGGAATTGCCTAACTAGATCTGAGAGCAAATTCATATTTACATTTACTAGGAGGTGATAGATCGTTTAGCTATGGTTTATCTTTCTTTGCTTTAATTTCATCAACCATGCTTGTAATGATCTATTGAGTGTTTTGTGTTGTAGCTGTAGGTATACACTTCATAGGCACAACATTTTGGCACCCACCGTGGGGCTGGAATTATCATTTTTGGCCTCTTAAGCTTCATTAACATTTATCTCTGCCTCGATCTAGTTCATAATGTCGTACAAGCTCCTTTACTGGCTCATACAAACTACTTTGTAATCTAGGATGAAAATCATTTCTCTATCATATGAGCTCATTTCTCTGTCATACGAGCTTGTTTCTGTACTCACATGATATCAAAAATATTGTCCTACGAGCTGGTAAATTGTGTCATATGACACTCTACCTCTGTGTTTTTAAATAGACTAGATTTTTCAAGGTTTCAGATTTTAATCTGATCATTACTAATGCTAACCCTGGTCTGTTTGTGAGATTTTTGGTAGCCTAACTAGTTTTTGCAGGATAATTGTCGAAGATACACTAGCCAAAGACTTATTCCAACCAAACACATCATGATTACTAATGGATCTATTTTGTAGGTTGCCTAAACGAATTCAACAAAACTTTGTGTATTTCTTAAAAAAAATTTAGGCACACTTGTTTTTTTGGCTAAAAATGAACAATCGTGTATTTTGTGTTTTTTATGATAGGCAAGTATGCTCTCACCTTTCTTAGGTGATCAAAAAATCTAGACTCATCATTTGCTTTCATTAGTGCATATCTTTAGTAGGCCTATCCTCCCGAGGAGCTAATAACTCTTAGCCATTAAGGTCAGTGAGAGGGGAATGACCTAAGTGGGAACAGCTAATGCCAAGTAATCCAACCCACTATAAAATAAATGTGATTTGATGAAAATCAATTCAATGGAAGTGCTCGGGAATAGCTCTCCTCCATACCTTCGGGTATATGAAACCTTGGTTTTCAAGGCTAGGAGACTTCTTAATTGAGTATTATACCTTGACGCACCAAATGGATCCCTTACTAGTTCTGGTTAAATTAGAAGCTACCTGATTCACCTCCAAAAGGGTGATAATCTTTGTGTAAGAGAGATAATAACTCTCCCAAGACACTTGCCATATCATTCCCCCATTAGCATTTGGAGTCGAATAATACAACATTGAGAATCCATTGTGTGAGACTCAGCAACCATATTCTGATTAGCTATTGGGTGTGTACCTAAGTTTGCAAGAAAAGGTTTTCTCTCTCAGCCAATTTCCTTAGGGTTTAGCATGATTGGAGTCACTTATCATATCATGTGTTTGTTGTGTAATAATCCCTGAAATGAAAAAAATCAGACATCTAAAACTGGAAAACATAAGCAAAACATCAAACTTCAGTGATCAAAATTTGACCACACAAACATATTTTTCATTGTCCTGTTCTCTATCATATGAGTTAGGTTCTCTGTCGTACTATCTGGTGATTTGTTGTATGAGGTTAATCTTTTGTTGTATAGTTCAGAAAGAAATGTCATACAAAACTGAGCTTCTTACATGAAATTTATGATTTGTCGTATAGTCTTGTATCTCTTGTCATTTGGAGTTGTGTATTATTTCATACGAGTCTCTGTATTTGTCAGTCTAGAGCTCTTCTTGCATGCCTTTTTTGGACCTGTCATTCTTGCCTGATCAATTTGTAGTAATCATAAACATGGGTTATCTGTCATTCTGTGCTTAAATTGTCTTTTTGGTTTTCTTGGTCAAGTTGTTAGTTGTCAAAATCAGACTCTAGAAGATAAACACCTCAATATTTTCAAGTTCTCGCCCTCAACAAGTTCAAGATCTAAATATCTCAAAGTGCATTATCACCCTCTTTAATAAACTAATCACTCAAACATAGTTTCTCATCAGGATCTATCATCCTTTATCACGAAACTAAAACATTTGGTCAGGACAATCTTGTCCCACATCATAGGATATATCGTTCCTACTGGACTTGGTTTTTATCAAATCATCATCATTGCACTCCTAAACCAAAGATCAAAAAACTTGCAAACTTTTAAACACTTGAATCATCTTTTCATGTCATATTGCACTATCACATCTACCTTGACAATTGATCACTTATCAAAACAACTTTTGGACAATCGAATTCTAGCACAATATCTAACACGCGTATGCTCATTCTAACTAGAGCTCAGAGATGATGAATCGCAGAGATGGAAATCGAAACATTGGAAACAACTATAATCATGGAACATGAAGATGAAATACAAGTTGAAGAATAAATAACAGAACAAAATATCAGAGACATCAAAAAAGATCCTCAATTCAATAAATTTATGTAGAAATTGTTGGAGGAAGAAAAAGAAAAATATTTCCTAATGTTAGCCAAATCTGGTGCTACATTCCCCTAAGATTTTGATGTAAACAAATTGACACAAAAGAAAAGTGATCCTCCTCCTAATAATGAACAATATGAGGATATCTTTGGTCTCAAAATGAATGAGGTGTCAATTCCTAGTAATACCAGAACCAATGAAGAAACTTACACACCCAAAAGAGATAAAGTAGAAATTCTGAATAACATTCAATTCAATGAAGATACAAGAAGGGCTAGAGATGAAACAAGAAGAGATCCAGATCCTCCTAGAATGCAAAACCATGGTTATGCAAGAACAAATCATGTTGATAATCCTATCACAACTCTCACGCAACAACTACAAACACTGCAAACACAGATTCAAGATATGTAAAGAGGAAATGTTAGACGATACTCACTTCAAGAAATTTGTCCTTATCCATTCAACAGAAATCTAAATATGATACCATTTCCTATAGGTTTTGAAACTCCTAGATACAAAAAATATGATGGAAGCACTGACCCTCAAGATCATATATGAGAATTTTGCACAATGAGTATGGAGTTTGCACATGAGGTTACTACTTAATGAGATTATTTCCGAAAAGCTTAACTAGACTAGCTATGGAATTGTTCTCCAAACTTCCACTTGGAATCAGATCATTTTCAGAGTTGGTGGATAAGTTTTTTTCACAATACTCTTACAACATACAACTTGAAGTAACAATTCTAGACCAATGTAATGCCAAACAAAAGGGGGGAGTACGAAAAAATGGACATATTCAATGATAACCTAAATGACCAAATGAGCTATCATCTAAAAATGCAAGGAAATCAAAGTTTCAGATAAATGATTGATAATGGAATCAGAATGGAGGAAGCCATGATAAAGAAAGGTGAATTGAAAATATACAAAGAATGAGTTCATCCTCCTAATAACAACAATCACAATGATAAGCCAAAGTTTTGGAATAGAAATCAAAATGTCATCAACGATGGAATAGTGGATAACAACAATGTGAAACCAAAGCAACCGGTTTTTAATTTATCCACTCACACAGCAGCGGCTCAACAAAACAACAATCACCAAAATGCAACTATCAAAACATTCTTTCGAAGACAATTTACAAACATTGGTGAACCCCTAGGGTCAGTATTAAAGATACTTCTCGAAAACAAATTGATCACTTTGCCAGAAGAAAGGAACTACAAACCTCAAATAAAACCACCTTGGTGGAATAATAACCATTATTGCGATTTCCATCGAAACAAGGGACATCACACAGATAATTGTCAGAAGTTGAAATATGTCATACAAGATTTGATTGATAATGGAGTAATAACTATGGATGGACATACAACAAATGAATCTCATAAAAATTTTAAGACTCCACTTCCAAACTATGAGAAAGGTGAATCATCAACAACAAATAATGGTAAGGGTAAAGTGAAGGTAAACTATGCTCATACACATGACAATGTGGTAAATGTGATTGCAGTTAAAGAAAAACAAAATCAAGAACATGCTCATGCTATCACAAGAAGAAAATCCAAAGTTGTTTTGTCAAGTCCTACAACAAACACATCATCCACTACAGCAAAACAATATAGTCTAGTGGAGCAATTATAGAAAACACCCGCACAAATATCCATCTTATAACTTTTAAATCTTTCACCTGCACACAAAGAGATTCTAGAAAGAGCATTAATTGATACAACAGTATCCAAAGATCTTGATATCGATCAATTCCAAACCATGGTGGGACACCTCACAACCCCTCATTGCTTATCATTCACTAAAGAAGATGACATGTCCCTGCAACACCCCCATAATGCTCCCTTGCATATCAAAGTCATCATTCATAAGACATGAGTTAAATGTGTCCTAATAGATGGAGGAGTTGGCTTAAACATCTGCTCTTTGAGTCTTGTCCGTGCTCTAGGTTAATTAGAAGATGCAGTTGATTCTCAAAAAATGATCACCATTAAAGCCTATGATGAAGGAGAATGTTCCTCTAAAGGAATTATGATGTTACCCATTAGAGTAGGACCTTTGTAGAAAGACACGACATGCCAAGTTCTAGATTTAGACTTATCGTATAACATACTCTTGGGAAGACCCTAGATACATTACATACAAGTTGTTCCATCTACATATCATCAGTGCTTAAAATTTCCCTACAATGTCTAGGAAATCATGATCTCAGTAGATTCAAATACATTTCAGTATTGTAGTAATCTTAAACCAATTCAAGAATTCATTGTTACTCATAATAGGGAGGTAACATCTTCGAACACACAATCCAAGGAATAATCATTTGCCTCTATTTTATCAAGTATGGAAAGCCAATGCAGCTAAGAGATCGAGGGAATGACAAATATTCAATATCACAATTACCACTTTCTCCTAAATCCTTTGGAAAACCATCAAACTCTAAACAACAACCAATTGTGAAAAGTCTTCCAATATTTGATAAAGCATTCATTAGTGTCGAAACCTTATCAGAGGAGATAAAAGACAAAGATGTGCTATAGTGGCTATACAAAGATGAAGAAGTTCAACAAAAGGTCAACAATGTCAGAATACCTACAGAAAAATATGGAAAAGGATTTAACATTCTTCAAAGGATGGGATACACTAGAACAGGTCCTATAGGAAAAAGAAAAGAAGGTATCTCAGAACCTATTTAGCCTCATACTTAGTAGACTACTGACAAAACAAGCTTAGGGTATGGACAAGTCACTCTACCAGAAAATGCATCTTTTAGTCAGCAACAAGAGGAATATGAAATAGACAAGAACAACTAGCAATTGAAAGGGAAGAAACATCAACTAAACAACAAGCACAAGCAAACATAAAATGGGAAAAGAAGCAAGCTCCAAATCAACAAGAGAAAAAAACTAAAAGAACCTCTCAAGAAGCATTAAATCTCAATCAAAACAAACATGAACCTAATACTAATTTAGGAGATCTCATAGCAAGATTGACATAACTCAATCTCAGTCCAAAAGAAGTTGAATATGAAAGAAAAAAAATATAGACAGAAAAGAAGAATAAATTCTATATGACCAAATCTGTAGATTGTAGGCTGGAAGTGATACAGATTCTAATGAATGGGAATGGGATTCCTATCACTCTAAAGAATTAGCTGAAGAAAATTTCTTTGAAGAAGATGTAGGAGTCGATGTAGTTCACACGTATGCAGGACAAACGTCAGGAACTAGTTCACTTGAATTAGAATTACATTTGGCTAACTTGGACTTAACCGAGGATGATCAGGAGTTTCTTAGGTGAGGTCATTTTGATCAAAGTACCATTCTAGAAATCGACATACATATTGAATACTTTGATACATCTATCATGACCCTTGATATCCTAAAAACATCCCAACCTGAAGATCCCTTATCTCTACTCCACCCTAAGCTTATTGATTGGGAAAATGAAGGACATACTACCATTGATACCTTTCCAAATGACCATGCCATATTTGTATATCTTAATGTAATCAAACCCGTAACAACTTTCACCAGGAATTTCAATAACGCATATTCTAGTCAAGTGGGTGCCAACTCTCCTAATTGCAAAAGTGAAAATAAAGAAAAGAATATCGAATATAATGCTGAAATCCATTTCTTGGCAACATTAGATCAAGAAAAAGTAAAAACAAAGGATGCATATAATGGTGAAAACCTCCTTGAGGTGTCAGGAGATGGGAGATTTGAGACTTTACTTGAGCACTATCAAGAAAGGTCATTTATTTTGATCGAACCAACAGAGGCAGTTAACATTGGCATAACAGAGCAACCAAAGATTCTTCATCCAACAACTTCTCTGTCTGAGAAAGAAATACAACAATATGTGGAACTCTTCAAACGATGACAAATCAATTTTTCCTGGTCCTATGTAGACAAGCCCTGATTAGATCCAGAGCTTATTATGCATCACTTAAATGTTAGTCCATGAACCAAACCAGTTAAACAGATGTTACCAAAGATGCATCCTCATATTGCTCTTCTAGTCAAGGCAGAACTAAAGAAATTATTGGATGTAGGATTCATCAGACCTATAGCTTATCCTCAATGGGTATCCTGTAATAACCCACCATAATTAACTCAACAAAATTGACCATTCTTTTGTTTTTGTGTTTGATTTATTCATTATGTTTGATTCAATCGCATACTCTGGGCATCCATCCATTTGGATTAGGCATTCATCCATCCGGGATGAGCATCTAACCATACGGGTTGGGCATTTATCCATATGGGACATAAGATTTCATCTATCCAATACAGGATAGGCATCTACCCATACGAGGTAGGCATCTATCCAATTAGGATAGGAGGTGCTCTGGCCAGAGACTTAGACTCATCGGGACCATTCGGGTCCTGAGCCACTCACTAAGCACTACACTCTTCTAACAGAAGTGCACTGAGGTCACTGTCCTTAGGAGTAATTAAATAACATAATAAAAGTTTGAATTCCACCTCAAAATTTGGCTTAAAGCCTTGGGAAGTCAAGCGAATCCATACGGGATTCCTTCCGAGTATGCATTGAATTACTTTTTCCAATTTAATTATCTTATCTTTCAAAATAGGATTCTTACTCAATCTTTTTTTACCAAGCCTAGACCCCACCCATGAACACTTGAGTACGAGGGACAACTCCATCCCAAGACTGCCTACATACCCGCTTTGGCACGGGATCAAGGCGTAAAGTATGTAGTTCTATTTTCTACTCTATGGTTTGATGTAAATTGATTAGTGGGTATGCAACCCTTTCTAGGGTCAATGTCCTAGATAGTTTCTCTGCGGTTGCTACCCACAATGGTAGCACTTAAACAAAGGCTCAAGATGGCCTATTGTTTGTGGCATAACAACTACATCCTAACACCTATCATGAGCGTCATCCTTGACCAAATTGTCAATCACCAATATCTCTTCCAGATTAAAATCAATTTCATAAAAGCATTTTACTTAACCAACCCTAAAGGGGGTTTACTATGGTTTATCTCAACGGATATAAAATCATTTAAAAATTATCTTATTAGATCATCGATCCAAGAGGGATTACACGTGCCTTGGATTTTAACTTCCAAGTGTCCCTTATTACTCCTCGATGATTTATAGGGATGATGCCACAGACGTCATTGATGTAGCTTTATTAGGCATTAAGTGCAGTAGTTCAACATGATGGCATTACCTGTAAGCGTGACCCAGAGGCACCATATATACCAAATGCTACTATGTTTTGGTTTCCATCTTCCTTTATTTAGTTTTCTAACTACAAGCTATGAAAATATCATACTTGAAAACAACTACTAATTGAACGCGCAAAATTTAATTAATTGAAATAACTACTTGAAATATAACTTGCATAACAATGACCATCATGAAACTTGCATATTAATAATTGCATGTGTGCTTGCATGAAAACGTCAATAAATGTAATTAATCTATAAGTAATTTGCATGTTATAAGAATAGTGCAACTTGCATGAAAATGTCAATATATGTAATTAATCTATAAGAAATTTGCATGTTATAAAAGTAGTGCAACTTGCATGATTAAGCAATCCAAAAATAGCGATTAAATTTAGGCATTTGATTCAAATCATATTAATGTGAATTATTTTCTTAATGCCAACTAAGTGCCCCAATGGGCCTTAATAGATCGAATGATTCTAATTATAACATAAATAATTTACAAGTATAAACTTACTATAGTTAAATAAATCGTGAATTTACTACTCAATAATCCCCAATATTTATAAAATTTTCTAAGTTAAATTTAATAACTTAAAGTTTATACTAAGGAAAAAAAAGAAAATAAAATTAACAATTTCTAATTTGCAATTTATTCATCAATATCTAAATAACTAACAATTTCTAAATAGTAATTTATATATTAATTTGCATTTTATACATTTATATCAAAAAAAAACCCAAATATAAAACACAAGGGTGAATTGCTTGGGTTTAATAATAAATAGAGGGAGAGTAGGGACCACGGGTCCCATCACCCCTGTGATCCTGCATGCACAGGCCCGCAGGGTTTAGGGGACACCATGGGCCCCTCCACTCCCTTGCGGCCACTGCCATGACAATGACCGCAGGGGTAGTGGGGGGTACCACTGTCCCCTCTGGGGGTTATAAAATCCACCACCCCTGTACGCCTCTGTCAACATTTGAAGACCGTGCTATATGCAACATTAAATTATTTTAACATTTGAAATAAATTTAACTTTGGAATAAATTTAATATAATTATAATGCAACATTAATATATATTAACATTGAAATAAATTTAATATAATTATAATGCAACATTAATATATATTAACATTTGAAATAAACTTTATATATATATATATATATATATGATTTAATATTCCCTTACTTAATGATATATAAAAACAAAAGAGAATTTATTTATAAGAACATGGATAAAATAGATGATGAAATAATTGTTTTAGATTGATTTTACAGTAAACAGGAGGGTAACATTTACACAGAGAGAGAGAGAGAGAGCTTATTCCAACATTCACTGCGAGGAAGTTTATTTCCAGATTTCATAGGGAAATTGTTTATTTCCAGAATTCGTTTCTAGTATTCACAGGAGGATTTTATTCAACTGATATTCACAAAGTTTTCAACCAATATTCACAGAGAGATTTTATTCAACTCATTTCACAGAGAGATTTTATTTAACCAATATTCATAGAGGGATTTGTTTAACTAATAATCACATAAAAGAATTATTTAACTAATAATCTTGGAGAGATTAAAGAATGAGGTTCAGATTTTCATTCGAAGAACCAGAGAATTGAAAAAGATTCAATCACACAGGGAAGAATTTTAATCTCAGAAAGAGATTTTAAACAAATAAAAGAATATGATTTTCTTTTTGCTAAAATCTTTGAAAACAAAAAACAAAAAAAACAAGATCATGTGCATATTTTCTTAAGGGAAATAAAATAAATAAATAACTATCCTTTGCATGCACTATATGAAAGCATTATCATTATTATTTATCTCCAAATAAAAGATTTAAAATCTAATAAAATAATTTCTTTATATAAAGGAAGATCTATAACTATTGATAATACGAATTCCTCATAAGTAAATGTGAAATAACAAGGATAGAACCTAGTTTATCAAGCTTGATGTTGAATCCACTGTTTATCCTTTTGATCCTTCCTTGCAACTTGAGGGAAATCCTTCAACAACAACTTAAAAATTCCTGCAACAAAAAATAGACTACCAAAGAAGATCTACTTCTAAAACTTGGGGAATTTTCTTCAAAACATAATCAACTCCCTTCTTTGAAAATTGCATATAATTTTATAAGAAATTTCCCCTCCATTCCACTATCTAGAAAATTTAATTAAAAAGGAGATTCTTTCCCAATTTTGGACTTCATGCAAATTGATTAAACTTAGTGGGGGAGTTACATGCAGGGTGGTGGAGAATCCTCTAGAAGTTTCTAATTCTTCCTACAACATGTGCCATAATTGGAAGTGGAAAATAGATAAATAAAAATAATGTATATTTTCCATGTGTGTGTGTGTCTGTGTATTATTATTTTCATTTTTTTTATAACATTTATTCAATCATTTAAATAGCTTATCCAAAAATATAATAAAATTGTATTTTAAATCCAAAAGTGATAAAGGAGGGTTGTGACATCCTCCCCCCCTTAATTTGTGCATCATCCCGATGCACTTATTGAATACATCCAAAAGAGTCTATAGTTCATGATTAAAACAAAAAAGGAAACAACTGCTGCATTTCCTTAGTATCTTCCCATGTGGCATTCTTTTCATCATACTAGTCCCATTGTACTTTGCACTAATCAACCTCTCTGTTGCGCAACTGGCACTGGCACCTCTCCAAGATTTTGAATGGCTCGATCATTATTCCTCCCATTTCTTGGACATGTAAAGCATCCCAATTCAAAATGTGTTTCTCATCAAGTACATACTTTTTAAGAAGAGATACATGGAAGACATCATGGATTCGGCTCAACTAAGGAGGTAAGGCCAACTAGTATGCAACTGGATTGATCCTTCCTAATATCTCAAAGGGTCCAACATAACGATGTGCAAGCTTAGTCTTTTTCCCAAACCTTATGGAACTCTTGTGTGGCCTAACCCTTAGGAAGACTTTCTCTCCCACCTCAAACTCCCTTGGTGTCTTGTTTTTGTCTACATAACTTTTCTGCCTATCTGAGGCTTCCTTCAATCTTTGCCTAATTTCCTTAGTTTTCCTCTCCATCTCTTTCAACATATCTTGTCCAACAATCACTATATCTTCAAGACTATCCCAACTCAAAGGTGTTCGACATGGTCTACCATACAAAGCTTCGAAAGGTGCAATTCCCAAAGATGTTTGATATGTATTATTGTAAGCAAACTCTACCTGAGGTAGGTACTCTTCCCATTTCTTCTGTTGGTCCATGCAATACATGCGAAGTAGGTCTTCCATAATTTGATTTGTCCTTTTTGTCTAACCATCGCTTTCAGGATGGTATGCAGTAATAAAATTTAGTTGAGTTCCTAGAGCTGATTGAAGAGTGGTCCAAAACCTTGAAGTGAATCTAGCATCTCTATCTGATATGATTTTCTTTGGTATTCCATGCAGCCTAACTATTTCCTTAACAAAGCGCCTAGCCAAGGTAGGTGCATCATCCGTCAGATTCCCTGGTATAAAGTGTGCCACCTTAGTGAGTTTGTCAATTACCACCATTATTGCATCATGCCTAGAAGGTGACATGGGTAACCCTTGCACAAAATCCATGCTAATAACTTGCCACTTGTGTTGAGGTACATCATGTAACTGTAACAATCCAATTGGATGTGTATGTTCTACCTTTACTCTTTGACACTCCAAACATTTAGCCACATACTTGACAACATCATTCTTCATCCCTTGCCAAAACTATAACTTCTTTAGATCTGCGTAAAGTTTGTTAACTCCTAGGTATCTTGAATAAGGGGCATTATGAACCTCCAACAAGACTACTTCCCTTAAGTTCCCTAAATTAGGAATATAGATTCTATTATTGTATCTAAGCAACCCATCTTCATCTAATGTATACCCTCCAATTTTAGGATTGGTTCGATTGTATTCTAAAGTCAATTTGACTTGCTCATACCATGGGTCGTGTCCTTGTTCATCCATTACTTGCCTTTTGAAAGAAGTTTTGAATGTTGCTATAGTCATCAAGTGTCTCCTCCTACTTAAGGCATCTACCACCCTATTTTCCTTCCCCTTAATATATTCAATTTCAAATTCATATTCACTTAGAAACTCTAACCACCTTCTTTGTCTAGCATTTAAGTGGGGTTGGGTAAAGATGTACTTTAGTCCTTGGTTATCTGACTTTAACTCAAAGGGCTTCCCTAGTAAGAAGTGTCTCCATTTTTGTAGGGCATGCACAATCATTGCCAACTCTAAATCATGGGGTGCATAATTGACTTCATGATTCTTTATCTTCCTGGATTCGTAAGCTACTACCCCTTCATCTTGGACAAGTACTCCTCCTAAACCTTAAATAGAAGCATCAGTTACGACTGTGAAGTGTCCATTCGGATTTGGCACCTTTAGAATGGGTGCTGAAGTTAGTTTCCCTTTCAAAATTCGGAATGCCTTATCACTTTGTTCTGTCCACACAAACCTTTTACCCTTCCTTTGTAATGAGGTGATGGGGTTTGCTATCTTAGAGAATCCTTCCACAAACCTCCTATAGTAACCTGCTAGCCCCATAAATCTTCTTACCTCTGAAACATTTTTAGGGATCGGCCATTCTACTATTGCCTTTATTTTATCTGGATCAACTGCTATTCCTTCCTTTGATATTATATGCCCAAGGTAGTGAATCTTTTCCTCGAAGAAGGCACATTTTGACAATTTCCCATATAACTTATGTTCTCTCAACTTTTGCAAAACAATTTGTAGGTGCACTAAATGTTCCTCCTCATTCCTAGAGTAAATCAATATGTCATCAAGAAATACCAAAACAAATTTATCCAAGTAGTCATGGAGTACACTATTCATTTGGTTCATAAATGTAGCTGGGGTGTTGGTTACACCAAAAGGAACTACTGTGAATTCATAATGCCCATATCAAGTCCTAAAAGTTGTTTTCAGAATGTCTTCCTCCTTAATTTTGAGTTGATGGTACCTTGACCAAAGGTCTATCTTTGAGAAAACTTCTGCTCCTTTCATTTGGTCAAAAAGATCCTCTATGCGAGGTAAGGGATACCTATTCTTTATTGTGACCTTGTTCAACATCCTATAGTCGATGCATAGTCTTAAGGTTCCATCCTTCTTCTTGACAAATAAGGCTGGCACTCCCCATGGTGATACACTTGGCCTTATTAATCCCTTAGCTAAGAGTTCCTCTAATTGCATTTTGAACTCTTGTAATTTAGTTGTGTTCATTCGGTAAGGTGCCCTTGATAATGGTTCAGCTCCTGGTAGTACTTCGATAAAAAAGTCAAACTTCATCTTAGGGGGTAATTCGGGTAATTCTTCTGGAAAAACATCCTTGAATTCTTTTAAGAAAGGGGTATTTTCAAAGGTTGGTGTATTTTCCTCTTTTCCTTCATCAATTTCAACCATATAGATTTGGCCTCCTCTTTTTCTTTCCTTCTTTAATTGCATGGCTGATATGGTTTCTACATTAATGGATTTAAACTTTCCTTGGATTTTGACCCTTTTTCCCCCATCATCCAAACATTCAACAACTTTGTTATAGCAATCTACATTATCTTGATGGTCTATTAACTAACTCATTCCAATAATTACATCATATAATCCTAGGGGTGCCACATAGAGATCTACCCTTGTTTCAAACTTAGGAAATTGTACCCTTGCTCTCGGCAAACACTTAGTTACTTCCCTAGTTTCCTTATCCCCATATTGAACCATCCATGATGACCCCATTTGATTAACTTTTAATGCATATTTGATTACTAATTTAGGTGAGATGAAACATTTAGATGATCCAGTATCAATTAGAATTGAAATTGGTTGTTCAAATAGTGTACCTGTAGTTTCCATGGGAACATTCTGGTATCTTCCTCTTCGGTTCCTAACTGCTGCATGAATCCTTTGTTGGGGCCCTTGTTGGGGTTGATTGGCCCTAATCTGTCCTTGCATCTTAGGACACTCTCTAGCAAAGTGGTTTCCCCCACACATGAAGCATCTACTTGGAGGACCCCTCCTGCCTTGATTCCTAGGGGGATCATTCCTTGTTTCATTGGCCCTGGGTGGATAAGTTACCCTGTTCTGCTGGTCATTCCTATTATAGTTGCCTTTGTTATTATTGCCCCTGTTATTATTATTATTGTTTCCATTCCTCTGATATTGATTAGGAGGTGGCCTTCCTTCAGAAGAATTATTCCTTTGACCTTTGTTGAAATTAGTGTTCCCATTGAATTCCTGCTTCCTTTTAAATGAGTGGTTCCCATTATAGTTCTGCCCTGCCAGTGTTTGAATCTTCCTCTCTTGCCTTAGAGACTTTTCAAGTACTTCATTCATGTTTTTGGGTCCATGCATGTCAACCTATGCCCCTATGTTGGTATTTGGCCCCAAAATGAACTTCCTTGCTTGACCTTCTTCATCTTTCTGGTACATAGGTACATATTTAAGCAACTTGGTGAACTTATCCCAATATTGTTGAATGGATAGGGGCCCTTGACGTAGATTATGGAATTCTATCACCTTCTCATCAAAGAACAATTGAGGGAGCCACCTCTCTTGGGAGTGGTGAATAAATTGATCCCATGTGACCATATCCCTGCTATACCCATTTTGTTCCATGGTGTTGGTCCACCAACTAGTTGCCTCCCCTGTGAGTTGATAGGAACCCCATAAATCCTTGGTTGTTTCACTAAAATCTCTTAGTTCAAAATACTTTTCCATTTCATTTAACCAATTCTCAGCTCCTTCACCAATTTGCCTCCCATCGAACTTAGGAGGGGTGATTTTCTTTAAGTCCTTGGAGAGTTCCAATATGTTATTTTCTTTTCTATTACCCATCATATCCCCTTGATTGCTACCAGGGTTTCCATTTTCGGTACCACTTCTATTTTCAAAGTCATTCTGCCTTTCCCTAAGGTCCTGCATTGACTGTTCCAAGAAGTTGATTTTATCTCTTTGTTTGGTTAGAAGGTCAATTATAGCTTTGACCCCTGTAGACACTTATAAATAATTATTTTAATTATTTTTTAATTCCTCACATAATTAATTAATTAATTATGTTAATTAAAATTCTTCTTAATATTAATTAAATATAATTAATATTGTCACTATAGCATATGATTGATTTATTTAATAAATCAATCCCTTTCTTTATTCTTCTAAAAAATCAAATCCTCACAAATATTCCTCTTAGCTAATTAATTTCAATTAATTAATTAACCTACATGATTCCTACAAATCATCTTCTTAATTCATCACTAACCTAATAAATTCTTCTAGAAACTCCCTAAACTCACTTAACATTATTCTTTTAGTCAAATTCTCCTACAAATATAAATCCCACCTAACATTTTCTCTAATTCCCCTCCTAATGAGTCATTAATGGCTAATCATCATGATTAGCCACAAAGTCAACTCTTTGTCCTTTCATCCAGCCACTAGCTTTAAATGCTCTTTTTCTAGATGAATGTAAGATTTTCGAAATCTTACATTCCTCTAGGCATTTCCTTCTCCCAAGGAATTTTTAATTCTTTTTTATTCTTCTAATCCCCATAATATCCATTTTTGGAGAATTCTTAATTCGTCCAATGCATCTTGTAGAGTGTGGAGATACGAAATGCCTTTTAAGGCATATTTCTTGGTCTCCACACCCTCTCTTGGACCTTGTGTGACCTCACAAGTAAATCTTAGCCCTTCATCTCGAATTCATCCTAGCCATCCGTTTTCTTCTCCTCTTCCTATAAAATAGGGTTCCATCCCTTCATTCAAAAACATCTTGAAATTCAGTAAGCTTATGCTGCCCTTTTGAGCCCAGGATCTCATCCTTATCATTCATCCTTATCATTTGTGTACAATATTGGAGAGCCATCCACATCCAAAAATCAAAGGAGCACATCAAGTGGAGCATCATCAAGGGGCGCCTTCACTTCATCAAGCTCAATCCGAAGGAGAAGGTAAAATAGCTAGGTGAAATGGTCTTTTTATGATATTTAGCATTCTGCATGTTTATTTCGTTATGTTTTGATCAGTTTACCTTTTAAGACTATATTTTTTCCCTCTTCATTTTGGCACGCCCGGTGGGACTCACGTCCCTGAGAACTAATGTTATTGTTTTTTTTTTTAAGGTTTTTGTGAGTTGTGAGATGCAGGTTCTAGAATAGCGCGACTGCAGAAACAAATATATATATATATCTTTTTTGCAGGTTCCAGAATCGTGGCTCTGCATTTCTGCGCGATAGCTCCTCCTTATTCTATTTTGTTTCTTTCTTCTTCTTTTTTTCTCTATTTCTGTTGCAGCACGACAGCTCTGTTATCTGATTGGTTATTTGATTTGTTGTCTGTTTTGTTTTAGTATAATCTGTATGAAAGTAGGAGAGTATGCTCTTGTCTATATAGACAATCAGAAATCCAGATTTTTCACTTTTCTATTCTGTTTAGCACGACTGTATGCTCTAACTGTAGGAAAGTGTGAAAATAGGAGAGTATGCTCTTGTCTATCTAGACAATCATAAATCTAGACCTTTGACACTTTTCTATCTATGTAGTGCTACTGTCTATTTTGTTAATCTGTCTGAAAATTTTAGGCGCTAACTATAGTCTGCATTTAATTTATTTATTTCCTGTTAACTGCTCTATTTAAATATGATCTGTCCGCCCGCAGGAAAGTGTGAAAGTAGGAGAGTATGCTCTTGTCTATCTAGACAATTAGAAATCCGGACCTTTGACATTTTTATTTTATTCTGTTTAGTGCAACAATTTGCTCTATTAAATCTAGGGTTTTTGTTTGCTCTATTAAATTTAGGGTTTCTGTCTGCTATGTTAAATCTAGGGTTTCTGTTCTGTTAAATTTAAGGTTTGTCTGCTATGTTAAATCTAGGGTTTCTGTTCTATTAAATTTAAGGTTTTTGTCTGCTCTATTAAATCTAGGGTTTCTATTCTGTTAAATTTAGGGTTTCAATTCTGTTAAATTTAGGGTTTTTGTTCTGTTAAATCTAGGGTTTCTATTTTGTTAAATTTAGCGTTTCTGTTCCGTTAAATCTAGGGTTTTCTATTTTTTTGCCATATCTTCTTTATATTGACTCTATTTCCCTTCAAACTTCACCATATTCTCTACATTACCATTTTCCACATTTTCTTCCTTGGAGGCCTTATCTCAAAAATCCACTTTTTGAAGCCCAAAATCCCATATTTCTCTATTTTTAGGGTTTTCCATAACTTCTTCCCTTTTCATCCAATCACCTCCAAATTTTTCCCATATTATCCATCTTCAACTTTTGCTTTTTTGTCCCTCTTGGACAAATTTTCCCATTCCTTCATCTCTCCTCCAAAATCCCCATTTTTTCACTTGCATATCCCTTAGAAAGTGGTAAAAACCTAGTCAAACCCCATTTACCCATCAAAGCTTTCTTCAAATCCACATTTGTCATTAGTAAAAAAGTTGTTATTCATGTTTTTCTATTTATTCCCAAAAAATTAAAAAAATTTATATTTTTGTCATTTTGTTGATTTTTTGCAGGACGCTTGTTGAAGACTATTTTTTCCAAACTACTAATCAAGTTGTTTTGCAGGATGCTTTTTGAAGACTCCATTTTTCAAACTACTAATCAAGTGGTTTTGCAGGTTGCCTAGTTGATTCAACCAAATATTGTGCATTTATTTAAATTAGGCACCTAGATATTAATTAAAATGGAATGAACCATTGTCTTATGTGTCTTTAAGAAAAGCGTAAAGGTAGGAAAGTATGCTCTCATCTTATTAGATGATCAGAAATCCAGACCCTCCAACCTTTTCTTGTTTGATTGTGTGTTTATCTCTAGCGGGCCTACCCTCCCAACTTGCTCTTTGAGAAGGTAAGAGGGGAATGACCCAAGTGAGTACACCCGGACCTGGGGTTCCCAACTCACTATAATAAATAGGCCATTGACTACGAAAGGGTTAATGGTTGGGGCTATATGAGAGTTCACTCTCACATTGGGTGCTTAGTAGGATCCTAGAGATCTCAATCATGCTTGCATGACTACTAAGTTCTTGGTGCTTCGTTGGGCTATAGGCATCAATTGCGCTTGCGCAACTTCGAAGGGTAGCTCCTAACGGGAAGACTTACTAAACACCTTGTTCATAGTGGCCAGAAACCCTCTAGTCATTGGTGCAGGAGGTTAGACCTCTGAATCGGCCCATATTCTTACGGCCCTTAGTAGAGACACAAAGTTTGCCATGAGGAGTTTTCATGGGAATTGATGCTTGGCTGCCCTGAGAAGTGAGTGCCGTGGAGGGGAGCCAGTGGGGTCAAGCATCTAAGTGTCCACTCTGGGTAAGCGTAGATGGGAAACCAATTGGGATTCAATGACTATTGTCCTTGCCAGCCTTAAGAATATTGTATATGAGCATGAGTGTCTTTGAGATAATAGGCATTTAATCATTGTGTTTGCTTTGTTTGATACATACTTGCCAAGAGTAGACTAAAAACACATCACTATCTCCAAAAAACTTTGCAAAAATATTTGTCAAGACACAAACAAATTGTCCAAGTTATTACCCACACCAAGTTCAAAATTGCGTCAAAACTCCGTCCATCCCATTTTTCATAAGCCTAAGAGAGAAGCTAAGAGGTTATCCTCTACGTCAACATTCAAGTTTGTCCCTTGAAACACCTACTATCATCCAAATCAGGGTGGTCATATCTCTTCATACAACTTGCCATTTAAATAGATCCTTCATGTTCATGCCAAAGACAACCTAGTCATCAAGTTTTCTTCTAAACCATCACTACCATACCTTCTTCATCAATCATCCTCAAATTTCTTAAGTCCTTTCATCACAAATTTCTTAAGTCCTTTCATCCTCAAATTTCTTAAGTCCTTTCATCACAAATTTCTTAAGTTCTTTCATCCACAAATTTTTTAAATCCTTTCATCCTCAAATTTCTTAAGTCCTTTCATTCTCAAATTTCTTAAGTCCTTTCCTCACAAGTTCCTAAAATCCTTCCATCACAAATTTTCTAAGTCATTTCATCACATTTTTCCTAAGTCTTTTCATCACAAATATTGTGTATGGTCGCAACTCGATCCCAAAAGAAAAAGATGGTTGATCAACAATATGGCATGCCAGACATTGGTGTCCTATATGAAGATCCCACGCAAGATCATACACAAAGTGGGAAACCAAGCGATCAAGATCAAAGCCAAAATCTTGACATGGTTAACCAAGATGAACTTTGTCCAGAAGTGCAAACTTTCCTAGCGGATTCTTATAACCAAGAGATGATAGAAAAGTTTATTAAACACAATCCTACTGCACTTCTGAAAACTCTTCTTGAACATGGAGCTCAACTTCCACCTGAATTTAATAGATCCGCTCTTGTCCAACAACCACAAGGAGACCTTGCTCCCACACAAAGTGCTGCACCTACTATTCAAACTCAATCAATTGCAGCCCCATCAATCATCCAAGCCCAATCAATGCCACCCGTGACACCTCCCACCATGATCTCTATCCCGCCTTCTTCATCCTTACCATCCATACCACTATCAAATCCAATCTCATCCATTCTCCAACAAACTTCTATACCACCTCCTTCTATTCAACCACATATTTCTATTCCACAAACTTCCCTTTCTCCCAACAATGTCACAAATTTTATCCAGACCGCATTCAATCCTGTCACAACAGTTGGCGGATCACAACCAACTATCACACGAACCCCAGCAACATCAGTCATCACATCCCACATTCCCACTTCCTCATCATATCAATATATTGGTGGTGGTGCACCTTATTTAGTTCATCCAATGCTTGGGGCAAATACAATTCATCAATATCAAAGTCCACAACAAGACCTCATCAAGGAAATTCAAGACATGAAGAATATCATCAAAAATATGAAAGAAAAGACTACTAAAAGGAAAGCTTACTCATTCGAAGAGTTTTGCCCTTGTCCTTATGACCCATCTATATCAGTTGCATCGTATCCCCCAGGATTTGAGATCCCTAAATTTACCAAGTATGAAGGCAAAGGAGACCCCCGCGACCATGTCCACGAATTCCACATCTTATGCCAAGAAGTCTCCTATAGTGACCTTTATCTTCACAGACTCTTTCCCAAGAGTCTCACGGGAGACGCCCTGGCATGGTTCTCATCTTTACCATGAGGTTCCATTGTCTCTTTTCCAGACCTAGCAGAAAAATTTGTCGCCCACTATGCATACAACATGGGTAATGATGTTTCTATGATGGACCTATGTAATACAAAACAAAGGCCTGGAGAAACTTTTGCCAATTTCCTACAAAGATGGCGACATCTTATCAAAAAATTCCAGTGGGACATGCCAGAACAACATCAAATTGAACTATTTCAAAAGAACTTGGTGCCTGAACTTTCAAGACCTTTAATATCTCAATGTATAAAATCCTTCCAAAAATTGACTGATAAGGGCCTCGCCCTCGAACGTGTCTTGTTGGAGTAAGGAACCTTGAAACATTACCAGAAGTCATCACAAAGTTCTTCCTCTTATCATAACGACAAGCCAAAATTCTGGGCTAAAAATAAAAACATGGTCAATGATGGTGTAACTGATGTGAAGCGGGTCCAAACCATGGCCACTCCCCCAAAATCCACCACCAATATTCATCAATTCAACAATCAAAATAATTCAAGTCAATCTCAAAAACCTCACAACAATGTCTCAATCCAAGGATGACCACCCCAATCGAATAACAGGACTCCAAGAGATTTCACTCCTCTTGCTGAGCCTATTGAAGTGGTGTTTCAAAAACTTGTCCAAGCAGGTATAGTGGTTTTTCCAATCACTCGCCCGTTTGATCCCAATCAACCTAAACCAAAATGGTATAATGAAAATGAGTATTGTGAATACCATTGTATCAAGGGACATGATACACGAAAGTGTATGAAACTGAAGATCTACATACAAGATCTCATTGATAGAGGTGAGATTGAGGTAGCAAATGCAAAACCTGGTAATAACAATGACAAACTCAAAATGTACCAAGAACCCTTCCCAAAGCATGATAAAGGAAAAGGCTCATCATCTAACGTAATGGATTATGACTATGCTAATCACGTAACCGGTTTTGATTTTTTAATAAGTCACATTGAACCTACAGACAATCATGTCAATGTCATAACCATCTAAGGAGTTAATCCTCCTTCTTCCCAAAGCAGACCAAACCTGGCTAGAATAGTCATTCAAGGTGCCATGCCTTCCACCTCCCATTTCCAGAATGACTGTAATGCAACTACACACCGAGGAAGAGTCACCATCCAAGGAGTTCCTCCCCCACCAAACCCTCCACCCATGTCTTCCACCTGCCGATATGACCTCCTTGATCAACTTGGGAAGACACCCACGTAGATCTCCATTTTGGAACTTCTCAAGACTTCTCCAGTCCATAAAGAAATTTTGGAACAAGCCCTTCTCCAATCACGTGTCCCTGATAACATCAATGCCACCCAATTTCAAACCCTCATTGGAAACCTTGTTGCCCAGCAACACATTGTATTTAACTCCAAAGATGCTCCCGCAGATGAGGACCATAACAAACCTTTGCACATCGAAGCTCTCATCCACAAGCACAAGGTCAAATGAATTCTGATAGACAGTGGATCCGGGCTTAATCTGTGTACATGCAAATTGATAAAACAATTGGGACTTTCTGAGGATCTGATAGACACATCAGGAAGGATCACAATAAAGGCATATGATGATGCAGAAGAATTTCAAAGGGCGTGATCACATTACCTCTTCAAGTGGGCCCCATTACAATTGAAACCCCTTGCCAAGTACTAGATCTTGATCTCCCCTACAACATTCTCCTCGGGAGGCCATGGATTCATTCCTTGCAAGCCGTACCCTCCACCTATCACCAATGCATCAAATTCACCTATAATGGAAGAGTGATCACTATCAAAGGTGATCCCCAACCTTTTCAATATTGCAAACTATTAGAGGGGAAGCATCCATATCATTGCCCACTAAATAGACCGTCGCCAATGCTTCCATCTGACACATCAAATGTTGCCTCCACATCATCCCAACCAAATAATCAAATCAAGATCTTGGATAATGGCTGTGGAGAATACAAATTGGAGGACATCTTATTAATAGGAAACCTCCTTCTCTCTCCTAAGTCATTTGGCAAACCAAAAGAGCTAAAAAAAGACCCGAAACCAGTCATGCAATACCAAAGCACCACCTTCCAGAAATGGGGCCCACTTGATAACGAGAACCTCGAAGCAGATATCTCTTCATGGCTGTACCGGGAAGAGGATGATGATCCAACAAGAATATCCAAAGAAATGTATCCAAAAGCATTTGCCATAGTTGAAAAAATGGGTTACAAAGGACATGGTCTGGAACCAGAGGAGAAAGGAAGAAAAGCACCCATAAATCCTATCTCCTACAGATACAACAGAGGCTTGGGGTACACCCCGGTGCCTAAGATTACTATCACCGGTGCCCCTTCTAGTCCTTCTTTGGATATCAAAAGTGCTGACGAAGAGGAATTCCATGAAATGCCTTATGAATATGAGAAAGATACCTTCTTTGATGCTTACATCAATACCATCACCCCCGTAACCCCTCCCACTTCACATGAGCTACATCTTGTCCATCCTAAACTCATTGACTGGGGCCAACGAGACAAACCCAATTTAGATATCTGCGTCGACGATAATGCTCTCATTGCTCTCCTAACAACACAAAATATGGAAGACGGTAATAGAATTGAGGGTATTCAACTACATGAAAAGGGATACTTTGGTAGTCAAGTCAATGCCCTTATCCACAAAAAAGATAATAAAAGAAAAAGATATGATTTCCTAGGTGAAAACCTCCCTGAAGCGCCTTTGGATGAACAAGAAATAAAAACAAAGGGCATATTTGAAAGTGAAAACCTCGAAAAGGCACTTGATGATGAGGGATTTGACCTCCCTACCATTGGTTACCTTCCACAGGACAAATCAAATTTGTTGATAGAAGAAACAGACAGCATCAACATGGGCACTGAAGTCATTCCAAAAAATGTGCTCATTGCTAAATCCCTCACTGAAATCAAGAAACAAGACTTCATCAACTTCCTTACAGAGGTTAAAATCAATTTTGCATGGTCCTATTCCAATATGCCAGGGTTGGATCCTACCTTGGTGGTTCACAATCTCGCCATTCACCCAGATGCAAAACCTGTAAAACAAAAACTCTGCAAAATGCACCTGCATATTGCTCTCTTGGTCAAGGCAGAACTTCAAAAGTTGTTAGATGCAGAATTTATCAAACCCATAGACTACACTGAATGGGTCTCCAACATTGTGCCTGTCGGCAAACCTACTAGAGGCATCTGCATTTGCATAGATTTTCGAGATCTAAATATAGCTTGTCCTAAAGATGATTTCCCGCTTCCAAACATAGATATGATTGTGGATCTTACAGCAGGACATGAAATGCTATCGCTAATGGATGGGTTTTCTGGATACAACCAAATCAGGATAGCAGATGAGGATCAGCATAAAACCGCATTCACAACAACATGGGGTACTTTCTATTACCAGGTCATGCTTTTTGGCCTTAAAAAAGTTGGAGCTACATATCAACGGGCAATGACAACAATTTTTCATGACTGTAGCATCCTAAAATTGCGACACTTGTAATTTCGACTGCATTTGGGTCTTCACGATGGCGATGCAACACTGAACCTGAATGGAGACCCCGAAACTTGTTCATGACGTCAAAAACTGCATTTTTCAGCACCCTGGCCTGATCCTCCTTGCACCCTGTTGTCCCTGGAGGTGGGACCATGGCACCTAGCACCCTGGTCCTTCAGGACTAGGGTGCCTAGCACCCTGGTCAATGACCCTATTTTTGGGCCCGGTCTCCTTTGGGTCTCGGGTCTTTATGTTTGCAAATTGGAAAATAATGTTTCCTGGTCAGCCTAAGGTCCGAAAAATCAGTCTTTCAACCCTAATTAACAAGTATATAAACTACATTTTCCTCTCCCATTTTGGTAGATGAACAGAGGGAAAAACATACATAGCGGAAGCGATATTCAAACATTCAAGTATTCAAGCATTCCTTCAAGCAATTGAGCATTCTAAGTCTCCATTCAAGGCTAAGTGTTGCATTCAAGACAAGGATTCAACCATTGAAGAGGAGATCACATACAACATACAACATACAACAACATTTACACCTTCGCATGTAAGAATACAAAAATTCTTACAACAAGGTACTAGTACTTGTTTTACATTACAATCATTTACATTTACAGCAATTTCTCATTTCTTGGTTAATTCCAAAACCTGGGTTTGACCTAAGGGAAAACCCCTAATCCCTAACCCCCCAATCATCCTCTCTTTTCTGTGTGTAGGTTATAGGTACACGGTTGTAATTGAAGATCTGGAATCCTTGTGCAGAGACGAACAGATCCCCCTTCGTTTCGTGGATTTTTCGGAGGACCATGTGCACATCGGGCGCCATCGTCTCGTCAACTTTCGCTCAAATTTGCAGGACAGCTCCATCTTGAAATTTTACTGCTAATTCCAGGTCCGCAACTTCATCCCATATTCCTATCTCTGTTTATAAGTGAATCTTTCTCACTTTTCATGCATTTCTAGCTTAATCCTTCTATCTACATTCTTTACAAAAGAGGGTAGCCTTGCTGTCTTAACCCTTGAAACTCATTTAGAATCCAATCTTGCATTGTGTGGGATTGGATCTTGTGGGTTTCAACCCCTCTTTTGAATGTAAAGTCTCCCCTAAGTGAAAACTGTCAACCCTAGTGACCTCCTTCCCCTCTCCTCGGAGTGGTGGGGGGAACACTTAGGGTTCGCTCGCGATTTTTCGCTTTACATTTTGGTGAACCCGACGTGAACATCCTTTCTGATTATTCATGGTTAGATCTGAAAATTGGATGCCTTGATTACATTTCCATGTTTGATCTTTTGCAAATTTTAGAGGTTAATTGCATAAAAACCCTAAATTTTCTTTTTAGTAATTGAGCTTGTGAAATGTTTAATTATTAATGCTTGTTTCAGATCTACCCTTCTATTACAAATTGTCAATTTATATTTGTGCTTTAATTCTGAAAATTAAGTGGTTAAGTGTCAAAACCCTAATTTTTAAAACCCTCTTGATTCAACCTTTGACCGATGATTTCACTGATCAAAACACCTCCAAATCAGCTGTAACTTTGGATTCCGCAACAAAATCATAATATCTTTCATCCTTGAAAATTCAGAAAAAAGTTGCGAGGACCGTGTGCACCCCGAGCGCCATCGTCCCCGACATTTTTTCTGAAATTTCGGGAGTTAGATCTTACTGTATTTTTCTGCTAAAATCCAGAATTTTGGCTGATTTTATCAATTACAACACTTTCAAAATTAAGGTCAAAGTTGGTCTAGGGATTCCTTGGACTAAGGCTTCTAATCATTCAAAAATTATTGAAATTGAAATACATGTCAAAATTGTGTTTCTTGCTATCCTAAATCTGAAAAGTGTGTTGGCATTCATTCGAAATTTCAGTGCTTTATTCAAATTCTTGCAATTTGTGACTTTTGAAATTAAGTGTTTAATTACAACAACTTTGATTTTCGCTTTCAAAATCAAATTTTGCGTGAAATTGAGTCAACTTTTAAAATTCAAAACTTGCATTGCTTTTGGTATTCTCTCTAAAATCATAAAAATCCAAAATTTCAGTTTACCTCTCTTTTTCAAAATTCAAATTTTGCATTTTTCAAAAATTTTGGTAGGGTTCAATTTTGAGATTGCAACATTAATTTGGCCTATCTACAGATCGTAAAATCATTCAATTTTTTCAGATTAGCTTTAAAATCATCATAACTATCATCCCTGCAAATTTCGAAAAAAGTTGCGAGGACCGTGTGCACTCCGAGCGCCATAGTCCCTGACATTTTTTTTGAAATTTCGAGAGATTGTCATGATTGCATTTAACAGCTTAAATCTAGGAGATTGGCTGATTTTATTGAAATTTGCTACCTCTAAATTCAAAATTTTCTCTCCCTCTCTAGTGCATGAGTTTTACAACAATAAGCCCTACTTACACTATTCCCGTTAGATGAAGCCTTAGAATTAAGTCTTTCCAAGGTTTAACTACCGAGGAGATGGAACCTAATTTGAATGGCCTTTTTAACGAGGACACAGGTAATTCCTCTAATCCTCTTAATGATGAAGAAGCTCTCCATGAGGTTTCTATAGAACAACTTTCGAAATTGGATAACCAATTTGATGATTTTCAGCAATGGATGTCTCTAGAGTATCCCGATAGTCAAGCTCTTTCTTTAATTGAGGGTCTAAAATGTATGGTTCAAAGTGATAAGAATGGAATTGATATTTTGCATGGTATTGCACACATTGTGGATTCGAATGTGATGCCTATGAAGAGTTGTGCTGAAACTTTAGGTTATACACAACCTCCCACTCAAGTCAATCATTCTATTCCGTTGACAACTTCTATTGCTAGTATACCTACTTTTACATCAAACATAATGACTACTTCTATACAAGACATTCCGCCTATGATCACCAGTCATGGGGGCAATCCTTCTTCTTCAATTAACCCTCTTCCTTCATTTAATCTGACTTCTTCATTCATTCCTTCAATAAGTGTTCCTATTACATCTCCACAAATGAACTTGGCACAAGGGGGCAATTCATTTAACCATTTCATTCCTCCTTGTAGTGTTCCTCCTTTCCAATCATCTCCTATGACTAACTATCATAGTGTCCCGCCACCTTACTCTCAATCAATACCTTCTTTCAATAACATAATACCTCCATCACAATCTAACACATCTAATATGAATTCTTCGACAGAAGCGACCATTAACAATCTTGCACAAACTGTCTCTTCATTACAACAACAAATTGCCTCTATGAATCAATCTAAGTTTAGTGTGCCCACATTTGATGTTGCGAGCCCACTTTCTCTTGACATTGTTCGAGCTATCCCTCCTAAACATGTTGAAATCCCGCATTTGGAGCTTTATAATGGTAAAGGTGATCCTCTAACACATGTTAAGACTTTTCAAACAATATGTACCGATTTTGCTTATGACCAAAGGTTGCTTGCAAAATTGTTTACTAGGACATTAAGAGATAAAGCCCTACAATGGTATTGCTCATTGCCTTCTTATTCTATTACTTCTTTCGAACAACTTGCAAATGCTTTTATTCAACAATTTCAAAACAATATAAGTCCTAAAGTTACTTTGATTGATTTAATGCATTGTAAACAAGGTGTTAAAGAAAAAGTGACTAATTTAATTGGTAGATATAAGCATTTGTATGCTCAAATTTCTTTTCCAGTGCTTGACAATGATATTCAAAGAATCTTTATTTCTAATTTACAAAAAGATATTCGAGACAAACTTCCGTTTTCTGAGTTTACTTCTTTCCAACAGTTGTGTGCAACTCTTCACAATTATCAACTGACTGTGAGTCAAATGGAACAAGCAAATCCTATGGCTCTAAGTGATAAGGGTGATAGTAGTCAACAACCATTTGGGAAGTTTAAACCGAACAGAGAGTCCATTAAATTCAATGAAAACATCATCAACAACAATGTGAATGCAGCATCAGGTGTGCCTCCTATTTCTAAGTTTTTCAAGAAAGAAAGAAAGTTTACTCCTTTGAATGAATCATTGCATAGTATTATGAATAAGTTATTGGAACAAAATGTGCTTACTCTTCCTTCTATAAAGCAAATTGATCCTACAAAGATTAATTCACCCTATTTTGATAGCAAATCCTTTTGTCAATTTCATCGTCAACCTGGGCATGATACTGAAAAATGTTTTGCTTTAAAGGGTAAAATTCAAGATTTGATTGATAATAATACTATCTTTGTTTCAGGAGTGAATGATAAAGGCAATACATCTGTAGCTCCTCCTAACCAAAATCTTAAGATTTTTACTAATCCATTACCTTCTCATACCTCTAATGCGATTGAGACTAATGATTCCTCTTTCTCATCTGATGGTCTTGTGTCTATGACTCCGAATGTGATTAACTTTGTAGAGCAGCAAGAAAACCCTAAAGAACCTTCCATCACATTTGATTCTAGTGAAACTATCAAGGCACCTGATGGTCCTTTATACATAGTTGCAAAAGTCAAGAATACACCTTGCTGTGGAGTGCTTATTGATCCTTCATGCATGGTTAATGTTATTACTGAAGAATTTTATTTTACTTTGCAATTGAATCAAGTGATCTATGACAAAATAGATGTGATCGTGAAATTATTTGATGCATTTTCTTCTCCTGCAATTGGTTCTATTACATTACCTATTGAGGTCCATAACAAATCCCTTGATGTGAACTTTGCTATTATCCCTTCATCTGAACAATTTCGTGTGAAGCTAGGCTATCCTTGGCTATCTTCCATGAAAGCTATTTCTTCTCCTATTCACAAGTGTTTGAAATTTTCCCATAATGGTGAAGTTGTTACTATCAATCATAGTCTCTTTAAACCAGCTGAAAGAACTTCTAGCATTCCTATTGATTATATTTGGCCTAAACAATTCCAATCTCTTCCTCCGCGAAGTGATCATCTTTTCAAATCTTATCAAAAGTGGAAAATAGATATGATCTTATCTCTGAGTGAACCTAGAACACCCAAACTTGATATTCCTATCATTCTTGAGAAGGAAGTTCTTCCTTTGAAAGATAAAACTAATGTCTTTCCTCAAGAAGATTCCCAACCCATTCTTATGGATGTGACTATGTCTATGTCTAATAAACTTTCTAAAAGTAGGCCTATACCTCCTCGTCATGATGGACTTGGTCTCCTTCCTAAACCAAATATTCCTCCTTCATATGGAGCAGTTCCTCCTCCTTCCTCTTATGGAGAGAAGAGACCTTCCTCTTCTCCTATTATCCAGCCTAAGAGACCACAACCTAAACACCCAAGTGATAAGGATGAGAACATTCCTCCTCCTCAATCTTCTCCACTTCCTACTAAGACTAGAGGAAACCGTTCTGCACATGAACGCCAATGAAAGCGTCGTCTTAGAGCTCAAGCAGCTGCTTCTCAAACTTTGCAATCCCCAAAAACACCTTCAACAAGCATTATTCCATTGTCTCCAAAATCTCCTAAACATAAGATGCATGATGGTTTTGATCCTATGTGAGTTAAAGATCCTATTTTTATAAATCTTGATGATGATATAGATAAAAATGTTATTCATGATGAAAATGTTACTTCTCTTGCTTCTGATAGTGAATATGAATATGTTGATGTTGATAACCATTTATCTAACGAATTTTCTAAAGCACTTATCCTAGCTCCTAGACAAGAACAACGTGGCTTGGAACATGAACATAGCCCTTGTTTGAATCTTGTGATAGCTCCATCTGCTGTGTTGGATGTTCCTCCTCTAGCATGTTCCCTGCCTTCCCGAAACATTGATCAGCAAGATCGGGGGTTAGATGACATGCTAGACTAGTTTCATTAGCATAGCAGACTCTCTCCTCCTCTCTGTTACTTCTTCTATGTGTTATTCTCATTCTTCTATTTGTTGTCCTTAGTGTTGTCTACTTGAGGACGATGCAAAGCATTGAGATCTCTTTTGGTCTCTCTCATGTTGACTCAAAAGACACATGTGTTCCCTTCTTCTAGGTGACCTTCCTTGATTGGGGAATGAAGAAAAATTATGCATACATACATATGATATACATGAATTATCATACAGCATACTGACCCCGAGGAAAGCGAAGTCACCTCGTGCTTTGTGTTTCATGTCTATTATCCTTGGGTTTATCTCACACTTGGGGGCTAAATCTTTGTGATAATGTGCTCCTTTCCCTCCTCATTTCTTATGTGTATCACTACCTTAAAGAAATCACCCCCGTTGAGGCGTGTGCGATCGCTTTAACGTAAGGGGGCATACACCCTGTCTATCCCTTTAGGATACTTGAAAATTTCTTGGCGAACTTAGCTTTGCCTTGAAAATTTTTGGTATTTTTCTTGCATGACTCATAGTGAGGGAACCTTACTACTGACAGTCATGGTTCTCCCTCATGATCTTCCCTTTTACTTTGTCAATCAAAGTCGTAAGATCCTTAGTCCACTGGGGGCTTAGTGTGTCTTGCCTCCTTGACGTGGTGAAAGTATTTCAATGTTGTTTCCTTGTACTTTACTAGACGTATGAGCGTACGCTTATACTCTCGCTAAAGTGGGGGATAAATGTAGTGTCCTAAAATTGTGACACTTGCAATTTCGACTGCATTTGGGTCTTCACAATGGTGACGCAACATTGAACCTGAATGGAGACCCCGAAACTTGTTCATGACATCAAAAACTGCATTTTTCAGCACCCTGGCCTGATCCTCCTTGCACCCTGTTGTCCCTGCAGGTGGGACCATGGCACCAGGTGCCCTGGTCCTTCAGGACTAGGGCGCCCAGCGCCCTAGTCCCCCGGCCCTATTTTTGGGCCCGGTCTCTTTTGGGTCTCGGGTCTTTATGTTTGCAAATTGGAAAATAATGTTTCCTTGTCGGCCTAAGGTCAAAAAAATCAGTCTTTCAACCCTAATTGACAAGTATATAAATGTGAGGCCCTACCCCGACCCATCCTATCTCTTTAGCTATTTTTATTTTGGAACTGGTTTGGATGCTAGTTTTGACACACTATGGATATAGAACTTTTCATGGTCCCACGATTTTGGTAACATTGATATATATGGATGCTTCATTTCTATGCCTTGTGGATTATAGAATATTATATGATTCTAGATTAGGGTAATATTGTGATGATGCAGGTTATTATCTGAATTTTAGGATTTGATATAATGTTAGGAAAATGTTTGCATATCTTTTAGATGGATCAAATTTTGAGGATTATGAGGAAATTGCTTTGATTTGTGACAAATCATATTTTATAATGTCAAGTCTTTGCAGAATGAATGTATTGTATTCTGATTATGTGATTATATATTATATGAGGCTATTTGGGAAGTGCTAATGTTTAAATTGAGATGTGCAGGAAAATATCCATGTGACCATGGAAATATTATGGAGAATCAAGCCTAGGCCAATGTGCGTTAGTAAAACCAGGGGTTGTCTATTTGGAGAGACAACACCCCGTATGTACTGTATTTTATTCGTAAATGTAAAATGTTGCATGAGTGTAATTTGTACTTATTGGATTGATTAAATTGTTTAAGGGACAATTGCCATGTGTTTATTGTGATGTGGAATTATTTTGTAGTGTCACTTGACACCTATGTAGTATGTTGTGTTGGCAATTGTCATGTCACCTTTTTGAAAGTTTTATTTTTGTTAATTGTTATATCCCCTAATTATCCTTGAAGGAACCAAGAAATCTAGGTTAGAGAGCCACAAGGAAGGTCAACTCAGAGTTGACCCGTAGGTTAACTTCAGGTGGACTTTCTGAAGGTCAAATCAACTCCTAGAGTCAATTTTAGAGCTTTTCTATTAGGCCTCATGGGGTACCTATGGGTGAAGGCCAAAATTGGCCATGTGTCTTTCCCTTAGGACTTGTTTAACCACCCAAAAAAGTGGTTTTCCCAAGATGGACGAATTCCATCTATAGGAGTGCCATCCTTGGAAGGAGAACCTTCTTGGAGATAGTAATCCCTCTTCCCCATTCCATTTCCCTTCTCTAGGCACCTAGGTTAGGGAGTGTGTAAGACCTAGGGAAGACCAACCCAATGGGAGATCACTCACTCTATCCAAGAGGTTGGAAGGAGTGAGAGAGGCCTTCTTAGGCTAAGAATGGAAGCTTAGTGAGCTAATCACCCACTCTCCATTCTTGGAGATTTTTGGAAAAACTTGGAAGAAAAAAAGAAAACCAGTTTTAGGAATTAGAGGAATTTGGGGGCCAAGGATTGCAAAAAGTTGTGTGGATTGGGCAGCTCATCTCCAACTAAATTTAGCATACCTATTGGTAGAATAAGGTTGGTGGTTATCTCCTCTTGGTTTTGTTGTTTATGTTAGTTATGTTGTTTTGTTGAAGGAAAGAAATGCTTGTAAAGAAAGTGTGTATGTAAATTGTTGTTGAAGAAAATAATGTGTGGTTTCATTTCTATGTTTTTCTGTTTTGTGTTCTTGTTTTGGGAGTGTCCAAGATCTTCTACTCTTGGGAGAGTAGGATGATCTTGGGGTGGAAGAAGCATGACAGCCTTGGGTGAGAGGCTCTCCTTAAGGAGAGTGATCTCAAGGGTGTCCTTTGTGACCCTTGCTGCATAGCCTTGTGTATGCATTTGGGGGTCATAAGGGGAGAGAAATGGCTTTGAGCCTTTGGGGGGCATAAGGTGTGTGGGATGAATTTTGTTGAGTATTTTGTGTTGCCATGAGGTGGCTTGTGTTATATTTTTGGCTGCAGTCTCCCCAATGGTACTTGGTCCACTTCCACCCGTAGATTGATCACCACAAGTGTGGTGATAGTGTAGCTTGGGATGGGAAAGAGTATGTGTTGTGTGTTTGCCCTATTGTTGTGTTGTATTGCTTGATTGTAACCCGTCTAGGTCTTGATTCTCCTATCTCGGGGGTGGCTTCTGGTAAGCCTAGGCTGGGAGGTGAGCATCCCATGGTCACAGTCCTAAACTTTACTTGCAGGTGGCTTGGGGAAAAAGACTAGGAGTTGCAGATTGTTGTGTTGCAGACTTCTATTCAGATCTCTTATTTTTATTAAATGCAGAAAGGAAGAAAGAAATGTAACCTTATGTTTTGTAGCAAAAAAAAAAAAGAGAGAGAAAGTGCATATGTAAATATAGGGCTTAAAATGATTCTGTTTCTGTTTAAATTAATGTACTCTTTAATTACTGCGTAAAAATTAGAGAAAGATGACTGTTTGGATTATTTACCCATTTTTATATATGGGCTATTGTAATTATCATTCTGGAAAAACAATGTAAATTTAATTTTATGTTTTGATGCCTATTGTGTTGTAGTAGACTACATTTAAATCTGGTCTGTAACATGTTTATTTACTGCAATATTAAAGAAAAGAAACAGAAAAATGCATGAGGATTCCTTATTTACTATTTACTAGTTTATCTACTGCAAATGTTATAGAAAGAAAAAGAAATGCAGTAGGGTTATTATTCACTTGCATAGTTTAAATTCTATAAATTTTATGACTGTTTAAAAAAAAGAGAGGAGAACCAGAATTGTTTTATTTCTATAGATAGTTAAATAAAAGGGAGAAGAAAACAGACCTATTCTAAATGCTGAAAGAAGACTAAAAAAAAAAAATAGAATGTAAATAGTTGAAAATCCCAAATCAATATAAGGGTTTTAACCCTATTACTTCAACATTTAGTCATATATATCTCTATATGTATATAAGTATATATATTGAAAATATATACCTATATAGATATAAAATATATATATATATAAGCTTCCTGTAATGTGCATACCCCTATAACAACGAAATAAAAGACATATTCTGAATCCTGTGCATCTCTGTTACAAACATATAAAAGAATGGCAGAATGGACTTCTTAATATATATATATATATATATATATATATACATATATATATAAATATATATATATATATATATATCTATATATATATTCTGCATCAAAAAAAAATATACTCTGTGGATGCCTATAGAAGAAAATATCTTCATATTCATAAATGATACTGTGCATATTATATATATATATATATATATAATATACATAATATACATTTGAAATTCAAAAAAAACCACATCTTATACCATTTTTATCAACCCACGAAATTTAATTTATTAAAAATGTTGCAAAAAAAAAGGGAAGCAAAGTCACGCGGGCCACTGTGCTACACACAGTGGGCAGCGCCGAAGGGCACCGCACTGTGTGTAACACAGTGGGTGGTCGCGGCCGCCACTATGCTACGCACAGTGAACGGCACCCGCCACTGTGTGTATACACAGTGGGCAGCGGCTTGCCGTCCGCCACTGTGTGTACACACAGTGGGCGGCGCTGCCGCCACTGTGCGTATGCATGGCGGCGCCCGATACCCTGCGAAACCCTCCGCCTCCGTACCTGCAATCTCTATCTCTCTCTCCACAAAACAAACAAAATAATAAAGGGTTTAATAAACCCTAACCCATTTCAGGTTAGGGTATAAAGTGATTTAAAAAAAAATATAACCCCAACCCATTTCGGGTTAGGGTATAGAATGGTAAAAAAAAAGGAGATAAAACAAGGGTAAAATATAGAAAAGCAACCCTAACCCAATTTCGGGTTAGGGTTAGCAATTTAGGAAATTATATATATATATATAGGAGATTTAGAGTTGAGCATTAAAATTGATTTTTAATTTATAATGAGGGTTAGAATTTTAAGAATTTATATTGTGATTATATATATATATATAAGGAATTTAAATTGGAAATTTAAAGTTAGATTTTAGTATATAATTTGGGGTTAAGTTTATAATTGAATTATTATGGAATTTTAGACTTTTGCTATAGGGGTTAATGTAATAATTAAATTATTATATGTCCTCATTCTTTAGAAATTTAATTTTAATTAATTCAAGGGGGTTAATAATAAAGGATTACTATAGTTGGATAAACTATACGTTTAATCCGGCAATATATATTTAATTAATCAATGGACTTACCCCTCCCATATATTTGGACGATAGGAAAATTTGAAAGGAGGAATTTGTAAATTTAGGAACCTTAAGCCCTTGAGACCGATTTTTGGTCGGATTGAAAATTAATTGACAAAATCAAGGGGTTTAGGGAAAATTAGAATTGGCCTTAGCTTATTGTCGGTTTTAGTGGGCAAATGACATTGTAGTAAGTCGAAACCCTCATCGGGTGGATGTGTATAATAAATTTTTATATAAGCATCAAATAATCGTTAGCAATATCATTATATGACCTGGAATGATTTAATACATTAAGATAGCCAATTATCCCTTGATTTAATTAGCGGCAATTTGTCTTAGGTAATTGAGCTAGCTAACTAATCCGCAATGCAAATTAATCTCCACCAATCAAGTCACTCACTCGAGTTGGTTATTTAAATTAACCTAGTAAGTACGTTTATTTACATCCTAGTTAAGACAAAACTTTAAATACAGTTATTATGTAATAGGATTTATAGCGAGTTCATGACGTCAAAAAAAAAAAAAAAAAATTTGTTGTTCCATTTTTCTGCCCTAAAGTTTGGGCATGACAATAAACTACATTTTCCTCTCCCATTTTGGTAGATGAAAGGAGGGAAAAACATACGTAGCGGAAGCGATATTCAAACATTCAAGTATTCAAGCATTCCTTCAAGCAATTGAGCATTCTAAGTCTCCATTCAAGGCTAAGTGTTGCATTCAAGACAAGGATTCAACCATTGAAGAGGAGATCACATACAACATACAACATACAACAACATTTACACCTTCGCATGTAAGAATACAAACATTCTTACAACAAGGTACTAGTACTTGTTTTACATTACAATTATTTACATTTACAGCAATTTCTCATTTCTTAGTTAATTCCAAAACTGGGGTTTGACCTAAGGGAAAACCCCTAATCCCTAACCCCCCAATCATCCTCTCTTTTCTATGTGTAGGTTGTAGGTACGTGGCTGTAATTGAATATTTGGAATCCTTGTGCAGAGACGAACAGATCCCCCTTCATTTCGTGGATTTTTCGGAGGACCGTGTGCACGTCGGGTGCCATCGTCCCATCAACTTTCACTCAAATTTGCAGGACAGCTCTGTCTTGACATTTTACTGCTAATTCTAGGTCCGCAGCTTCATCCCATATTCCTATCTCTGTTTATAAGTGAATCTTTCTCACTTTTCATGCATTTCTAGCTTAGTCCTTCTATCTACATTCTTTACAAAAGAGGGTAGCCTTGCTGTCTTAACCCTTGAAACTCATTTAGAATCCAATCTTGCATTGTGTGGGATTGGATCTTGTGGGTTTCAACCCCTCTTTTGAATATAAAGTCTCCCCTAAGTGAAAATAGTCAACCCTAGTGACCTCCTTCCCCTCTCCTCGGAGTGGTGGGGGGAACACTTAGGGTTCGCTCGTGATTTTTCGCTTTACAATGACCTCTTGCACAAAATTATGGAGGACTATGTGGATGATCTGTTAGGCAAATCCAAGACAAGACAAGAGCACATCCCTATTCTAAAACAGATCTTTGAAAGATTGGAAAAATACAAGCTGCGCCTAAATCCTAAAAAGTGTGTGTTTGGCATCACATCGGGAAAACTACTAGGATTCATTGTTTCCTGTAGAGGCATTGAGGTTGATCCCGCAAAAGTAAAATCTATTATGGAAATGCCTCAGCCAAAAACTCTCAGACAACTACGCAGTCTCCAGGGAAAACTCCAGTCTGTCAGGTGTTTCATTTCACAGCTAGCCGACAAGTGCCATCCATTTGCACATTTGTTACGTAAAGACACAAAATTCAAATGGGATTGCCTCTATCAAAAGGCCTTTGAAAAATTAAAATAATATCTAGCATCACCTCTAGTTTTGATGCCACCTATCCCTGCAAAACCCCTCATTCTGTACATATGTGCTACTACAGTGGCATTGGGGGCATTGCTAGCGCAAACAGATAATCAAGGGAAGGAACACGCCATTTACTACATCAGTCGGACGCTAGTAGGATATGAACTCAACTATACCCCCATTGAAAGAGCATGTTTGGCATTAGTATTTAGTACACAGAAACTACGACACTATATGCTAAATAACAAGACAAAATTAATTGCTAAAATTGATCCACTTAAATATCTCCTGTCAAAAGCTGCTCTCATTGGCAGAACGGCTAAATGGGTCATGCTCTTAAGCGAGTTTGACATTGAATATGTGGACAGAAAGGCAATCAAGGGACAAGTCATTGCAGATCAACTGGCTGAAGCTCCACTTCCAGGCGACCATCCTCTTCTCACAGAATTACCAGATGAGTTCATTATGACTGTTACCACATCCTGCACATGGAAATTGTATTTTGATGGCTCCTACACTCAAAATGGATCGGGGGCAGGAATATTATTGGTCACACCTCAAGGAGATGGCATCCCCAAATCATACAAGATAGCCTTTGCATGTACTAATAACATAGCAGAATACGAGGCCCTCATCATAGGTTTACGCTTGGCTATTCTCAGCTCATCATAAAATAAGTCAATGATGAATACTAGACAAAAGATGATAAACTCCTTCCCTACCATACCATGGTTGAAGATCTTAAGCAACATTTCATAGCAATCAAGTTTGATCAAATCCCAAGAACAAATAATAGGGCTGTAGATGCAATGGCCACCATTGGCTCCCTCCTTCAAATGCTAGCACATAGTCAGAAGTGTGAGTTCTTGGTTGAGCAATTATTTATACCGGCATACGAACTACCAGAATCTGAAATGGTGTGTGTTCTCATTGGTCCAGAGTCCCCTTGGTACCAAGAAACCTTCGCTTTCCTCAAAGACAACACCATTCCCCCACATCTCACCAAAATCCAACAACAAACTTTCATCCACCGATGTGCCCGTTACACCATCCTTGCAAACACCTTGTTTAGAAGGCATTTTGATGGTTCACTCCTAAGGTGTTTAGATAAACAAGAAGCCGAATGGGCATTACACGAAGTACATGAGGGCATCTGTGGGGCACACTCAAGTGGACTCACATTGGCTAAAAAACTTTTGCAAATAGGATACTATTGGCCTAAAATGGAAGAAGATGCATACAACTATGTGAAGAAATGCATCCCTTGCCAGCAACATGGTGACAAGATTCATGCACCGTCACAAGAATTGCAGCCATTCATTACACCATGGCCCTTCTCGCAGTGTGGGCTCGATCTCATTGGGAAAATCCACCCTTCATCTTCCAACAGACATAAATTCATTATCACCGCCACCGAATACTTCACCAAGTGGGTAGAGGCTATCCCTCTTACTTTCACCACCGGCAAGCAAATATCCAAATTCATCTTGAATTACCTAATCTGCCGATATGGCATCCCAAAAGTTATCATCACAGATAATGGTAAACAATTTAAAAACCAAGATGTCAAAGAACTCTGCCAAAAATTCAACATCCAACACCACTTCTCCACTCCATATTATCCCCAAGGCAATGGCCAAGCTGAGGCTTCTAATAAAACCCTAATAAAAATCCTCAAAAAGATAGTCAATGAAGCGGGCTGTGATTGGCACCTCCAAATCCATCCTGCATTGTGGGCCTACCACACCTCCATCCGCACCCCCACAGGCGCCACTCCTTATTCCCTAGTATTTGGTTCTGAAGCTATCCTTCCCCTTGAGATCGAGATCCCCTCTCTAAGGGTATCGCTGCAAAACATCCTACCAGAGGAAGAATACAGAATTGCCCACTTACAAGAGCTAGAATTGTTAGATGAAAGGCACCTCAAGGCCTTGAATCATCTCCGGGTATATCAAAACCGTTTGTGCATGAGTTATCATAAAAAAGTCAGAACCCGAGAATTCCAAGTTGGTGATCTTGTCCTCATGGAGAATCAGAAAAATCTACAAGAACGAGAAAAGAAAGGCAAGTTCGAGCCTAACTGGCTTGGACCATATGTAATCACAGCGAAATATGGATCAAGAGCTTATCAGTTGGCTACTCCTGAAGGTGATCCTTTGGATGATCCGATGAATATCATGCACCTCAAAAGGTTTTATGCTTAGTCCTCAGAAAGTCTTAAATTTTCAAAAAAAAAAAAATATATAAAAAATCACAAAAAAAAAAAAGAAAGAAAAACAATTCGTGGTGCTATGGGCAAGTATCTTGGTGAAAACCTCTGTGCAGGTGCCAAGGTAAATAACCGGATCCACTGTCTATCAAGTCGATACTACAAATCATCTGCCATCTACCCCACCCATGCACAACATTCCTTCTTTTCCGCCTCCCAATAAAACATGCGTATGATGATGAGTCTTCGCCTAAGTCATGAACAAGAAATGTCCCAGTGAAACTAAGCTTTCATGCCTCTGTATAAGCTTCAAGAAGTCTTGAGAAACAATCCCAAGTCCATCCTAGTTCTACTCTTGGCAAGAGGTATCATTTGGTCGCAAAGAAGAGATTTGTTAGATTTTGTTAGATTTTTTTCATATAGGCTTGCATCTTTTCCCCTACAAATGCCACTATTTACGACTACCTGGGTTCTTCCATATCCAGGTATGTTATGATAGGCGCATACTGGGGCATATTTTATAGTATGGCATGTTTTGGATCCTTCTTGTATAAACCGGTGACCTGGTACTAGTGTTTATCAACACTTACCTTCTCGTATACAAGAGGTATCGGTGTGTTTGAGGGTTTCCTTGCATAAACCCACAACTTTGTATTAGTGTTTCTTAACACTTGCATTGTTGTGTGCAAGAAATTCCCGTTTGTCTACAGAGTCAGTCCATGCCCTGGGTTTCTCATGGCATCCTGATTTCTATAAGCAGTGGTGCAAGTCACTCAGGGCAACATCAAACTAGGTTGGCTCTCCACATTTGTTGTGCACAAAATCTCACCATCATTCCATCAAATCCTAAACTCAATAATCTCATGGAGTTCTAAATTGCCCCCATTTTCCTCCGTGGTCTCACATCTCTTATTCTTCTTTCCAAATACCTCACGACTACTTCATATATCTTCCTCATTTATCCCTTCCACCCTAATTTTTCTTCCTCTATTTTTTTTTCCTCACATAATCAATTATGATTCTGATCATGTCTTATACAGGATGAATCCTTCCTAAAACCAGATGTTGTGATCTGATCATGTCTTATACAGGATGAATCCTTCCTGAAACCAAACATTCGTTGTGATCGATCATGTCTTATACAAGATGAATCCTTCCTGAAACCAGACGTTGTGATCAATCATGTCTTATATAGGATGAATCCATTCCTGAAACCAGATGCTCTTATCATGTCTTATACAGGATGAATCCTTCTTGAAACAAGACATTGTGATCAATCATGTCTTATACAAGATGAATCCTTCCTGAAACCAGATGCTCTTATCATGTCTTATACAGGATGAATCCTTTCTGAAACCAGACGTTGTGATCAATCATGTCTTATACAGGATGAATCCTTCCTGAAACCAGACACTTTGATCATCTTTGTCTTCTACAGGATGAATTCTTCTTGAAACCAGACTGAATCTAGATCTTATCAATCAAATCAAATCAAATCTATCGAGATATCAATTTCGCAAAACTCCAAAGATCAAATACCTCAATTGATCTCCCGAGGGGGCATCACCATACCGTAATTTATAAATCAAGAGCTGGGGCATCCTATCAAACCAATATCAACGTCAAAACAAGATTATTCTTTGAATCAATGCGTCATCACACCTCGCTTCAAAGAGGGGCAAAATGTAGACACTTAAAAATAATTATTTTAATTATTTTTTAATTCCTCACATAATTAATTAATTAATTATGTTAATTAAAATTCTTCTTAATATTAATTAAATAAGATTAATATTGTCACTATAGCATATGATTGATTTATTTAATAAATCAATCCCTTTCTTTATTCTTCTAAAAAATCAAATCCTCACAAATATTCCTCTTAGCTAATTAATTTCAATTAATTAATTAACCTACATGATTCCTACAAATCATGTTCTTAATTCATCATTAACCTAATAAATTCTTCTAGAAACTCCCTAAACTCATTTAACATTATTCTTTTAGTCAAATTCTCCTACAAATATAAATCCCACCTAACATTTCCTCTAATTCCCCTCCTAATGAGTCATTAATGGCTAATCATCATGATTAGCCACAAAGTCAACTCTTTGTCCTTTCATCCAGCGACTAGCTTTAAATGCTCTTTTTCTAGATGAATGTAAGATTTTCGAAATCTTACATTCCTCTAGGCATTTCCTTCTCCCAAGGAATTTTTAATTCCTTTTTATTCTTCTAATCCCCATAATATCCATTTTTGGAGAATTCTTAATTCCTCCAATGCATCTTGTAGAGTGTGGAGATACGAAATGCCTTTTAAGGCATATTTCTTGGTCTCCACACCCTCTCTTGGATCTTGTGTGACCTCACAAGTAAATCTTAGCCCTTCATCTCAAATTCATCCTAGCCATCCATTTTCCTCTCCTCTTCCTATAAAATAGGGTTCCATCCCTTCATTCAAAAACATCTTGAAATTCAGTAAGCTTATGCTGCCCTTTTAAGCCTAGGAAATCATCTTGGCAACTTGATCATCTCATCCTTATCATTCATCCTTATCATTTGTGCACAATATTGGAGATCCATCCACATCCAGCAATCAAAGGAGCACATCAAGTGGAGCATCATCAAGGGGCGCCTTCACTTCATCAAGCTCAATCTGAAGGAGAAGGTAAAATAGTTAGGAGAAATGGTCTTTTTATGATATTTAGCATTCTGCATGTTTATTTCATTATGTTTTGATCAGTTTACCTTTTAAGACTATATTTTTTCCCTCTTCAACCCCATCTTCGTTATTTCCTGGGTTGTGTCAATCCTCTTCATGGTCTTTCTCATGGTTTACTTCATGGTTTTCCTCATGGTTTTCTTCCCTTGGACACCTAGTACGTCTTCCATTACCCCTTCCTCTTCCTCTTCCTCTTCCTCTTCCTCTAGCCATTCTAGGTTTTTACCTAAAAGTTAAATTATGTAGTTAGTTCTTGATTTAGGATTTTAAAATTTAATTTCTACCATTGCAAAACATTCCCTTAGTTGTATAAATTGAAGTGAGCACAAGGCCTAGATTTGAACCTTTTCTCTGATACCACATGTAATAACCCACCATAATTAACTCAACAAAATTGACCATTCTTTTTTTTTTTGTGTTTAATTTATTCATTGTGTTTGATTCAATCGCATACTCTAGGCATCCATCCATTTGGATTAGGCATTCATCCATCCGGGATGAGCATCTAACCATATGGGTTAGGCATTTGTCCATACGGGACATAAGATTTCATCTATCCAATACAGGATAGGCATCTACCCATATGGGGTAGGCATCTATCCAATCGGGATAGGAGGTTCTCTAGCCAGAGACTTACACTCATCGGGACCATTCGGGTCCTGAGCCACTCACTAAGTACTACACTCTTCTAACAGAAGTGCACCGAGGTCACCGTCCTTAGGAGTAATTAAATAACATAATACAAGCTTGAACTATGCCTCGAAATTTGGCTTAAAGCCTCGGCCAGTCAAGCGAATCCATATGGGATTCCTTCCGAGTATGCATTGAATTACTTTTTCCAATTTAATTATCTTATCTTTCAAAATAGGATTATTAGTCAATCTTTTTTTACCAAGCCTAGACCCCACCCACGAACGCATGAGTACGAGGGACAACTTCGTTCCAAGATTGCCTACATACCCACTTCGGCACGGGATCAAGGTGTAAAGTATGTAGTTCTATTTTCTACTCTATGGTTTGATGTAAACTGATTAGTGGGTATGCAACCCTTTCTAGGGTCAATGTCCTAGACAGTTTCTCTGCGGTTGCTACCCACGGTGGTAGCACTTAAACAAAGGCTCAAGATGGCCTATTGTTTGTGGCATAACAACTACATCCTAACACCTACCAAATTGTCAATCACCAATATCTCTTCCAGATTAAAATCAATTTCATAAAAGCATTTTACTTAACCAACCCTAAAGGGGGTTTACTATGGTTTATCTCAACGGATGTAAAATCATTTTAAAATTATCTTATTAGATTATCGATCCAAGAGGGATTACCCACCCCTTGGATTTTAACTTCCAAGTGTCCCTTATTACTCCCCGATGATTTATAGGGACGATGTCACAGACGTTGTTGATGTAGCTTTATTAGGCATTAAGTGCAGTAGTTTAACATGACAACATTACTCATAAGCGTGACCCAGAGGCACCGTATATACCGAACGCTACTATGTTTTGGTTTTCATCTTCCTTTATTTAGTTTTCTAACTATGAGCTATGAAAACATTATACTTGAAAACAACTACTAATTGAACACACAAAATTTAATTAATTGAAATAACTACTTGAAATATAACTTGCATAACAATGACCATCATGAAACTTGCATATTAATAATTACATGTGTATTTGCATGAAAACGTTAATAATTGTAATTAATCTATATGTAATTTTCATGTTATAAGAATAGTGCAACTTGCATAAAAATGTCAATATATGTAATTAATCTATAAGAAATTTGCATGTTATAAAAGTAGTGCAATTTGCATGATTAAGCAATCCAACTAAGTGCCCCAATGGGTCTTAATAGATCGAATGGTTCTAATTATAACATAAATAATTTACAAGTATAAACTTACTATAGTTAAATAAATCATGAATTTACTACTCAATAATCCCCAATATTTATAGAATTTTCTAAGTTAAATTTAATAACTTAAAGTTTATACTAAGGAAAAAAAAGAAAATAAAATTAACAATTTCTAATTTGCAATTTATTCATCAATATCTAAATAACTAGCAATTTCTAAATAGAAATTTATATATTAATTTGCACTTTATACATTTATATCAAAAAAAAAACCCAAATATAAAACAAAAAGGCGAATTGCTTGGGTTTAATAATAAATTGAGGACGGGTGGGGACCATGGGTCCCATCACCCCTGCGATCCTGCATGCGCAGTCCCGCAGGGTCAAGGGGACACCATGGGCCCCTCCACTCCCATGCGGCCACTATCGTGACAGTGACCGCAGGGGTAGTGGGGGGTACCACTATCCCCTTTGGCGGTTATAAAATCCACCGCCCCTATACGCCTTCGTCAACAGTCGAAGACCGTGTTATATGCAACATTAAATTATTTTAACATTTGAAATAAATTTAACTTTGGAATAAATTTAATATAATTATAATGCAACATTAATATATTAACATTGAAATAAATTTAATATAATTATAATGCAACATTAATACATATTAACATTTGAAATAAACTTAATATGTATATGATTTCATATTCCCTTACTTAATGATATATAAAAACAAAAGAGAATTTATTTATAAGAACATGGATAAAATAGATGATCAAATAATTGTTTTAGATTGATTTTACAGCAAACAGGAGGGTAACATTTACAGAGAGAGAGAGAGAGAGAGAGAGAGAGAGAGAGAGAGAGAGAGAGAGAGAGAGAGAGAGAGAGAGAGAGAGAGAGAGAGAGAGAGAGAGAGAGCTTATTCCAGCATTCACAGCGAGGAAGTTTATTTCCAGATTTCACAGGGAAATTGTTTATTTCCAGAATTCATTTCCAGTATTCACTGGAGGATTTTATTCAACTGATATACACAGAGTTTTCAACCAATATTCAGAGAGAGATTTTATTCAACTCATTTCAAAGAGAGATTTTATTCAACTCATTTCACAGAGAGATTTTATTCAACTCATTTCACAGAGAGATTTTATTTAACCAATATTCACAGAGGGATTTGTTTAACTAATAATCACATAAAAGAATTATTTAACTAATAATCTCAGAGAGATTAAAGAATGAGGTTCAGATTTTCATTCAAAGAACTAGAGAATTGAAAAAGATTCAATCACACAGGGAAGAATTTTAATCTCAGAAAGAGATTTTAAAGAAATAAAAGAATATGATTTTCTTTTTGCTAAAATCTTTGGAAACAAAAAACAAAAAAAATAAGATCATGTGCATATTTTCTTAAGGGAAATAAAATACATAAATAACTATCCTTTGCATGCACTATATGAAAGCATTATCATTATTATTTATCTCCAAATAAAAGATTTAAAATCTAATAAAATAATTTCTTTATATAAAGGAAGATCTATAACTATTGATAATACAAATTCCTCATAAGTAAATGTGAAATAACAAGGAGAGAACCTAGTTTATCGAGCTTGATGTTGAATCCACTGTTTATCCTTATGATCCTTCCTTGCAACTTGAGGGAAATCCTTCAACAACAACTTAAAAATTCCTGCAACAAAAAAGAGACTACCAAAGAAGATCTACTTCTAAAACTTGGAGAATTTTCTTCAAAACATAATCAACTCCCTTCTTTGAAACTTGCATATAATTTTATAAGAAATTTCCCCTCCATTCCACTATCTAGAAAATTTAATTAAAAAGGAGATTCTTTACCAATTTTGGACTTCATGCAAATTGATTAAACTTAGTGGGGGAGTTACATGTAAGGTGGTGGAGAATCCTCTAGAAGTTTCTTATTCTTCCTACAACATGTGCCATAATTGGAAGTGGAAAATAGATAAATGAAAATAATGTATATTTTCCATGTGTGTGTGTGTGTGTATTATTATTTTCATTTTTTTTATAACATTTATTCAATCATTTAAATAGCTTATCCAAAAATATAATAAAATTGTATTTTAAATCCAAAAGTGATAAAGGAGGGTTGTGACATATCCAACATCGTTCCTATTTCCAAACTAGATAAAAGCATCAGAATATGCATAGACTTCAGAGATCTTAATAATGCATGTCCAAAGGATGAGTTTCCTTTGCCTATCATCAACATCATTTTAGATTTAACTATAGGAAACTCCATGTTTTCTCTAAAGGATGGTTTCTCCAGATACAATCAGATCAAAATAGCACCCGAAGATCAAGAAAAGACAACTTTCACATGTCCATGGGGTGCTTTCTATTGGAACGTTGTGCCTTTTGGACTAAAGAATATTGCTGCTACATATCAAAGAGTTGTGACAACTATATTTCATGACATGATGCTTACATTAATGGAAGACTATGTGGATGACATATTGGCTAAATCATACAACAGAGAATAACATATAGAGATACTGGAAAAGATCTTTCACCGGTTAGAACAATACAAGTTACAGCTAAACCCTAAGAAATGTACTTTTGTGTAACTTCAGGAAAGCTATTGGGATACATTTTTTTAGCTAGAGGTATCAAAGTAGATCTAGCTAAGGTTAAAGAAATCATGGAAATGGTGTCTCCAAAGAATATCAGTCAACTAAGATCACTCCAAGAAAGACTCTAGTCAATCAGAAGATTTGTCACTCAACTAGCAGATAAATATCAACCATTTACTCATCTATTGCACAAACATGCTAATTTCAAGTGGGACCATCAATGTAAGGGTGCATTCAACAAGATCTCATGCAACCACCTATCCTAATGTCACCAATTCTAGGAAAACCATTATTACTCTATGTATCAACTTCTGAAACATCATTAGGAGTTTTGCTTGCACAACAGGATAATGAAGGAAAAGAACGAGCTATCTACTACATCAGCAGAACACTAGTAGGATATGAGGTCAACTATCCACTAATAGAAAAAGAATTCTTGGCTGTAGTTTTTGCTTTTCAAAAATTATGACACTATCTACTATCTCACTCCATGAAGTTAATGGCTAAAATTGATCCATTGAAGTATTTGCTCAGTAAGGCAACATTGATAGGATGACTAGCAAAATGGATCATGATTCTAAGTGAGTTTGATATTGAGTATATTGATAGAAAATCTATCAAAGTACATGTCATTGCAGACCAACTAGCAGAGACGCCACTTCAAGATGATCATCCTTTACAAATTGAGTTTCCCAATGCTGATATCCTAACAGTCGCCACAAAAATAGGGCAATTATACTTTCATGGTTCATATACAAAGCACAAATCAAGAGCAGGTATTCTATTCATTACACCACAAGGTCATATAATCCCAAAAGCATACAAATTAAGCTTTCCATGCACCAACAATACAGCAGAATATGAAGCTTTGGTTAAAAGTATCAAAATGGCTATAGAATGGAACATTACACAACTACAAGTCTTTGGAGACTCTCAGCTTGTCATCAATCAAATTAATGACAATTATCAAAGAAAGGACAAAAAATTTATGCCTTATAAAAAGATGGTTGATGATATCAAGAAATACTTTGTAGAAATAACTTTTTAACAGATTCCCAGAAATGACAACAAAGCAGCAGATTCCATGGTTACACTTGCTTCTCTCCTTCAAACACAAGAAAATCAATAGCGTTATGAATTCCTGGTGGAAGAGTTGTTTTACCCTGCTCATAATTGTCTCGATTCCCAAACTATCTGTCACCTTGTCAGTCATGATTCCTCCTACTATGGCCAAACTTAAACATACCTGGAAGATAACACCTTACCTCCCGACTTATCGAAGAACCAAAAGAGAAACTTTATTCGCCAATCCTCCCATTTTACTCTCATAGCGGATACCCTTTTTAAATAAGGTCTAGATGGTACTCTCTTAAGATGTCTCAAATAAGAAGAATCTGAGAAGGTCTTACATGAAGTCCATAACAAAATTTGTGGAACTCATTCAAGTGGTCGTACCCTTTCAAAAAAACTCATACGCTTGGGCTATTATTGGCCGACTATGGAATGAGATTCTTTTCAAATAGCTAGAACATACAAACAGTGTCAGATCCATGGGAATTTGATTCATGCACCAGCACAAGAACTTCATGTTTTAGCAACATCTTGGCCTTTTTGTCAATGGGGTCTTGATCTAGTAGGAAAGATAAATCCTTCTTCATCTAATGGGCATAAATTCATCCTTGTAGCTACAAAATATTTTACAAAATGGATTGAGGTAGTACCTCTCACAAACATCACAAGAAAACAAATTGCTTCATTTATCTTAAATTACATCATTTATCGCTATGGAATACCAATGACCATTATCCCTGATAATGGGTGACCATTCGAGAATCAAGATGTACAAGAGCTATGTGAGAAGTTCAAGATCTAACACCAATTCTCCACACCCTGTTTTCCATAGGGAAATGGGCAAGCGGGAAGCATCCAACAAAACTATTCTAAAAATCCTCAAAAAGACAATGAATCATGCTAGCAAAGATTGGCATATTCAATTAAACCCTGCTCTATGGGCCTACCGTACCAATATCCGCACACCAACAGGTACCACACCTTTCTCTCTTGTTTATGGATTAGAAGCAATACTGCCAATAGAAGTAGAGATACCTTCTCTACGAGTATCATTAAAAGGTCTTATCCCAGATGAAGAACAATGAGTATCTAGATTACAAGAGTTAGAATTAATCCATGAATGAAGACAAAATGCCTTTGATCATTTAAAGGTATATGAGCAAAGAATGTGCCGGAGTTATAATCACAAGGTTAAACCATGAGTCTTTCAAGTAGGAGAACTAGTACTAAAAGAAAATTCATGCAACCAAGTAGATTGAGAAAAGAAAGGAAAGTTTGAACCAAACTGGTTAGGTCCATTTATTGTCACAACAGTATTTGGATTAGGAGCATATCAGCTATCAACATAGGATGGAGATCAGCTCAAGGAACCTATCAATACCATACATCTGAAAAAAAAATTATGTCTGAAAAAGCAAAAAAATAAAAAAATAGTGAAAAAGTAGAAAAATCAAAAAAATAAATATCAAATATGAGAAAAAGTGCAATAAAAACAAACAGTGAAAACCTGGCAAACGGGCGCTATCTATCTGCTAGCTCTTCCATCTATTAGTTCATGCATCTTTCCAATTGCATTCATTCATTTTCTATTAGTGTTGGCCATAATAAAGCCTTTGTACATACGCAAACATCTTGAGTGGCTTCTTTCCATGGTTTGGATCATTGGGTATATCATGATAAATTTGTTTCTAGGCTTAGGGCAAAATCCTACACCTAGCTGGGGGCAACCTCTTGATGAATTTGAGATTAATCAAACAGGTTGAATAACAGTTAGACAACTCTTGTCAAGAAAAAACTAAGACACATCCAACGTTGAGCATGAGATCAAACTATCAACCATCAAGCTATCACAAGTCAATCTATGCACATCACACACTTTTTAGTGGATAATTTCTTTTGGATAATGATTTTAACATGATTGTTCAACTTTTCTATATTGTTTTTTGCTATCATGATTTCTGATTGACTCCAGGATGTCTTTGACTAGAGGAACAAGGACGGAACATGATATTTTTCTTGTCTGATGTCTGAAAATTAATCATTAATATGTGTAAATTTGTCTGAGGACATGATCATTAGAGTATCATTGAAGACATTTCTGATTTGCATATTAAAATGATTAATACTGCCTGTTTTACACAAGCAACACTCAGGTCATCTTAGTTCAATTATACCTCGATGCTTGTGCTAACTTGCTATATCAAAATCTAGGAAAATAGTGCTTAGGTCATCATGTTTTAATTATACCATCGATGTTTACACTCACTTCTCATATTTCAAAATCTCAATGATGACAAAATGCAATAATCTAGTGACTGATCTGGTCATAGCTTTGCATTTATATTTGCATTTTAGCTTGCATTTCATTCTTGAATAGGATCTCGCATGCTCCTTTTATCCAAGGTTAAATCTATCACAGGAATCATCAAGGTATCATCACAAGTGTATACGCAATCAAACTAATGACTCGTATCTCTCCAGATATTATCAACCCAGCGAAAATCTTATGCTACTCTCTCAACATAACCAACATTAACATATCCAAATCTTTCTGCAACTTGATATAAACAAACTGTTAGTTCTTTATCTAATCCACCTTATCAATTCAATCAATCTTACCAATTATATCAATCGATCACATGTCATCTATTTTATCATGTCTTATATAGGATGTATCCTTCCTAAAACCAGATGTTCTAAAAATGGTCTGAAGATAATTAATTGAATAAGCAATTATTTAATTAATCCCCCTCCCCAATTTAATCGAATTCATCAAGAATTTGATTAAATTATTCCTTTTCATCTACTTATTAATAAATCTAAGAATTTATTTAATAGGTTCATTTCAATAATCCACTTTGATTAATTAATTCAAATTAATTAATTCTTACCCATCAAATTCATTTCTTCTAATCTCCTAATTAATTAAAACAAACCAATTTATGAGTTGTTGAGAATTAATTAGTCTTTTCCTATTATTTGAATTTCTAAATTCAAATTACCCACATGCCTCCTAACTTCTAACCACCTAACCTAACCACTTCTAAACCTAACCCATTCCATCTAACCCTGGGTTTAATTAAACCTACCTTAGCTTGCACATCCTAACCTCCTATGGTGTGGATACTCTCCCCTTGAGACACATGGCATTCTCGGGCCACATGTACCCTCTCTTGGAATCCTCTTGACACTTGTCACCATAGAGATGACAAATGTTCCCTTTCATCCAACCTCTTCTAGAAGCCTCTTGACACTTGTCACCATAGAGATGACAAATGTTCCCTTTTCTTCAACCTCCTCCAATTTCACCATTGATATCTTCAAACTTAATCTTGACCATTGATTCCTACCACCTCACCCCTAACCTTGGAAATCCTATAAATAGACCCCATTTTGGAGCAATAATCATCGCATCTCATTTGTATTCCATGCATTGTTACTATAGGCATAATATCTGAGCATTGTTATTATAGGAAATTGCACTCTTAGATCTAGCATAATTGTTGAATCATGTAGCTTAATCTTCTCTTTTCTAGCTTAAATGCATCATTATCATCATAAATCCTCCTTCTAAGTGTAGTCAAGTCACTGGAACTGCCTAACCAGATCTAAGAGTAAATTCATACTCGCATTCACCAGGAGGCGATAGATTGCTTAGCTATAGTTTATCTTTCTTTGCTTTAAATTCGTTAACCATGCTTGTAATGATCTATTGAGTGTTTTGTGTTGCAGTTTTAGGTATACACTTCACAGGCATGACACTTATCAATCATGCACTAAACTTCTACAGGTTACAAAACACAATGGGTATTTCAACCTGAAACTTCACAAATACAATGAAATCCTATTAGAACCCAATCGCAATATAAAATGATGAATGGATTTTTTGGGGGGAACATACCTCTATTACCTAAAGAGGAATTTTATGATATCCAACCGTTCATTTGAGATAGAATCAAATGCAAGAAAAAAACATCTTACCAATTGTTATCTAAGTTTGTGTAGGTTGAAAAACACATTGTGTTGTCCACCATGTGTTTTGCACCACATTTTCAATATCTTTGTGTTTTCGACACTTTTGGTAAAAAATCTTGTGTTTTTCACTACAATCATCTCAAAGGCTCAAAAGGATTAACAGACTAAGGATTAAAAATAATGTCACATACACTTTGGTGTAAAACACAATGTGGAATACACTTGTGTACAACACAATGTGGAATACACTTGTGTGTAAAACATAATGTGCAATACACTTTTGTGTAAAATATAATGTCTCCTCATCCTCCTCTACCTTGGGGTAGTAGTCACCATCATATCCCTCATCCTCTCCATCATCCTAATCACTCTACATCAAAAATTGGATAACCCCGACATGGTTGTAGCTATTTCTATCCCTTCCCAAGTACCTATCCCCCTTATCTCCCAACCTCTCTCTCTACTCTTTAGGTTTCTCTCTTGTTCCCTCTCTACCTCGTAGAGCGAAAAAATCATAATGATAGAGATAGGAAGTGATACAGAGAGAGAAGTAGAGAGACAAAGAGATAAATGGGTCATATAGGTATGCACACCAAAAAATTTAGTGTATTACTCATTTTATGTTTCTATAGTGTTGTAATATGATTTCAATTCAATATGAAGCTGCAATTTGGATTACCATGAACTAAGCTTGTGTAGGTTGAAAAACACAATGTGTCATACATTTTTGTGTAAAACATAATGTGTAATACACTTATGTGTAAAACATATCTCAAATGATTAGTTTGATATCACAACCTTCCTACACCTCCCTTCACTCCCTACCTACTTCTATTTCTTTCCATATACCTATCGCTCCTTAGGTGAGCTAGATTTGATCTTTAAGTTATTATAAAAAAAATTATCTCTCTAACTAGCACTTGTGTAAAAAAATATATCTCTCACATGTACAAGCTTAGGTCTGCTGAAATTAGATTGTCATTGATGTCAATAGTTAGGAAGATGCACGGGACAAAGATGTAGGAGGATGAGTGTCTTAGATGAAGATAAGATTGGTTGATGTGGTGTTGTCTCAGGTTGGAAAAATTGAGTAGGCTAAATACACATGGAGCATAACACGCCATGTTTATTGCCACAATTATTGTTGTTTTGCAGGTCAATAGACTACGTTGACCAAGGTTGTTGCGAAACTAGGACAAGAGAAGTAGATTACACACTGTGTTTATCACCACAGTTATCATTGTTTTACAGGTCAACAGACTATGTTGACCAAGGTTGTTGCAAAACTATGAAAAGAGAAGCGGATAACACACTATGATTATCGCCATATTTATTGCTATTTCCCAGGTCAATAGACTATGTTGACCAAGGTTGTTGTGAAACTAGGACAAGAGAAGTAGATAACACACTATGTTTATCACCACAATTATCACTATTTCGCAAGTCAACAGACTGCATTGACCAAGGTTGCTACAAAACTATGACAAGAGAAGCAGATAACACACAATTATCATTGTTTCATAGGTCAATTGACTATGTTGACCAAGGGTGTTGTGAAACTATGACAAGAGAAGAAGATAACACTATTGGCAAGAGACACTATACCAGTAGATATTTGTGCTTGAAGATTGTTCTGAGGTTGTCATTGATGGTAACTCAGATTAGATATCATATTTGGTATATGTAGAAGTGATTTACTAGAAGTTTGAGAAGTTTGATATTCATTTATGCTTAAGTTTGGAAGGTGGAATATAGTATGTGGTAGAGTATGAGTACATTGTGCAGATCTTCATTTTGGTTGCATAGTTTTGGTCAGCGATAACTTTAAGAACACACCCCCCCCCCCCCCCCGGGGCAAAAGTGTAAAATCCTGAAGAATCCAACATTATTTTTTGGGGGAAAATTTCATATTGATGGCAAATTTTTTTAACATATGAAAATTCCATAAAATCTTAGCAAATAATTCATTACTGTGGGGGAAAATATATAATGTATGAAGCGAATGTTTTGCATTTAAAGGAAAAAATATATAAGTGTATGGGCGAAAAGTTTTACTGCGAAGGAAAAATTATTTAATTGTATTAGTGAATTTTATCTACCATTTGAAAATTGTTTAATTTTATTGGCTAATCTTTCATTTTTTAGGGAAAAATAAATATTTTATTGGCAATTTCATTCACATTTTTGTTATCTATTAATAGCCACTTTTCAAGAGTTGTGACTCATCATGTGGGTCAATGCCAAATTTATGCAACATCCATCAACTTATAATTTTAAATATATTATTTAAGATCGTTCGATGATTGTAGATCAATGGTTGAAGTTTTATTTCAGCCCAAATTTCTAAAGGAATTTTCATAGTTCTCCAAAAAGTCTCTGGAATGTCAATGGAGACACGTGTCAAATCTTAACCTCGTGCCTTAACCTTGATCATCGATCACAACTAGTTAGTAGGTTACATGGATGGTAAATAATTTTGCATAGTCCTAATTGACATTTATTAATGTCTTGTCACTGACATTTTCTAATTGCATTCCACTCAACACACTTCTTCTAAAATTCCATTCAAAAAGGTTGATTTGACATCCATTTGATAGAATTTGAAACCTTTATATGCAACAAATGCCAACAACATCCTTCCTACTTCTAATCTAGCAATCAGTGCAAATGTTTCACCATAATCCTCACCTTCTTCCTATGCATACCCTTTGCAGACTAACCTTGTCTTGTTTCTTACAAATTATCCTTCTTCATCCAATTTATTCCTGAAGACCCATTTTATTCCAATTATATTCTTATCCTTCGGTCTAGGAACAAGTGACCATGTCTAATTCTTCTCAATTTGATCTAATTCTTTATTCATTACATTCACCCAATCATCATCCTTTAGTGCCTCCTTAACTATCATGGGTTCTATTGTAGAAATTAAACATGAGTTCTCTCGAATCTTTCTCCTGGTTTGCACACCTGCACTCTTATCACCAATTATCTACTCTTGTGAATGGTTCAATCTAACATATCTAGGCATTTCTTGTGCCAGTTCTGCATCTTCGATGCTAGATTCTTTATTTTCTTCCTCACTGTCATCGCTTACCAATTGAGCACCTAATTATCCATTTGTCGGTTCTCCACTATTTAGTGCTTCTAGTTCAATGATCAAAATTTTTTCTTCATTATCATCTTTTTTAGGTTCTGATCTTCTTGTACCTTCAGACTTATCAAATGGATCATCAACTTTTATATTAGCACTTTCAACAATTTTCTTAGTTCTCTTATTTTAACATTTATATCCCTTATGTTAGGCCCAATATGGAAAGCTAATGTACTGAGAGGGGAGGGGTGAATCAGTACTTCAAATATTTTCTCCAACAATAACTTTATTGTTAACCATAAACCAAAAATTTTTGTAACATAATATAATGCTAAAACAAATAAATAACAATCATACATGATTCACTCCATAACACATATATTTTGGTTACACAGAAACTCCTGGTTAGAGAGAAAAACTACAGTGGGGATGGCACCCACAACTTCACTACTACAATAATAAAGGTTGCTTGGTTAGAGCTACATGTTTAGCTATTTCTGATATCTTACCCTATTAGGAGTATCAAGATCTTTAGATCTACCTTGCTAAAGGATTTTACAACACTTATACTAAATGTTGCACCTGGTTAAAGGCTTTACAATTTATAGACTTTCTTAGAGTCTTTTACCCTGTTAAAGGTTTCTCTTACAACTCAAAATATTACAATCAAAATCTTACAAAATATCTACAACTTCACATCTGAAATGTTATAGCAGATTCTATGTGCTCAAAATGAAATTACCTTGCTTATAGCATACCTCGATAAACTATAAATTAACTCGGTAAACCTTTTTGTTTACTCTGTTCCTTGACTGTTCTCTGAAATCCTTCTCAGTGACCTCTGTGTATCTCTGTCAATCATAACAGTCATAACACTCAGTGCTTTCCCATGATTTTTTTCACATATGTCTTGCTTCACACACATATATTTAATCCTTAATTCATGTTGTATAAATAGATCTCTTGTAATGGTGATCTTGTTCATGCTTCGATCTTACAAACATGATTCCTTAAATGAATAACCATACAAAATTATTTCATTGGATAGATGTCCTCAAAATCATATAAAATCTATAAGTGCAATTTCCAATGTGTTAATGGTTTCTTGTTCCTCGATCTTTGTAACATGTTTCCCATATGTGTCTAGGTTCAATGAATCTGGTAACACGTTTCACTCGGTGTGTATTAACTTGGTATACCATCTTTACTACTCAGTAGACATAGAACATTACTTGGTAGACAGCTCAGTGAATACTAAACTCTATGACTTCTTTCTTCTATAACTGACTGCTCTGTGTTTATCGACTGAATATTTCGGTAGTAATAACCGAATAGAGTATATAGAATGACTTTGGACATAAAACTAAAGACAACTTAGTAAATAATAACAATCTCCCCTTTTGACATTAGTTTTGAAATGTTTCACAAAACTTCTTTCAAAGTCATAACTCAAAAATATATATATATATATATACTTACAAAATTTGACTAAACTGACAGTATATACAATTGTCAATAAAACAGTATACTCAGATATACTCCCCTTATCAATATACTATACATAACTCTGATTATGCATGCACTGTGATCAATATTTTGTATTCACTACTCGGTGATCACTACTCGGTTCACTACTCCCCCTATCAAAATTATCTATATACTCGAATATGTTGATCTGCTCAGTATACACCTCTTGTCTGCTCAGTATACACCTCTTGTATACACTATACTCCCCCTTTTTGACAAACATCAAAACTAGTTACCATTTGGTGGAGGCAACTGGTCAAAAATGGATTTATACTTTGTTCTTGCATTGGTGAGAGTGGTAGAGAGTGCATCCTTGACATTATCCATGAGTGAATTCTGAGATGTAATGTCAGCTAACAGTGAAATCAGACCATCTAAAGTGCTTCCCTCTAGCTAAGTGGATAAGGAGGTATCCTTGTTGATCTGTTCTTGGACGGAGGACAAGTGTGGAATGAATAAGGTTTGAAGAGTCATAATGTCCATCCTTATTTTGTGCTCTTCATTCCTCAGTTCCAATTGTTGAGCCATGAGCTTTTGTAACTTGGTATAGAAATTCTAAATAGAATTTGGCTCGGTGGTCAATTTATTGGAGAGATCAGTGATCTCTTTCTCAATCACTTCTATTTTATTCTTGATATCTTTAATGAATAAAGAAAATGTACAGAGCTTTTGAAATAAATAAAGAATATGTTTGAGTTGAGGGGACAACTCAGTAATGAGTCCAGTTAGCTTAACTTTACTGATAGCAATGGCTTTCTGTACCTCTTCAATCATTTTTGCAATGAGCTCTTTGTCCTTCAATTTGCTCAGGTATACAGATGCGTCTACTCTAGATGTCTCAATCTTATTGAGGAGTTCATCCAATTGAATATGGATGGCTGCATCTTTTGTCACTGTAGCTTCAGGTAGCATCTTTGATAATAATGCTTTAACCTTTTGAAGTACTCTATTTTTCTTTTGTATAGCCATTTGCTTCTCTTGTTCTGCTTTGGCTTTGCATAGTTCACCGAATTCAATAAGTGCTTTCCCTTTTAATTTGGATATGTCTACATTCGGCAACACAATTGGTTTTGACAAATCTAACTTGAAACTATGCTTTTTCATTTTCTTTTCTTTAGAGGATGAGGCTTTCATCAGTTGAACCAGTACAATGGCTTGGGAGGCTTGTTCACCCTTGGTAGGTTTCTCAGTAGAGGCAACACTTTTGCCAATTTCTTTAGCCTTAGATGTAGCCTTCGGTGATTCTATTCTTGGAGTCGTGGTGGCAACAGTTTCAGTGCTTGTTGGGGCTTGAGAAGTCTATTCCCCGGTGGCCTGAGAAGTAGCTTCTCCTTCTATAGACTGGTGGCCCTCTTTTCCTTGTTCAGTATCTTGAGGTGTCTCAGTTGAAACATGTTGAGCTACCAGAGGATAGGACTTGACTTGTTCCAAAACTGACTCACTTGATACTAGTTTGGCATAAGAATTCCCTTCTATCATTTCCTATTCTTGTACCTCAGTATCCATGACATCCTCATCAGGTTGTATAGTTTTAGTGGGATCTTGCTTGATGATATCCACTATTTCAACGTCACCTTGCTCATCAGCACTCTTGATTCGAAAGATTTGTTGTCATTGTTCTTTTGTCTCCTTCTCTACTTCAATATAAAGGCCATTCATCAGTTTCAAGGCTCTTTGCTTGACTAGGAATTTTGTCTGGCAGTTTTTTAGATGTTCACTTATCTCATCTACCGACATGTCTGGAAAGAGATGTACAAGACTTCTTTCTCTTATCTATTTTTCTGAGTCCATGGCATATTTCCACCTGTTATCAATATGTAAATACAATTCTTTTGGAAGAGAATTAGATACTTCCAATGGAACTAATCAGAATTTTAGAAGAGTGCAGATTACAGCTTCTTCAATTTGTCTCTTTTTTGCATCAGATCTGGAGTCATATTTTACATATCTAAATGCTCCAAATCCACCATATTGTTTCAGATTTGCACAAAAATTATCAACACTATGTACATCTTTCTTTTTACTCTTAACAATCTGAAATTTACTTGCATCTTCAGATTTGGTGTCACTGGACTCTTTATTCAAAATGAGTCTCCGAGTAGATTTCTTATGAGTTTTTTTTACCTTTGGAACTGCAACATTTTTATGTTTCTTGCTCGGTGACACTACAGATGATCTAGTGTTTGGGTGCTTTACTGAAGGAGTAGGTGATACTTGTGATGTATCCTGTTTCTTCCTTTTCAAAATTTTCCCTTTTGGTAACTCGGTGCTCAATGTAATAGCTGCTTCTTGGGCTTCAAATTCCTCCTCGATGATGGCTTGAATTCTCTTGACAGGAGTGGAGGAAGAACCTTCTCCAAATTTGTCCATTAATGCCTTAATCATTTTTGTTGCTTTCCTTGTAGCCTTTGGTACTGCAATGCTCATTTTAACTTTTTCTTTGACCTCTTCATATGTACCGTATCTAATCTTGGTAGCATGCCTTGGCAGTGCAAGATAGGCATCTATCTGCTACTGTGTAATGTCAAAGTCAATCTCATAACCTATAGGCGGCAAAGATTGAGTTCTTGGTTCTACTGCATTGACATAACAGTAGTCAGTTTCCACTTCAAAACATATATCATCCTTGTATTTCTCCACTAACTAGGGTGGTATTTTGTGCCTGTTATGCATCTTTTCCTGAAACTTGCTAAAATAATCATCCATAATATCATTGAAATTATCACCTAGTCATTTGATGAAGTCATTGATTTGATGGGTGATTGGTCGGTGTAGCTCCCAAACTACTTTACCGACAGATGGAAAGAATTTCTCAAAATAGAAAAACATGCATACCAAGAGTGATCCAAACTTCAGTGTGTTTGCTGAGTTGTTCTTCTTCGGCTTCCTTATGGTGTTGAGATTTTCAAAAAGATTTTTCAACAACACTTCGCATAGGTCAATCTTCATACCTTTCTTCACAATTTTATATGCTAAATCAACAACAACACATGGTACACTATTTTCTCTTGTTGATTAAAAGAAACAATAACCTATGACTCTAATTGAAAACTTCAACTTTGCATCTGTGACATTGTTTAGTTTTAGACCTTTGCAATCAAATTCAACTACGGTTAAAGTGATCAATTCCTTCTATGGAATCATTTTCTGAGCTCGGGCATGGTCAAAAATATGGTAACCGGTGATCAGGTGGATGATTTCCTTGGTGATCTTGAATGGTTGCTCCTCTAACCACATAAAGTCATCATGAACTCTGCTCAAAACAAATTTAACCCATTGGGGTTTGAAGACTCGTGGGTAGGTTAGGGCTTCGGTCAATCCCTTGACTTTAATATGTTCAAACTTGCTATCTAGTTTTCCATCAGTACACAATTCATCATACGTGTCCTTGATCTCAACATGACCTAGTTCCTCAACATGACACTTAGTGAATAATTAGACATCCTCAACTAATAAAACCCTATCTGGAATGAGTGAAAATGCAGTTTTATCATCCGGTTCAGATTCTACTTTAGGAGGTAGTGAGTATTTCAGTGATGGCTTCTCAATGTTCTCAACAACAACGGGTTCCTGAATCTTAGGAGCCATTTCAAACTTTGGATAATCACTAACGAAAGAGCCTTAGGGTTTGAAAACTCTTAACCAGTAGACGCTTTCCACTTAGTAAATATAAAATAGATATTCACAACTGATATGATTGGTTAACTTGCTTGACAATGCGTTGTGATTGATATAAATACCTTGAATTTCACTTCAGAAGAGATTTGATCACCTTTGAATCACTTCGCTCTACTTTATGAAAACTTGGTAAGTGTAAAATGATCGCAGAAAAGCTTTAAGTACACATTTTACCTTATCAGGCTCTGTGCAGTTAGGTCAAAAAACATTAAATGCACTCGGTTCCACTAAACCGATTTACCTTCCTTTTTATGCTTTTACCGAGTAGCCAAACTTCCTGCATTTACCGACTTGATAGGCTTCCTGCATTTACCGACTTGACTAGTGCTCCAAAGGACTTGATAAAGTTTCAAACTTGCTAATGCATCTTTAGCTATGCAGATTTTGAATTAAGTACATGATAAAATAGGAACTGTTAAGATTTAACCTTGAGAGAATGCACTCCCTTCATACCTTTACCGATTAATTTGGAATAGATGTACCTAACTCGGTAGGTAAGGTGATTTCTCCATTTGACAAAATTTCCTTCTTTTTCCAAATCATCTGGAATTTGCTTTTTATTTCTTCAATATCTCCTCTAGGTTGATCTCTGCAATCTATAGTCAAGTGTCCAACTTTGTGACAATGAAAACATGCCATACCAAGATTTCTCCATGATCTTCAGTTGTTCACTCCAAACCTTATAAAGCAATTGGCACTTATATGTCCATATCTTCCACTGCATTCACACCATATCCTTGTATTATAATCTCATGGTACTGTAGTATATTATCGGTTAAGATCTATGTGAGTTCGGTAGCCTCTAGTATTTGCTCGATGTGCAGGACACATATAGTTCTTCTACTTAAACCAACACTTCTTGGTACTATGTCCATATCTATTGCAGTTTTTACTAAACCCTTTGAATTTTGCCTTCTAATAATTTCTAGCAGACTTTGTCCTACATTGGTTAGATGTGTGACCATATTTATTGTAAATGTAACAATAACCATTAGACCTAGTGACATTTAGTTGCTTACCTTTTCTGATTTGGTAAATGTTGGCAGTATGTCCTTATTTTCCACAGTAGTTGCAAATGGGCTTCTTTCCTTTGATGTTCTTTTTGTTTCCAGCTTGCTTTAATGATTCTCCTTTCTCAGTAGTGTGGATTCCCTTCTCGGTAGAGTCTTTTCCTTTGTAACCGAGTCCTACAGCTTTGTTGGGTCTTTTTGTATTCAGTTGCTCATCCAACATCTTTGATGCTTCATAACTCTTCTTCAGTGTTTCTTTGGATTTCTTCTCTATTTCAAGTTCATTGGTCAACCTTGATACTTCAAGTTTCAATGCTTGATTCTCATCATCTTTCCAATGTGTTAACAGTTTCTTTGTTCCTCGATCTTTGTAACATGTTTCCCATATGTGTCTAGGTTCAATGAATCTGGTAACATGTTTCACTCAGTGTGTATTAACTCGGTATACCATCTTTGTTGCTCGGTAGATATAGAACGTTACTCGGTAGACAGCTTGGTGAATACTAAACTCTGTGACTTCTTTCTTCTATAACTGATTGCTCTATACTTACCAACTGAATATTTCGGTAGTAATAACCGACTAGAGTATATAGAATGACTTTGGACATAAAACTAATGACAACTTAGTAAATAATAACATCTGACTCTTAGAAGAGTAACCAAGAAATTTTCCCTGATAAGATTTTGCATCAAATTTATCAATATAGTTATCTTTCTTAATAAAACATTGACTTCCAAAAATTTTAAAATAACTTACACAAGGTGATTTTCCATACCATAGCTTATAGGGTATCTTATTGTTACCTCTCTTCATTAGAACCCAGTTTGAAGTATCTACAATAGTATTGACTGCTCCTCTCCAAAATATTTTAGGTATGTCACCCTATAATAACATGGTTCTAGTAGCATCAATATTGTTGTGTTCTTCCTCTCTGATATTCCATTTTGTTGTGGTGTCCTCCAAGCAAACATCTATCTCTTGATACCCTGTTCATCACAATACTTAACAAATTCATCAGATGTGAATTCACCTCCTTGTTCTGATCTTAAACACTTCAAGTTCTTACTAGTCTCATTTTCAACCAAAACTTTAAATGATTTAATTTACTAAATGCCTCTGATTTCTCCTTCAAAAATGTCACCCACATCATTTTAGGATAGTCATTGGTGAAAAGCATGAAATACCTATCACCAAAATAACTTTTTGTTCTCATAGGGCCACAGAGATTAGTATGTACCAAATCCAAAATATTCTCAAAAGTACAATTCTTTCTCTTGAAAGAAATAGAGGTCATCTTACCAATATGACAATCTTTGCAGATCACATTATCTGGTTTGACAATTTGTGGCAATCCTCTTACAATACTTGACTTACTTACTTTAACCAAATTATCAAAATTAACATGACAACATCTTTTATGTCACAAGCAGCTATCTTCCATTCTTGCAACCATACAATTATTAATATTACTATTCAAATGGAATAAGTTACCTCTAGTTTACTTCCCAGTAGCAATCAGTTCACCATTACCTCCACGAATTATGCAAACTCCACTTTTAAATTCAAGAAAATAACCTTTATCATTCAGCTAACCAACACTTAAAAGATTATGCTTTAGACTGTCTACCCAAAACACATCATCAACATTACTCTTCCCATTTAAAGAAATAGATCTTTTACCTTTCACCATGCAGGGAGAGTTATTTCCAAATCTAACAGCACCTCCATCAAATTCATCAAGAGTTATCGACTTACTTTTGTCTCTGGTCATGTGGTGTGAGCAACCACTATCTATAATCCATTCATCACTATTCTCCATATGGGATACCAGTTCCTCTTTCACAGCTACAAACATAATTTCCTCATTGTCATCTTCATCTTCAGACTCCTCATTGGTCACACCTTCATCTACTGCAACATAACATTGCTTTTTGCCCTTTCCTTTATATTTTCTATATTTCTCTTTCTTGTCAGCATTAGTACAATTAGAGGCAATATCACTAGTTCTACTACAAGAAATACACTTCAAAGGTAGCTTTCCTTTATACTTACCAGTTCCTCTTGGAAATCTTCTGCAAACAATGCCTCAAGTTCCATCACATTATCTTCACTATCATTTCCTCGGTTACTTCCATGATTTGACTTGCACTCATGATTTTGACATACATCTTTTCCTTATCTAGTAGATGAACCGGTAATAGAAGCTTTAAAGGCATATTCACTAGATTTAGTAACACTGTTGTCAAAACTATTCATCTCAAAAGTTGTAAGTTTACCAATCAATGAATCAACAGTTACCTTATCCTTTGAAATATATCTAAGTTCTTGGATTGCAAATACTCTTATAGCATACTGAAGTTGAAGAGTTCTAAGAATTTTACTTACTATTACATCATCATCTATTTGACCTCCAATACTCTTTATCCCACCAACAACTTCTTTGATTCTCTGACCATACTATGCAATATTTTATCCTTCAAGCATTCTCATGTCGTCAAACTTTCCTCTCAAGATTTTCTCTTTGGCTCTTTGTACGTGCTCATCTCCTCCATAGATTATATCTAAATTTTCCCAAACCTCACCTATAGTTTCCAATCCTTGGACATCAATATATTCTAAATCAAATAAAGTACTTACAATAGCTTCTAAGGCTTGCATGTTCTCTTGGTGCTCTTTGAGTTCATCTAGTGTCAAGGGAGTAGTAGTAGGAGCAACATACTTTGTTTCAACTTGCTTCCAATATTATGCACCAAGACCTTTAATGTAGATCTTCATTCTATCTTTCCAAATCTTGTAATTATCCTTGTTAAACTTAGGACCCTCTTTCTTCATCATTTTGACTTCCTCAAAATCTTTCCCTCAAGCAGTCAGGGTTTCTGCACATAGAGGACCAAAGCTCTGATACCAATTGTAAGGATCCAGTTAATACTGAGAGGGGGGGTGAATTAATATTAACACAAATTGAAACTTTAAACCCAAATCAAACTTATATAAAATCTGAAATCATTCACCATATAAACCAGCTCAGTTATCAGATCTAACACCTCATTTCTCACTTCTGCAAATTCATTAATTAGATCATTTACCACATCTATCAATTCTTCCACCACTTAAGCACTCAAATAAATATGATTATTTACCAACAAATTAATCTCATCTATCAGATCAAACACTTACTCTACTAACTCTTAACAGTACCGGTAACCTTTGATAAACCTCTGATAAACTATCATAACCGGTAATTAGAAATAATGCATGAAATGAAACATAAACAAGAACATCACATGAATGGGAAAAACTATGGTGGGAGTTGGTACCCACAATAATTTGTACTCTTTTGAAGTATGCCCTGTTAGGAGCTTACAATACACCCTATTAGAGTCACTCGGTTAAGGGATTTGCCTAGCAGTCTAGTTAAGAGCTTGATGACCTGTTAGGATCAAACTCATGAGAGGATTCACCACTCTTTTTGAGAGCTGCCCTGTTAGGGGACTTAAATGTTTAAGGCATGTTAGGACCTACCTGATTAAGGGATTTAACCTATTGCAACTGTGAGGGAACAACAGTAAAAAGTGATATGTTACTTGCACTTCTCAGCTTGTTGAATTAGATCTAGTTATGCTCAACACTTTGCAACTCTTAGGAAGATCTTACACTTCTCTTGGAGGGCTCAACACATTCTTCTAAGACCACAGACAGAATAAACATAAACTATGTCATCCTAAATAGCCATCTCAACTAGGTCAGCCACAAAACCCTAATTACATCATGAAATTACAATACAAATCATAAGAGATCATCTCATATCAATATATAGATCATTACATCAAATTACAATGCAATATCAACCGTTGATTGATTGAAACCCATCACAAAAATCTGATTTATACCAAAGTCAAAACCTCAAAATATTCCACTAAGTGTTTCACTATTTCCCAAGAAATTCTTCCTTGAAACATGCCAAAACAACAATCAAATCATTTAGGCGGGTTGTGTCGTGTTACCACCTTCATTTAGACTTGTCGTCGATCACCACTATATAAAAAATCTTTATCGCTTTGTTGAATTATTCACCAGTCCTTAAACCCTACTAAAACCCTAGAAAAACTTCATTAGAAATTTGAAACAAGTATTTTGGTAACCATCACAAGTTCCAGTTCTAGTCAGATACTCCTTTCCATGATACAAGCTCACATTTCAAACCGCAATTCACCAATTACTACCGATTACCTCATTCAAGCAAAACATCTCTGCTTTATCGGTTGAAGTCCTATTTCATTGTCCTTTGTTCTCTGTTGGTAAACCCTATCTCCAGTAAACCAAATCACTTAGATGACAAACCAAAACATCCAAAAATATCAATAATGACCATTGGACATCAGTTGCCATCAATGACAACACAAATAATTGATCAAGTCATCTAATCACAAAATCCCAGTCTTCTATCCTCTACTGGTTTAAGCGTCCATCTTCAACTGCAACACTTGTATCATCTCATCTACATCATTTATGCCAAATGACAACAATCGACACCTAAATTACATGAATATGTCACCTATATCTATAATTCATCAAACTTGACAACAAGGTCAACTAAATGCTCAACCCTCGATTACAAAATTACATCACATGATACAAAGATCAGCCACCAGACCAATATAATGATTTACATGACATAACATGAACCTAATTCAAATTCCCAAACACTCAACTCCATCGAAAATCACGCCAAGATCAACCGCAACACATTACCCTACCAGGAATATTGCATAACAAGAAAATCATCCTTGGTTCATATAAACCATCAAAAACTTGCACAATGATCAATACATATCACTAGAAAAAATAGGAAATGACCAAGAAATACCAACAAGCACATTAGAATCATCAATAACAACTGCACCAACACCATTTATCAAATGTTCATCGATCAACATTTGAAACTCAGGAATACAACTAATCAACAACTATCATAAAGAAAGATAACTTGTGGAGCAACAAATCATAAACCATCTAAAATGAAGATACACAAGACCATCCCAAGAAATATACCAAATTCTCAGCACAAGATCTGATCACACTGAAATATACCAAAGGAAATACTGAACTCTATAAAACAGTGATCAACAAAACAACACTGAAAACAGGATAATAAGATCTTCCCAATCAGAAATCACCAGAGAAAATCATAGGAATATGTTGATATCAATGACAACAACCTATCCTAGCAGCAGCAATGTAGAACAATATCCAACAATCTCCCCCTTTGGCATTGATGGCAACATATGAATGTGAAAAACAGTCAATGTAAAGAAAGAAGATATCTCTAGCAAACTCCCCCTAAGATCAAGATAGATAAAGCAGTTTTTTACATGATCTCTCTCCCCCTTTGACAATAATGCCAAAGATCTCAAAACATAATACCAAAACCTCTCTCCCAAAAATAAAAAAATGAATCTCAGGAATCTGCCCCCCTAGAACACACACTACACCAAAGGAGCAGCACCAACTCACCAATCTGAATAAAAGGATACAGCTTTGCAGTCCACTAGATTGATGCAACTCAATGATTATAGTTCTCATCACGAGGAGTAGATACCCCTAACTTGTCTCTCAAATAGACAAATGTATCTGTAGGCAAAGGCTTAGTGAAAATAATATCTATTTGTTCCTTTGTAGATGCATACTCCAGCTCCACCTTCTCTTCACTGACTTTCTCTCTCAAGTAATGATATTTGATTGACACATGCTTAGTCTTTGACTGTTGCATAGGATTCTTTGATATGTTAATAGCACTAGAATTATCACAGTAAATAATAGTAGGTTCATCATAAATAACTCTAATATCCTTCAACATTTCCTTCATCCAGACTACCTAAGTGCACTTACTAGCAACAACAACGTACTTAGCTTCAGCAGTAAATAAGGACACTGAATCTTGTTTCTTCCTATCCCATGAAACTAGCTTCTTTCCCCAGAATAATTCTCCACTGGTAATTCTCTTCCAGTAATCAACATCACCAACCCAATCTACATTAGTGTAAGCACATAACATGAAATCATCATTCCTCAAATACCACAGACCATAATCCATAGTTCCCTTCAGGTATCTCAATATCCTCTTAACAATAGTGTGTTAGACACAATGCACCACTAAGAGGGGGGTGAATCAGTGGTTCTCAAACTTTTCCCTTTAACTGTCCTATGTGAGTATACAGTTATCAGATCTAAATCAATGTAGAATTATTGATTAGAAGGGATACCAACACAAATACAATCACACACAAAGGGATATCACATAACACCAGCATATACAAGGAAAACCCAAGATGGGAAAAACCTCGATGAGAAATGCTACTGGAGACTACTGCTCCAATCCATCCTCACAATCAATCTTTGATTACAATGTTTAGGGAACCAACCCAAGGAGCACCAACCCCTAATTTTAGGGCACCAACCCAAGGAGCTACAACCCTTGCACCGAGCTCTATCTCATTGAATACAAAAATATATTCATTTACAAGTTAATAGCCTTGTTACAAATGGATTTGTAACTCTTCTTCAAATCTCTCTACTAGATCTTCTATCTAGCTCACTGTTGATTCTCTCTCTCTCTGCTACATTGATGCTCTCCACTGGTACTATACTCTGTCAGTTCTATGTCTGCCTTCTCTACAGTCTTCTGAAACTCTCCTCTACCGGTATGGTCACTATTGGTTCTACACCTCTATTTTTGGTTGAACAGTTCAACCCGGTTCTCCCTCACCCTCAGTCTCTTCTACCTCTTCTTGATGAGCACTTGACTGATTTCTTCTCACATGCAGCAACACTCTCCCATTCAGCAGCATATTTCAATGATTATGGCTTGCCCATTTATATCTCAGTTTTCCTACGAAAAGCCCATTCAAATTTCAGGCGGTTAGGGTTTTCTCATCAACCTCGAGAAAAACCAAATGCAATTAGATCTTCTTCCAGACATCAACCACCTATAATGGATCATTCAGCTCCACCAATCATGCAGCTTCCAATACATGTTTGTTGAGTTTGGCGAACACAACTCCTTCTTTGGTCTACACTAGTCAGACACCTATGAAGTGATCAAGCAGATAGCTTCACCTCCCCTAATCAGTACCTGGACACTCAGCCTCGATCATGAAGTCATCCAATCATATCTATGTCATATGATCAATCTTGAGCCACTCTTCTACACCTTGACCCGTGAAACATGCTATCGACATAAATATTGACCTATCACCATCTACCTCATCACCTGACACTTCACCAACTCAACACACCGACTTGTGCATGTATACCACTTCACCTCCACATGGAAACTCTGTCGACATTCACCTCTGCAGGATCATCTATGTTGGTATGGATAGGATTACCGACCAACTTCATTATCAGGGCCTTCTCCTAGTTTTCTAACCCTGTCAGTTAAACCCTTAACCGGTCTTTCATCAACCTTGCACTCTTCTTCTCTTCCAATGGAACTCTCAACCGATCAGCACCCTTGCTAACCTAACTTATGCATATCTTCATCATACAGGTGGACATTCATACTGGTAAACACTCTTGATGACACCATGTCATCAATCTTTAACAAACTCCATCTTAAATCCATCCATTTTCCTTTATCTACATCTGCACAACATTGCCTTCTTCCTGATTAGCCTGGACTATGTCTCAAATAGTTTGTCAAAGTGACAAGCCCATCACACTTCATCTATTTCGGCAACTAAACATGCCTTCTCTATTGGTCCAGTGCATATCCTATATTTCATGCACTTGAGTCATTCCTTTGATTCACTGATAGATCTGGTGTGAGCCTTCAAACACCTACCTTTTCCTCTTCTTCCTTATCTCACAGAACTATGATGCACATTATGCATAATAGGAGATAATCTCCACTTACCAGTGGTAGTGAATCCTTGGCATCTTCCTCCTGCAATGCACTCATGTGACTTCCTTGTTTGTGCAACATATCTTCAAAAAGGCACATGTGATCTGGTGTGGGCACATTCATTGTTAGTCATCTCTTCACATGGTGACTGCATCTCTATCTAGTGGGAGTCTTATTGTTCTACATCAACATAGCATACTGGTGACATGTACATCTTTCTTCTCCTATGTTGATGTGATTTAGGTAGCATTATGCCTCTTCATTACAAACAACAACTCAAGAACCTTGCTCATCCTCTTCTTACTGGTGATAGACTCTACCGGCAACTTGTCCATTTCATCCACACAAGTCAAATGGTAACTTGTGTACTGATGAATCCAGTGATCATTCCTCTGAATGACATTCTCTTCCTTACTAGTGACCTACAACACTAGTTGACATCAATGACTGTATGTCAACAATACTCTCATACCGGTTGTCCTTCTATACTAGTTGACATCAATGACAACACAATGCCAACACAATGACATGACTCTCTTTTAGATCAACTGGATATCTAGCAGCCATGCACACAACATGCATAATGTTCGATCTAGTCTGAGTAAGATATAGCAGTCCACCAACCATAGATTTGTACAAACTCTGATTAACTTTCAGAGATACATCATCCTTAAACAATTTACAACCAGTCACCATAGGAGTTCCAACTAGTTTGGAGTCATCTAACCCAAACTTCTTTAGGAGTTCCTTTGCATACTTAGTTTGAGATATAAATATACCTTTTCTAATCTGTGAAATCTGCAAACCCAAGAAAAATTTCATCTCTCCTATCGCAGACATCTCAAATTCTTTCTGCATATCACCGGCAAACTTCATACTCAAGTCATCATCACCTCCAAAGATAATATCATCAATAAAGACTTCAACAATCAGGATGTTATCATTCTCCATCTTAAAGTACAAATTACTATCAGTAGCACCTTTGCTAAATCCCAATTTCAACAAATATTTATCTAGTCTAGTATACAAGGCTCTAGGAGCTTGTTTCAGTCCATAAAGGGATTTCTTCAATTTACATACCATGTCTCCATCATTTGATAATGAAAATCCATATGGTTGCTCAATGTAGACTTCTTCTTCAAGATCACCATTTAGAAAGGTAGATTTGACATCCATCTGATATACCTTGAAATATTTATAAGCAGCATATGCAAGTCTTCAAGTTTGGCCACCAGAGCAAAAGTCTCCTCATAATCAATTCCTTCTTTCTGAGAATACCCTTTGCAAACTAGTCTCACTTTATTTTTGACAACTTCATCAGGTTCATTCAATTTGTTCCCGAATACCCATTTAGTACCAATAATATTGTTATCCTTATGTCTAGGCACAAGTTCCCATGTGTTATTCTTTTCAATCTGATATAATTGTTCTTCTATAGCTCTCATCCAATTTTCATCTTTACAAGCTTCAGCAACATCTTTAGGTTCAACTTTAGAAATTAGACACACTTCTTCAACAACTAACCTTCTTCTAGTCATTACACCTTTATTCTTATCACCAATAATCTGATTTTTCATAATGATTCAATCTTACATACCTCGAGGTCTTCTGATTGTTTTGATTATCAGGTTCCTGCACCTCTTCACTGGTAGCAACAACATTAAGGTTAACTGTATCTATTGGATAATTTTTCTTAGGTTCTTGAGTCTAAACAGGGGATAAAACAACATTTTGACCATCATCATATCCACATGCTCTGATCTCTTTCCCAAGGTTCTCATCCACCTTCACATTTGCACTTGTCACTATCTTTTTCAGTCTCTTGTTTTAGAACTAGTAGGATTTTCTATTTTTAGAATATCACAAGAAAATTCCTTCATCACTTCTAGCATCAAACTTTCCTATATCCTCATCTCTCTTGATATAACATTTTCTACCAAATACTCTAAAATATCTCACAGTAGGAACATGACCAAACCATATTTCATAAGGGTTCTTACCGGTATCACCTTTGATGTGAACTTTGTTGAATGCATAAACAGCAGTGCCAATACCTTATCTCTAGTAGATCTTCAAAATATTCCCTTCAATCAACATAGTCCTTGCAGCATCCAAGACAGTTCTTTTCTTCCTTTCAACAACTCCATTTTATTGAGGGGTTCTAGGAGCAAATAATTGTCTTCTAATTCCATGCTTCTCACAGAATGAATTGAACTCACCAAAACAAAATTATCCACCTCTATCAAATCTCAGATAGTTTACCTTCAAACCAGACTCAGTCTCCACCTTATCTTCGAATATCTTGAATTTGTCAAATGCTTTTGATTTCTCCTTCAAAAAAAACCCACATCAGCCTGCAATAATCATCAATTAGCAGCATAAAGTGTCTATCACCCTGCACACTTCTAACATTTGTAGGTCCACATAGGTCAATATGCACAAGATATAGCAATCCATCTATTGTATATTGTTTACTCTTGAAACAAATCCTTGTTTGCTTACCCAACTGGCATTCCTTACATACAGGATTAGCAGGCTTAACAATCTTAGGTGTATCTCTAACAGCTTGTGTAGAATTGATCTTAATCATTGAATCAAAATTAACATGACACATTCTCCTATGCCATAGCAAACTCTCATCAGTCTGAGCAATCAAACAACTTTTCTCATTAGCATTTAAATGAAAAATGTTACCTTTAGTCTTAGTTCCAGATGCAATCTCTATACTAGAGGCATTTAGGATCTTACATTTTCCATTCTTGAATTGTAGATCATAACCTTTATCAACCATCTATCCAACACTAAAAATATTATGCTTCAAACCTTCAACATACAAGACATCATAAATGTTATTCTTACCATCAAAAGAAATAGAGCCTCTTCCATAGATCACACAGGCTTTGTGTTAGCATTATGTTGTCATTGATGTCAACTGGTACTATATGGTAACTAGTATGGGAGGTTGAAGAGTATTGTTATCCTTGTTGTTAACTAGTCTTGTAAATCACTGGTACACAAGTTAGTGTTGACTTGTGTTAATGACAAGTATGATGATCAGTAAAGTAATGTGTTGGCATTGAGATGTTGCCAACCGGTAAGCATGTGTTCTAGTAAGTTAGTAGGGTGACCTAATGACAAAGTGCAAAACTGGTATGCAAGTGGATATGAAACTGCAAGACTCCCACTGGAAGACTAGGTCATCTTAGAATGATGACATGACCAATAGAGTTTGGACTACTTCAAGTTAGCAAAGTAGACAAAGGGGATGTCTATCAGATTATGTGTAGGAGAGGAGACAAGGGTTCACTTCTACTGAGCAAGAAAAGGCAGGTAATTGGATGCATAGACTGGATGAGTGATATACAAAGATATGCACCAGGTCAACATGTCAAGACATGATGTGCTATCGAGGTAGAGAAGGAAGAGTTAAGATGGTGATTTTGCCTTCTTCGCAAACCGATTGAGAAGAGAACTAGTCAAATGAAAATGAGGCTCTGTAGTTGCACACATGGTGTTACCATTATGCAGATGAAAAGTGATGTTGCCTCAAATGCATAACAGATGGAGATAGTTGGCATGAAGGTATCATGCAAACTATTGGTATGAAGGCAGAAACTTGCAAATTAGTAAACAAGCAAAATACCAGCATACAACCAAGTGGATAGAGAGAAAAAGGTGAAGTACTCTGATTCTGATGATGTTGCACATGATGTGTCGTCCAAGTTGTTGCTAAAGACCATCACGATTGATGACCGGGCTGACAAGATCCATTAACACAAGGAAGGAAATGGCAAGAAGGTTAACCAATAGGCAAAGAGGGACCGGCAGTATGAAGCATATACCGGTTGTGTGATATTGGTCGATGACCATGTTGGTTCGACATAGTGAGCTAAGATGGATGTCAACAAAGGTGCTAAGAGAAGACATACCAGCAGGGTTACTAAAGAACCGATAGGGTTAGATGTTTGGTAGGTATGCACCAGTTGAGTGTTTGGTCGGTAATCCTAGCTGAACCAACACATAGGTTTAAGATGAGATGGATACCAAAAAGGATGCCATGTAGAGTTGAAGTGGCAAGATTGCATAAGTCACTGAAGTGTCATGACGGTGAGGTTGTTGCAAAGTTGGTCGACATTTAATGTTGACTATGACTATTGTGGGTTGAGTTGTAGAGGGTTTGGGGCTCGAGGCAAGATGTGTCGGATCGGATCCATGGAGTGCACTGATCTATGCAAGATGTCTGGATACAAATCAAAGTAGGTGAAGCAAATCATTGAACTATTTATGGTGACTGACCAAATGATGAGCTGACAAATTGAATGCAGATTACTAAAGATGGAAGGCGTGCACTGGAAGGCATGATGTTGGCAATGATGTATAGGCAATCATCTCTGAGACATGATTTGAGGAGATTTGATTGGATATGGTATGGCTCATTGGTCGAAGAAGAAACCCTAATCGTGCCAGTGTTTGAATTTGTGTCTTGGTGGGAAAACCTGGATATATGTGTGCAGACCAAAGACTAGGAGATAATGATGTTGCATGTTGAATGTTGAAGTGTGGAGTGTGAAATAGTAGCAAAGATCCAACCATTCAATGTATCCATTGAAGATCATATAAATTGAGTGTTGGAGATGTGAAGGCCACAAGAAAAGAAGTATTTCAGCATGAATTCCAACTAAATGGTGAAGAAGAAAAGGAAGTGAACCGATAGTGAAAGATAGAAGTGGATGAGATAAAGGTGAACTGGCAGAGAAGAAATAGAGTAGGGGTAACTAATAGAGCAGAATCGGTAAGGCAGTAGTAGAAGAGTGTAGAAGAGAGGAGAAGATAGTGATCTAGCATAAAGCTGAAGAGAGACAGAATGACAGAAAGAGTAGAGAACCGGTAAGGCAGAGAAGGGGTGATACCGGTAGAGATATTATTTCTAGTGGTTGCAAGATTCACTTGTAATAGGTTATTATTTTTGTATTTGATATTGATTCTTTGAAGATCACTGGGTTGGTTCTCAGTGCAGGGGTTGTAGCTCCTTTGGGTTGGTGCCCATAAATAGTAGGGGTTGTAGCTTCTTTGGGTTGGTGCCTATAAACTACAGGAGTGGTACTCCTTCGATTGGTGCCCTAAATTTTTTAACCAGAGTGTTTCATTGTGAGGCTGGATTCAAGCAGTATACCCCATCAACATTTATCACTGAATTTTTTCCTAATTTGGGTTTTTCTTGTATATATTGGTGTGATGGGATGTGCCCTTGTGTATGTTTGCATTGCATTGTCTTGATTTATCTTACCAATAAACTCACAGGTAATAGGATGATAACTAGTATACACACATAGGATAGTTAAAGGGAAAATGAGTGAAAACCACTGATTCATGCCCCACTCAGTAGTACATTGTGTCTAACAATTGGTATCAGAGCCTAGGTTCCCAGTCAGACAAGCTTTCTCTAGCTTGGGTAGATTTTGGCTTATGGACACAATGGTTTGTTTAGTGTCAATCCCTGTTCCAATTTTTTATGGTTCAAACTATTCCATTTGGAGTTGTAGAATGGAAGTCTACCTATCCTCTCTAGGGTTTGATGTATGGATATCTTTTTTAAATGGTTTCCCTAGTAAATTCAATCATCTCACCGATTTAGATGTAGAAAAAAGATCTAAGTGAAATGTTGAAGCCATGAAGGCTATATTCAATGGACTTACTAGTGATGTTTCCTCACAGGTGGATAGGTGTATATCTGCAAAAATTCTATGGTATAGATTGAAGAAGCTTTATGGAAATGAGCCATACACTGCTGAATCAGATTGTGGAAGCATGAAGAACAACAAAGTAGACACTTGTGGAGGTGTTAATCGTAGATCGGTCAGCTGCTACAGTTTTGATGAAGAGGAAATTCATATCTTCATGGCATAAGAGATAGAAAGTGAAGTGCACTCATCATAATGTGACAAGGAAGTCAGGTCCCATCGCCAAGATGTGTTTGAGAATGATGATGAAGATGAAGCCAAAGTAGATCTTGAATGTGAACTAGTAAGTGCACTAGAAGAGCTGCAAAATGTTAGAAAGGAATTTAAAAGTTATAAAGATTAAGTTCATGAAGAATGCAGTCATTTGATAATATGCCTTGAAGAATCAAATAATAATATCTGCATATTAACATCTCAACTAGAAGAGGAAAAAGGATTGACCGGTGAGTTGAAATCAGTCTTCTATGGTAAGGAGAGAAGATGTGAGGATCTCCAACTAGAAGTGGAAACAAAGGACAAATAATGTCAGGACCTAAAAGGAGAAATGGAGAGCATCAGGAAAGACCTTGAGAAGTGTAAAAATGAGCTCAAGGTAAGGATCTGATATGATGGCAGTGTTGAGGCCTTGGACAAAATATTGAGTAAACAAAAACACACCAAGGATACTAGAGGATTAAGATATTTTGTTGGTGAATGCTCCACAAGTGAGGATGTCTCTCACAAGGACATTTAGTTTGTCTCCTCTAATGGAGACAACAAGGGTCAGACCTTCACAGTACAAGGTGCAACAAGAAGAAACAATGCAGATCCCAAAGGAAAGGGAAAGCTAAGAGAAGATGGGCTCACCAGAAACAAGAATGCAAGAAACATCCTAAGAGATTCCCCACCGGTGGAATACAAAGAGATGCTCACCCAGGAGAAGTAAAAGTGGAGAAGACAAACCGGTCAGATCACCTCATGTTTGGCAAAATTAATTTGTAAGTAATATGTCTCCTTTCTCTAGCTAATATTTTGCTTGTAAAGATTATGGCCATAGGGCAGAGGAATGCAAAAAGATGTCTAGGAATAGAAAAAGTGTTCTTCCAGGGAATATCAATTTAGTTTGTAGAAGACGTAATGCATTTAGGCATAGAACATTAGAATGTAGAAACTTGCATAAGCCCACTCTTGATTATGCTAACCAGAGTTCATTTTTTGCCTCAAGAAATATAAATTATATATGTTATAACTGCAATGGATCTATCCATAGAAGCAATGTATGGAGGAAGAAGATGTTTCATGCACATGGCAGTTGGCATAACTATTCCCAAAGAAGAGATGCTCCTGCAAAATCAATAAGTCATTTCAAACTAGTAGTGGGCTACAATGGCATGACCCTGAGAAGAAGATCAAACCAGTCTGATAAAATGTCTTTCAATCATCCAGCTGGAATGAGTGCAATATGTTTCTATGCCAATGTAACCTATCACACTATAGAATCTGGCAATATAAAGACATATCAGCAGAAGAAGATGATACCTGCTCCAAAGGCTACAAATGAGAAGAGGAGAAAGTTCAAGAAGGTATGGAGGAAGAAGGAAGATAACATGACCATGGACCAACACTATGCACTCAATGCATAAGTGATATCTCCTAAAGCTTAAAGGAGATGCAGATCCTTAGAGGGAGCTATATGTTGAATCGGATCATTCACCCCCATATGTTGAAAAGGACAAAGGAAAGGATGGGCAGTCACCGACATGATGAAAAAGCTAAGATAAAAGAATGTGTGCAATTGATATCCTGGCTACAAATTCACATGGGCAAAATGGATCACCACTACAAGTGTCAAAGTGGGATGTGACACTGAAAGGAGAGCCAGTGGACAAAGTATACTGTCAAAGATACTAAATTAGTACAGTAAACCAATAGGTGGAGTATGTTGCTGATAGGGATAGTTACTGGTATTGAAGAATATGTGGGTAAATATGTTCTGATTGTGTTGTAGTAGCTTTGGTGGCCTAGTCAGATGAGTTTATGTCTTTGATGATATCGGAAGTTGTCCTAAATGATAATGTGTTGGACCAGTAGCCAATCCCATACGTATGAAGACATCATGATGTCAACCGGTGTGAGTGTTGACATGTGTCAATGTGACCTGGCATTGTGGTTAGGTATGTTTATGTCACAAAGATGGGTGGATGCCATGGAAGTAAAAGACCATCAGCATATATAGATGCTCACTTCCATCGGTATAATGTATAGTTTGGGGTACCGACTTAGGACTTGATAGAAAATAAAGACCAGAGGGCTATGATTTAGGGGGAGTTCACAGTCATATCTTGTGATTGGTTCCTGATACACTTCACACAGGAGCAAATCAAGTGCCATTGTTGTTGCACCATGGACTGATATACAGGGAGACGTAAGTTACTTGCACAAGAGAACATGCATTTGGTATTGGAAGAGATACAATTGGTATCAATGTTAGCTTCAACACTTGGTATCAACATTTTGGGGTCAAAATGCCTTATGGATATCAAGGGGAGATGACGCAGTCTGATCAGCACGTAAGTTTTGTTCACTGACACATGGGTCTTCAATTTGTTTCAGAATTGTATATGCATGTGTTTATGGTTTGCATAAACACTTGATTTTGAGCAATAGGTGTCAGTTGATGGTTGAGTCCTCCATCTCAAGAGTTGTAACTTGATAAATTGTACCAATTGGTATCAAAAGAGGAGATCCATCTGGTAAAGAGAAAAAGGGGAGAAAAATATTTGACAGTGACCGGTAAATACAAGGATGTAAGAGACCTTGACAGTGTCGTTTGCCATTGTTGTCAAAGGGGAGAAGGATTCTTTAGTATACTAGATACTACATGAGTTGACATCAATGCCAAAGGGGGAGATTGCTGGCATTGTGTTGTCATTGATGTCAACCGGTACTGTATGGTAACTAGTATGGGAGGTTGAAGTGTATTGTTATCCTTGTTAACTAGTATTGTAAATCACTAGTACACAAGTTAGTGTTGACTTGAGTTAATGACAAGTATGATGTAATAGCCCTGAAAATTGATTGCATAAGAATTTCCAATTTTGAGCTTAAATTTTGATCATTCTGGTTTTATTGTGCCCTCTGTCAAGGTTCAATGTGTAGGTTTTGGGGTTTATCAAATTTTCCTATGTCTTACGAAGGAAAAACCCTAACAATGTTGTATCTCATCATTACCTTTTCCCACTTAGGCCAAGGGTTGTTTATCATTGGAGGGGCCATTTCATTTCTTAAGCACAAATTTGTTTTTAGACCAGCCTATCTAATGTTTTTCCTTAGTCACGTGAAAATTTTCCCTATAGTCGGTCTTGTTTTAATATTTGTGCCCATGCCTGCATTTTTCCTAAATCGAAAATCCCTAATTATTTTGGTAGGTTGATAAAAACAAAATAGATCTAATGGTCTTCATGTCCCTGTGGTTGAAAGTGCAGTGAAGATAAAGACCGCGACATCACGAGATGATGCCACATGTCTTTAGTAGACAAGGGCGATCTAGTGGTGTAACTTGCCGAAACTTTGTGTTACCGATTCCTAGGAGGTAAAGACTGGTTTACTGATAGTCCCATCAATTGGTACATGTTACAGATGAATGGTGATGTTATGTTCAAGGCAAAAAGGTACTTGACTTTTAATTTTGAAAAGGTTAACGGGCACTGTGTGAAGCGATAAAGTGCGAACATATTCGTTGGCCCCCGTATCCTCGCAATAGAAGTTGCAAGAACGTTATGGACCATGGCATCACAAGATGATGTCACATGTCCTGAGCTGACCAGGAAGACCTATGGTGGGGCCGCTGACAAATTTGGGTTAATAGATGATATGGCATTGATTTGTCATGATTTTATGGGTCCACAAATACAGATGGAAGGTCAATTGCCACATCGATCATTAATGATCGTTTGATTTTCCATGTTGCGTAAGATCTGTGGCTAAGTTTCAAAATTGAAATTAAAAGGGATCATTAAAGATATTGGTCATAGACCACATGGGAAAGATAGGATGAACACAATGTAGACTTGTCGACTTAGAGTGGATAGCGACAAGTTGGGAGATTTTGATGTTGGTTCATTCCAGGCAAATTATTTTTAATTTTCTATTGAGTCAAAAGTAATTTGACAAGACAAGGACAATATCTCAGAGATGTGAAATAATTGGGATAAGCTTCAAGTTTAGATATGATGGATCATGGGTTTTTTGATAAATTTAGAGATTGCTTGTTGACAGGGATCTTGAAGAAGAAAATGTACACCCATGGAAAAATAAAATTAGGATAAAATCATTCACATAAGATGAACCTTGGTAGGAAAATATAGTGGATGTGATAGGCATGATTTCTAGTGTCCATAGCTGGAAGGTTGAATTGAAAGCACCAGAGTGATGATTTTTCATATGAATAAGCACTACTAGATTAAATGTTTTAACTATAAATACAGTAAAGTTGTGACTTAACTGGTAGGAGAAAATGAAACATTTCTATTTTTTGAGTGTAGTTCTCTCTTCTGCAAGGAAAATGGTGTTTAAGAAGGGTTGTAAATGGAGTAGCTATATGCTCTGTGATACTAGATGGTTGTTTTCTCTCTTGTGTGTGTATTTTCATTGTCAGAGGGGTTGTGAAAGTGGGGATCATTTCCAGAGGGGGTGTGAAAGGCTTTTCCTATGAAGAAAGGCCACGTATGGCACAGCCTCTGCTTCTACTCTATCACTGGATGGCAGGGGGTTCTAAGAGAGAGCCTTTAGAGGAATGAAAAAGGAACATGTTTGGGTAGGGAATGGCAGCAAATCACCCATGTGGCTGCATGGAAGCTATGACCCCTCCCCAACATGTTATGTTTCACTTGTAGCTCCTCCTTCCACTTTCTTTGATCTTGGGCATGAAGGCTTGAGCTCCTCTTCTATTTTAGAGGTGACTTTTCTTCTTGTCGGGACCCATTTTCCTTTCTTATAAAGGAAATTATCTATAGGATAGAAGCATAGCATCTCCCACTCCATCTGAAGGTGTCAGGGCAATAACGACATGGCTCAAACGATTTTGCTTCTACCAATTTTTCAGTTAAAGAATGTTGATTCATAGGTGCCAACACATGGATATGGAAATATCTCTGTAATAGAATTGCATAGGGCCTTTTAGGCCTTATTGTCTAGAATGAATCTGCTATTGACAGCTGGAAGCTTGTTGCTCATTTTCTTCTATAAAAAGGGAAATCAAGGCCAGAAGAAGGGTTCAGATTTTTAGGGAGTCTCTTGTAGGTTTAACTTTCTTGTTCCTTGGGTTTTTTCCTTATCTGTTTCCAGTAGCGAGTCTAGGTGAAGGAAGAAATTGTAAAGTCTTTTACAGAGAAAATAAAGAAATTTTTTAGTGTCAATCTTGGCACAGGTTCTTGATGGAGTTATGTATAAATTTCATCCTGTGATAGAAATAGTATTTTTATTCAAATAAAATAGAATTCTAACTCTTTTCTGTCCATTGCATGATTCTATCAATTTTTGAATGAAATCAACCAAGGGTTTATTTTATTCAATGCATTGTTATGATATATGTAGCTTTTTGTTTATGCTTCAGCCCAAGGGGTCAATTAAACTGCTTAAATAGAGTTGCAGAATGATAGGGCTTATGTAGGGATTTTAGATAAGTAGTTTTTGTTGGGATTGCAAATGAGATATACTGTAAGGTAGTATTATCTTAGATCTTATGCTATTAGATGAAACTCTATCACATTTTCAAGTTTACATTTCATATCTTTAGTTTCCCAATGGAGTAAGGCACTAATCACTACTTGTAACTAGCTTTGTTAATCAGCCTTATGTTGATTTCATTGATTTATCTCTACAGTCTTCTAAATATTAGAACATCATTCTTAAGTTTTCATGTATTTTCTGAAAGTTATCCCACCCATCTCATGCTCTAGCTTAAGGTCAAGGATCCCTAAAGGATTTTCCATCCTTGAGCATTATCCCTTTTCTTTGAGCCTTTCTATGAGATAATCTCCTTTGTTTTCAGTAAATTCCTGAGTGCGGTGTAGAGATCAGGAAGTTCACTAAAGGGATTACCCTCCCAGGTTTTGCAGAGCCCGAAGTGTAGAAGGATCTTGTATCCTTGTTGAAGTTGGTCCAAGCCTGAATGATATTGATAGTTGGAAGTGTCTTTCCATAGGTATCACGGAGGAATCGGCTTGGTCTCTGCCCTATGGCAGTGTAAACCCATGTATTTTGGGCACCAATAAAAATGGCGACTCTACTGGGGAAATGAACGACTGAGAATCTCTGGTTAGAAAATATATGCTTAATATAATAGTTGATATTATCCCATCTGAGTCACCAACAAAAATGGTGACTCTGGTGAGGAAATGTTGTATAAAGTTTTCTGGGTTTTCTGTGATTTGATGGTCGAGTTTTTCTCCCACGTCACATGACCCAAATCTTTGCCTTGTAGAGTGAAGAGTTTCTTAATATGTCCCTTGTCAGTTTGAGTCAATTCTCATAAATTTTATTGGATAATCTACTATGATTCATCTTTTGATATAAGTTCTCTCTAGATCTATCCATGTTTCAAGATTATTTTTTAATACCTCACAGACTATGAGTGGCTACTCTAAGACTTTGAGATCTATGCACCAATGTGCATTTGTTTGAAGAAGAACCAAAGAATTTGCAGAAGAGATGAAGCAAATTTGAGCTCTTATGATGAAGTACCCTAACAAGTTGAGGATGGAATCCATATGATGCCATATGATGATAAGGAAGTGTTGTAGTGCTAGCTTGAAACAAATCTGACCTGTGAAGAAATTCTAGTTGTTTGAGTATTTGTCCTCTACAAGGGGGTGGCGAATTTGTCAAAAGATTAGTGTTAAAGATTTGAAGGATTGAAGGTGATTTTTCAAATGCCTAGTTAAAGAAGGTAGTAGCAGCTTCAACAATTCCAGGTATTTATGATTTTCATGAGTCAAGTATACTTTCATGAAAATTATGTGTAAAAATATTCCCTAGAAAGTGAGTAAAGCACTGAGGAAGGGAATGGTAGTGATTATTTTACATAATTTTGTGACACAATTTTCACATTCTGTATGAAGTTATATGGATTATGTTTTGAGCTATGCTTTGTAATAGTTAAATATTTGTGGCAAAGGAAAGAAGTAGGGAAATGAATAAAAATATGTATTATGTGCCTGTACTTCCCTATGAAATATCAAGTGTAAATGTGTAACCTCTGCCAAATCACCATAGAGTTTTTTTTATGGAAAGATATAAACCATTGAGTTTTAATGATATCCAAGGCTTCCCAAACCCTGTTCCTACTAAGGTTAGGGAGCACCTACCAGAATTCAATGGGAAAAGATCAGAATCAACACGTCAGCATTTGTAGCATTTTTTTGAATTAATGGGAGATTTTGAGATAAATCGAGAAGATGTCTTCATGAAGTTGTTTGTTCAATCTTTGAAGGAAAATTCTAGAGATTTGTTTTTTTATCTACTAGCATGTTCTATCTCTTCATGGGATGAACTAAAGGTAGAATTCATGGAGCAATTTGGAGAAAGAATTAATCCAAGCTTAGTTATGAAAAGATTCATGGGTATTCAGAATGAAGAGGATGAGCTAGTTCCTATTTTTAATCTTAGGTTTGCTAGAATGTTGGATGGCATTCCTAGTAGTTATAGACCAAATGATGTAGTATGTTTAGTTGTTTACTTGGCTGCATTTGATGAGGAAGAAAGTTATTTATTGAGAGACAAGGATCCCAAAACCTTGCATCAGGCTTATAGGATAGCAATGGATATTAAGAACAAGTTGAAGTATGGAATCCCTAGAGGTTATTTATCTACAAGGGTATGCTATCCCACAACATTAGATGTTAAAGAGAGGCATGAGCCTGAAGATAAAGATCCATGTCAAGGCATTTACATCCCTAATGATCACATTAACCCTATTATTGATTATGATTTAAGTAGAAACATAAGTGAAGAGAACTTGTCCCAGACAGTGGTAATTCTTCATGTTAATGAAGAAAAGGTTAGTGAGAAATTATGTGACATAATAGACATGGAGATGGAGATGATGTCAGTCACTCCACCAAATGATAGCAAAAATGGTTGTTCTAGGAAGGATATCCCATAAGAGATTCATCTGCAGTCTTGTGTTTTAGGTAGATCCAAAAGTGAGTATGAAGAATTGGATAGTTTTATGTCTGAAATAGATGTAAGAATGCAGGATATTAATGACATGAATTTAGTCTCTCAGGAATCAATTATATATGATAACAAAATTTGAGGTGAAGAGATGCCACCAAGTTTAGTTGATGATACTATTAAGATAGAAAGTTGCATGATGTGTACCAATGAAGAAGTTGTCCCATTACAAGATACTTTTAGTACTTAGGACCAGACTATTTTAAGTTGTTCTCATTACCAAAATGTCGTTGATTTGACTTATATGTTTGAGAGGAATGCAGTTCAAAATGGTCATGGCCGCTTTGTTGAAGCCCATGAAGATAATGATATGGAACATTTGTGTTGTTAGGATTATAATGCTAGCCATTGTTCTAGTTCAGATTGTGATTCCTTGATTCCTGATGAATGTGAAGTTAAGATGAGCAAGGGTTTAAGTGAAAACATTAATGCATTATTTAATGAGGATGCAGATGAGGATCAGTTAATGCTTTTCTATAATGTTTTTGAGAAGGGTTTTCATATTGTTCTTAACCCTTTGTATGAAGAAACAATTTAGAGTTTGGATACTATTGCATCAACTTTTGAAATAAATAATTATAAAGATGAAGATGTGATACCTAAATTGATGTTAAGTAACAATGATCAATTTCTCCTTGTTGCTGATATTGTTAACATCAAATGGGATTCTGAATAGGAGACTGAAGTTTTTCTCTGGTTTGATGATTTGCAATTACATGAAAGGATCAGATTTGATCCTTTTCCTCCTCTTGATAATAGTTTTCTTGTTATACTTAGTAAGAGAGTTGATTCTTTTGGGAGTTCCTTTTTCAGTAAGCAGACTGATGTTTTTAATGAAGCCTATTTTCTCAGTTATGTGCTAGAATATGAGATTTTTTTTTTCAAATGAATGATTTTTCTACAGAGTGGGATATTGGTTTTAGTTAGGATGTATGTTATGTTAAATACAATACATATATACTACAAGGTGACCAATATTTTAAGTCATTTCATAAGTTTCAGAGTTTCGATAGTAAGTGTAATGATAATTTTAAGAATAGTAATTGGACAAAAGTGGCTAGTAGGTTTGGAAAATGGCATTCCACTTGTGTTATTAAATTGCTTTTGGTGCATTTAGAAGAGAACCATGTTTATGATAGAGGGAAATAGTGGTTGATATTGACAGATGGCATTGGGCCATCACATGTGGTTTGACCTACAAGCCACAAGCTACTTAGGGTAGAGTAAATTTTTCTGACTCTATACACAATTGAATAATTAATAATTTCCTCTTGAATTGCCTGTTCATGGACAATTTTTGAGGCCCTACTCTTCTTAAAGTAGTTGTTATCCATTAGCATTAGTTAGGTTTCTTTGTTAGTGTAGTTTTCTTTTTTGTTGAAGTTACCATGTCCAGGTAACTTATTTTTGTTCTGCTCCACCAAAGATTCGAGTTTCTTGCCTCATTTATGAGAAATGAATGTCCCTAACTAGAGTCACTAATAGCCCTGAAAAATTTATTGCATAACAATTTCCAATTTTGATCTTAATTTGATCATTCTGCTTTTATTGTGCCCTATGTCAAGGTTCAATATCTAGGGTTTGGGGTTTATCAAATTTTCCATGTCTTGTGAAGGAAAAAACCGAACAATGTTGTATCTTGTCATTACCTTTTCCCACTTAGGCCAAGGGTTGTTTATCATTGGCGGGGCAATTTCATTTCTTAAGCGGAAATTATTTTTAGACTGGTCTATCTAATGTTTTTCCTAAGTTACATGAAAATTTTCCCTACAGTCAGTCTTGTTTTAATATTTGTGTGCGCGCTCACATTTTTCCTAAGTCTAAAATCCCTAAGTATTTCAGTTGGTCGATAAAAGTGAAATAGATCTAATGGTCTGGGCATCTCCATGGTTGAAAGTGTAGTGAAGATAAAGACCATGGCATCACGATATGATGCGATGTGTCTTCAGTGAACAAGGGCAAGCTCGCGGTGTAACTTGCCGAAACTTTGTGTTACCAATTCCCAGGAGGTGAAGACCGATTTACTGATGGTCCCATCAATTGGCACATGTTCAAGATGAATGATGATGTTATGTTCAAGGCAAAAAGGTGACCAAATTTTAATTCTGAAAAGGTTAACGGGCACTGTGTTGAAGCGATAAAGTGTGAACATATCTGATGGCCCCTGTATCCCCGCAATACAAGTTACAAGAAGGTTATGGACCGCAGCATCACGAGATGATGCCATGTGTCTTGGGCTGACCAAGAAGACCTACGGTGGGGCTACTGACAGAGTTGGGTTAAAAGATGATATGGTGCTGATTTGTCATGATTTTATGGGTCCGCAAATATAGATGGAAAGTCAATTGCCGCATCAATCAATAATAATCGTTTGATTTGACAGGTTGGGTAAGATCTGTAGTTGACTTTCAAATTTGAAATTAAAAGGGATCATTAAAGATATTGGTCGTAGCTCATGTGGGAAAGATAGGATGAACAAAATGCAGACTTGTCGACTCATAGTGGATAGCGACAAGTTGGGAGATTTAGCTGTCGGTTCATTCTAGGAAAAAAAAGTTTAATTTTTCTATTGAGTCGAAAGTGATTTGACAGGGCAAGGACAATATCTCAAAGTGTGAAAGGGTTGGGAAAAGCTTCAGGTTTAGATATGATGGATCATGGGTTTTTTGATAAATTTAGAGATTACCTGTTGATAGGGATCCTAAAGCATAAAATGTACACCCATGGAAGAATAAAATTAGGATAAAATTGTTTGCATAAGATGAACCTTGGTAGGAAAATACAGTGGATGTGATAGGCATGATTTCTAGTGTCCATAGCTAGCAGGTTGAATTGAAAGCACCACAGTGATGATTTTTCATATGAATAAGAACTACGAGATGAAGTTTTTTAACTATAAATATAGTAAGGTGGTGATTAAACTGGTAGGAGAAAATGAAGCCTTTCTCTTTTTTAATTGTAGTTCTTTCTTCTGCAAGGAAAATAGTGTTTGAGCAGGGTTGTAAATGGAGTTTCTATATGCTTTGTGATATTGGATGGATGTTTTCTCTCTTGTGTGAGTATGTTCATTGTTAGAGCAGTTGTGAAAGTGGGGACGATTGCCAGAGGGGGTCTGAAAGCCTTTTTCTTGTGAAGAAAGGTCACGCATGGAATAACCTCTGCTTCTACTTTGTCATTAGATGGTAGGGGATTCTGAGAGAGAGCTCGGAGAGGAATGAAAAAGGAACATGTTTGGGTAGGGAGTGGCAAAAAATCACCCATGTGGTTGCATAGAAGTTGCGACCCCTCCCCAACATGCTATGTTTTGCCTATATCTCCTCCTTCCACTTTCTCTGATCTTAGGCATGAAGGCTTGAGCTCCTCTTCTATTTTGGAGGTGAATTTTCTTCTTGTCAGGACTCGGTTTCCTTTCTTAGAAGGGAAATTCTCTATAGGATAGAAGCATAACATCTCACACTCCATCTGAAGGTGTCAGGGTGATAACGGCATGGCTCAAATGGTTTTGCTTCTACCAATTTTTAGTTAAAGAATGTTGATTCACAAGTGCTAGCACATGGATATGGAAATATCTCTGTAAAAAAATTGAATAGGGCCTTTTAGGCCTTATTGTTGAGAATGAATCTTCTATTGACATGTGTCTTCTAGCCCAAAGCTTGTTGCTCCCTTTCTTCAATAAAAAGGGAAATCAATGCCAGAAGAATGGTTCAGATTTTTAGGGAGTCTCTTGTAGGTTCAACTTTCTTGTTCCTTGGGTTTTTTCCTTATCTATTTCCAGTAGTGAGTCTAGGTGGAGGAAGCAAGTTGTAAAGTCTTTTACAGAGGAAATAAAGAAATGTTTTAGTGTCAAGCTTTACACATGTTCTTGAAGGAGTTATGTATAAATTTCATCCTGTGATAGAAATAGTATTTTTAATCAAATAAAATAGAATTCTAACTCTTTTCTCTCCATTGCATGATTCTATCAATTTTCGAATGAAATCAACCAAGGGTTTATTTTATTCAGTGCATTGTTGTGATGTATGTAGCTTTCTGTTTATGCTTTGATGCAAGGGGTCAATTAAACTGCTTAAATAGAGTTACAAAATGATAGGGCTTATGTAGGGATTTTAGATAAGTAGTTTGGGTTGGGATTGCAAATGAGATATACTGTAAGGCAGTATTATCTTAGATCTTATGTTATTAGATGAAATTCTGTCATATTTTAAAGTTTACGTTTCATATCTTCAGTTGCCCAATAGAGTAAGGCACTAATCATTGCTTGTAATTGGCTTTGTTAATCAACCTTATGCTAATTTCACTGATGAATCTCTACAGCCTTTTGAATATCAGAACATCATTGTTAAGTTCTCATGTATTTTCTGAAAGTTATCCCACCCATCTCACGCTCTAGATTAAATTTGAGGATCACTGAAGGATTTTCCATCGTTTATCATTCTCCCTTTTTGTTGAGCCTTTTTATGAGATAATCTGCATTGTTTTCAATAAATTGTTGAGTGTGGTGTAGAGATCAGGAAGTTCATTGAAGGGATTACCCTCACGGGTTTTGTAGAGCCTGAAGTGTAGAAAGATCTTGTATCCTTGTTGAAGTTGGTCCAAGCCTGAAGGCTATTGATAATTCGAAGTGGCTTTCCTTAAGTACCTTAGAGGAATTATCTTGGTCTCTACCCTACGGTAGTGTAAACCCATGTATTTTGGGCACAAAGATGATGACCGATAAAGTAATATGTTGGCATTCAAATATTGCCAACTGGTAAGTATGTGTGAGGTAAGTTAGTAGGGTGAGCTAATGACAAAGTGCAAAACTGGTATGCAGGTGGATGTGAAATTGTAGGACTCCCACCCGAAGACCAGGTCATCTTAGGATGGCGAAATAACCAACAGAGTTTGGACTGCTTCAAGTTAGAAAAGTAGACAAAGGGGATGTCTACTGGATTATGTGTAGGAGAGGAGACAAGGGTTCACTTCTACTGAGCAAGAAAAGGTAGGTAATTGGATGCATAGACTGGATGACTAATATACAAAGATGTGCATTGGGTCAGCATGTCAAGACATGATGTGCTACCAGGGTAGACAAGTAAGAGTTAAGATGGTGAGTTTGCCTTCTTCGCAAACTGATTGAGAAGAGAACTAGTCAAATGAAAATGAGGCTCTATAGTTGTACACATGGTGTTACTGTTATGCAGATGAAAAGTGGTGTTGCCTCAGATGCATAATGGATGGAGATAGTTGGCATGAAGGTATCATGCACACTACTGGTATGAAGGCATAAACTTGAAAATTTGCAACCAAGAAGAACATTGGCATATAGCCAAGTGGGTAGAGAGACAAAGTTGAAGTTCTCTCAATCTAATGATGATGCACATTATGTGTCATCCAAGTTTGCTACTAAAGACTAGCATGATTGATGACCGAGCTGACAAGATCCATTGACACAAGGAAAAGGTAAGAAGGTTAACCAGTAGGCAAAGAGGGATCGGTATTATGAAGCATACACCGATTATGTGATATTGGTCGATGACCATGTTTGTTCGACATAGTGAGCTAAGATGGAGGTTGACAAAGGTGCTAAGAGAAGACATACCAATTGGGTTACTAGAGAACCAGTAGGGTTAGATGTCTGGTAGGTGTACACCAATTGAGTGTTTGGTCAGTGATACTATCTGAACCAATATAGAGGTCTAAGATAAGATGGATACCGACAGGGATGCCACTGGAGTTGAAGTGGCAAGCTTGCAGAAGTCGGTGAAGTGCTATGATGGTGAGGTTGTTGCAGAGTTTGTCAACATTTAATGTTGACTATGATTGTTATGAGTTGAGTTGTAGAGAGGTTGCGGCTCGAGGCAGGATGTATCTGATTGGATCCATGGAGTGCACTGATCTATGTAGGATGTCTAGATATAGATCAAAGTAGGTGAAGCAAATCATCAAACCATTTATGGTGATTGACCAAATGATGAGCCGATAGATTGAATGCAAATTGCTAAAGATGGAAGGCATGCACTAGAAGGAACGATGCTGGTAGTGATGTACAGGCAATCATTTCTAAGACATGATTTGAGGAGATTTGATTGGATATGGTATGGCTCATTGGGCAAAGAAGAAACCTTAATCGCACCAGTGTTTGAATTTGTGTCTTGGTGGGAAAAACTGGATATATGTAAGAAGACCAAAGAACAGGAGATGATGATTTTGCATGTTGAATGTTGAAGTGTGGAGTGTGAAAGGGTAGCAAAGAGCCAACCATGCAGTGACTCAACTAAAGATCATATAAACTGTGTGTCAGAGATGCAACCAGTGAGAGGGTATTAAATGGTAAGGTGAAGGCCATAAGAAAAGAAGTATTTTAGCATGAATGCCAGCTTAATGGTGAAGAAGAAAAGATAGTGAACCAGTAATGAAAGATAGAAGTAGATGAGATAAAGGTGAACCGACAGAGCAGAAAAAGAGTAGGGGTAACCGATAGATAAGAGCCGGTAAGGCAGCAGCAGAAGAGTGCAACAAAGAGAAGAAGATAGTGATCCAACAGAAAGATGAAGAGAGACAGAGTGACAAAAAGAGTAGAGAACTGGTAAGGCAGAGAAGGGGTGATACTGGTAGAGAGATTATTTGCAGTGGTTGCTAGATTCACTTGTAACAGGTTATTACTTTTGTATTTGATATTGATTCTTTGAAGATCACTAGTTTGGTGCTTGGTTCAGGGGTTGTAACTCCTTTGGGTTGGTGCCCATAAATAGTAGGGGTTGTAGCTCCTTTGGGTTGGTGCCCATAAACTATAGGAGTGGTACTCCTTGGGTTTTTTCCCTAAATGTTGTGACTGAAGTGTTTCATTGTGAGGCTAGATTGGAGCACTAGACTCCAACAACATTTGTCACCGACTTTTTTCCCATCTTGGGTTTTCCTTGTATATACTAGTATTATGGGATGTGACCTTGTGTATGCTTGCATTGCATTGTCTTGATTTATCTTACCACTAAACTCACTAGGTAATAGGATGATGAACGGTATACTAACATAGGATAGTCAAAGGGAAAAAGATTCAAAACCACTTATTCACCCCCCTCTCAGTTGTACATTGTGTCTAACACTTTGTCATCACCAAATCTTACTATTCCACCATCACACCTTTCCATACTGACAAATTTGCTTTTATCACTAGTCATATGATGTGAACAACCACTATCAATCACCCATTCATCTTTCTCTTCAACTTTAGCAGCCAACCTCAATAGTGCAGCTTATGGAATCTACATGTACAGGTCTATCTTCCTTAATGTAAATACACACAACTTCATCTCATTTTGATTCTTCATCTATAATACCTTCATCAACAACATAATAACAATTCTTCTAATTTATATACTTTCAATTAGGTTCATAAATCTTATCATACTTCTCATGCTTCTCATATATATCATTCTTATCAAACTTATCATGCCTATCATATTTATCCATTCTCTTTGAGCATATAGAAGCAAAATGTCCTATATTATTGCAAGAAAAACATTTCAAAGGCAGTTTTCCATCATACTTACCTACTCCTTTAGGCAATCTCTGAGAAATCAATGCTTCAAGTTCATCCAGCTCTCTTTCTTGCTCTTCCATCTCTCTTCTCTCTCTTTCATATCTAGATATTCTACATTCATTAGGATCATACTTCTACTTGCCGAATACAAATGTCGATGCTCTAAATGTTGTCTCAAACTTTCCATGTGATTCTCTAGATTCACTCAGCTCAAATGCAACAATCTTTCCAACCAACATATCTCTTGTCACTCTAGTCACACTCTGGGTCTCATCAATAGAAACAAACTTACATTTGTAGGCAAGAGGAAAACATCTCAACATCTTAGAAACAATTTCATCTTCCTAAATGGTTCCACCAGCACATCTGATACCTATGACAAGGTCATTCACCATAGCCATGAAAGAGTGTATGTTCTCATCATCTCCCATCTTCAACATCTCATACTTTTCTTTCAAACTCTATAACTTAGAAACTTTTCACTTGTTTATCACCTTCATACAAATCTTGGACTATCTTTCTTAAAGATAACACCTTGAGATGTCATCTCAGATCTCCTCAAGTGGTTAAGCTTCTTGTGGAGGATCTAGCTCTGATACCAATTGTTGGCAACAAAGAGGAAGACTAAGAGGGGGGTGTTGAATTAGTCTTCACCGGATCTACTAACTTAATCACAAAAATAAATCTTATAAACTATAGCAATAATAAAGATAAGAAAATTAACAACACAACACACAACACCAAGATTTTGATGTGGAAAACTCAGTTAAGGGAAAAACCATGGTGGGAACCTACCCACAATAAGATGATACTTTGCAGTAGTATGTGAAATATTACAATGGGGAATGCACATGCTTCCAATCACACTGCCTAGAGCTCACTACTCAAAAGATAATGGCCTGTAAGGCTACAACCCTCAGGGAAGTCTCACTGACTTACAATAAGATTTGGACTACAATTCAGAAGAAATGAATTGAATAAATAGCATCTCCAAATGCCTTATTATAGTTCTGGTTAAGCACAGATGTCGGCTCAACAACACCAATCTCCACACAATTACAATACTGAAGGATAAATAACTTGTTCACACATACACCACTCTCTAATAATGCAGACACACCATCGACACCTAAATTACATCAATATATCACCTATATATACAATTCATCAACCTTGACAATAAGGTCGGCTAAACCCTCAACCCTCAATTACAAAATTACATCACACGATATAAAGATTGACTACTTGACTTGTAGACACATAAATTTGTCCACTTAATTAAATGAATATTTAGTATTTATTTGATTATTTAACCATCAATCAATAATTAATTAAATTAATATTTAATTAATTCATCTTAACCCTCTTCTCCTATTAATTAAATAAATTATTCAATTTATTCGATTTAATTCACTTGACCAAATTTAGACCATTAATTAAATAAATAAATCATATTTGTTTAATTAAATCTTCTCTCACATTTAAATAAATTAACATTTATTTAAATCACCTTTATCCTTCACCCACTTGCATTTTCCTACAAATGCAAGTTGCACAACTATTTTAAATAAATAAATTATTTATTTAAAATTTTATTTATCCTCACCCACTTGAAACCTTTAATGGCTTCCCTTAAAGTCTTCAAACAAAATGGCTTCCTTCTAGAGCCTTCTTAAGCCTTTAATGGTTTCCCTTAAAGTCTTGAAACACAATGGCTTCCTTCTAGAGTCTTCTTAAGCCTTTAAAGGTTTCCCTTAAAGTCTTCAAGCATTTAATGCTTTATCTTCCTTTTTCTCATGTAAATAAATTAAGATTTATTTAAATAAAATCCAAAATTCACATTCACATTTAAATAAATTAATATTTATTTAAATATCTATCCAAATGCAAATTACACCATTTAATTGAAATAAATGATTTTATTTTATTTAAAAATCCCAAAATTCCTCCCACTTGCATTCTCCTACAAAATCCACTTGCATGCCTAAATCCCTTCTAGATTCTTCTAATTCCTTTTAATTAGCCTAATCCTATCCTAATCATTGTCACATTCCTAAATAAAAGGAAGTCACTTTTGAAAAACCTCCAAAGTCTTCAATAACCATTAAAGGCTTTATGTCTTCAAATGGTTAACCTCTAAAGTCTTCCAAACCATTAAAGGCTCTTACATAACCATTTATGGTTAACTCACCTTTTACCTTTGGTTAGAGACTTTCCTCTAACTTAACGATCCTTTTAACTCATGGGTCTCTTCAAAGGATTTATTTCTTTGACTAAGGTCACCATTTAACCCTTGCACATTCATTTATCCCTTGGAGAAAAGGAATATCCATTAACCTAACCCTAACCCAACCCCCTAGGGTAACCATCATGTCCCCTCAAGCATTTAATGCTCCTTATCTACCCTCTCAAGCCTCCTCATGGTGACACTTGTCAACATGGGATTGGATTGAAAGTTTCACATAGATTGAATATCTTTCAATCCTAACCCGTGTTAAGATTGCTCAATCTTAACCCTTCATTTCCCCATTTCTTCTACAAATAGAACCCTTATCCTCAAGCAAAGAAGGAAGCATTAGAGTATTGTTACTATATTGGTATTAGCATAGAGCTTTTTCATAGCATCACTATCTACACTTGCATAGCATTTGTTTATTATATCCAACCATCTTGAATCTCCATATGGCATCCATGGCTAGTGCTAAAAGCTGAGAGCTACACTCATTTGGGACTTGGAGAGGGGAGAAACAAGGGAGAAGCATCAAAAGGCATCATGGAAGCATCTTAGGGAGGCTCTTCTCCTTTCTTTTGTTTTTTTTAAACTTCTTTCATGCTTTTTGAAATCTCTTTTGATATGTTTGGAATGGTTTTTAGTTATTTTTTTTGGTTTTATGGTTGAAACTAACTTATTAACATTGAACTTTGTTGTTGCCTTGTCCCCATTTCCATGACATGACATGGACCTAATTCAAATTCTCAAATGCTCAACTCCACCAAAAATCATGCCAAGATCAACTGCAACACATTACCCCACTAGGAATACCGCAACTTAAATTGGCAGTATCACCGTTCCCTTAGATGATCTTTCTTCATCGTCATATGCTTTGATGGTGATCTTTCTATGTGGATCAATAGACTACTCAAAGAAACCTAATACACGGATAAGTTTTAAGGTATATATATTGAGTCCATCTACTCCATCTATTAATACTCTTTTAACTCGATGTTTGTAGACCAAGACTTCAATGTGAAGGGGAGTATTGTGTGGATGGATCAATGAGATATTATCATGCTCAGACAAAGTTAAAATAATGAGGCCCTATCATGTGAGCCACCATGGCTTGAAATTTGTCAATATCCAGATCTTGAGGTATATTTGTTTCCAATAGTGCTTGTTTCAAGATGTCTTTTATGTTTTGATGAAAGTTTTAATAACTCAAGTATGGATATTTGAGTAGGAGTTATACGCAGTTGAATTACCAAATCATATTGAGTCTTGGGGATAGTGGTTGTTGCTGATGTATTCCCTTTCAAGACATATTTTTGAGCTCTGGTGGTTACATTGATCGATTCATGTTCGCATTTGTCCTTGATTTTAATGACATTTACTTGATTGTCACATGTCGATATATGATTGATGGTGTTATTGTATATGTGATTGATACGAGCTCCTCATGTATCATTTGATGATGAGGCTCCAACCTTGTTGTAATTCAGAAGAGGATTTTTAAAGGCGCCATGATCACTGTTTGTCTTGAGACCATCGACTGTTAAATCACCTCTATCAATCATGTCTTGAACAATGTTTTTAAGCCTCATGCAATCATTTTTTTTATGTCCTTTGTTTCGATGAAAATCACAAAAGTGTGAGTCATTCCACCAAGGTGGTTTGACCTAGGGTTCAAAGTTGTTTATAGCTAGTAATGAGATAATCTTGTTTGCCAGGAGTTCTCAGAATGTTGATTCTAATGATTGCCCCAATGGTGTATAAATGTGTTTATTTGGAAAGTTGTTGGTGTTACCCCTTGAATTCAGATTAGGTCCTCGATTTATGTTGTTATTTTGGGTATTGTTGGTGTTGTTTGTATTTGAAGGTTCTGGATTGGTATTCGGTGCATAAGTGTTAGTGTCTTGGTTAGCACCCTTTTGATTCTTGGTAACCTGAGGGTTTCTTGATAAAGCCAATACTAGTTGTTTGGATTTTATATCATTAGCATCAGTTCCTCCTTCATTTCCAGTATTTTTGTTTCTGGTCCAGAACCTGGATTTGTCTAAGTTGTTGTTGTTGTTCTGGTTATTGAAATGAAAGCTAGATGAATTAGTTCCTTCTTTAAAGAATTTTAATGTTCCTTTCTTAATACATGCTTCCTCTACTTGGATTCCATTTTCGATCAATTTGGAAAAAGATGGTATGCATTGGAGCTTGAGTATGCAACTCATCTCACTATTCAAATTGTCGATGAAAATTTACATCTTTTCCTTTTCAGGTACATCTTGAGGATATCTCCAAACCATCTATCTCCAACGTTGAAGAAACACCATGAATGTTTCATTGTTTTTCTGTTTGGTATTGCAGACATCTAGCATGGTGATTGCATGTTGAATATTGTAGGAGTATTGAGTGATAAATTTGTTGACTAACTCATCTAAGTATCTGATAGGAGGTGTGAGTTTGGATAACCACTCCATTGTTTTCCCTCCCAAGATTCTTGGGAATAGCCTCATCAAATAGGTGTCATCATGGGCAAATTCAAGGCTCATGGTACAAAACTCCCGAACATGATCATGAGGATCGCTTTTACCATCATATTTGTCAAATTTGGTAATATCTGAATTCGGGGGAAAAGGTATCATGTTTAACCTTCTGTTAAAAGGGTAAAGACATATTTCGTTTAAGGAATACCGTAATATTGTCCCCTATTGCATGTCCTGCATTTGTCTTTGCAGCATTTGCATTTGCTGTGTGAGAGAAACCAAGGGTGCATTTGTTTGCCGAGTGAAGAGTTCTTCCCTCTCATTATCCCTAGTTCGGGTATGTATGTGTTGTGGTATGTTTGGCTCAGGTATGTTTTTCTCAGGGTCACATGCTTCTTCTTCTCTTTGTTGTTCTTGATAAGTATAATTTTGAGACCTTGTTCTAAAGGTGTCAGCATCAAAATCTTCAGGGATCCTAACGCCTTTGCTTGTTAGCATGAGCAAGTATTTTTCTTTGTCGGACTCTATGAGTCTTTCCATAAGTTTTTGAAATGAGGCACTTTCTTGACATTCTTGGAGGAGCTCCTCAGAAATCTCTATGTCTTCTAGATTTGAATACTCGAAAGGATTTGATAATCTTTGACCCATACTAGACTCTGCTTGTGGTTCGTTGCTTGTTTTGTTGAGAGTGAGTGACAATGGGCATCTAGTAGAAACTTTTTGTGATAAAGGGGATGAATTCTTCTTTTGTGTTTTGTTCGGGAGTTGGTGGTTCAAATCGAGGTATGTTGTAAGTGATGCAAACTTTTGGGAAGAAAGCTAGATTGATCTTTCCTCCATGATTTAAGTGTTAGCTAAATGTTGATTTTTGGAAAAAACCTCTACTTCCTAATGGCTCTTTGTCAAATTTGTTTGGCTTGTCTTAAAGATATAAGCACATATGATGGAGAAATGTGTGATGAGATTTTAAGAGTTGGCAATTGATGTAGACAAATCTATTCCTTTTAGCAATTTTTTGGGAACTAGGTTGTCATTTCCTCAACTTAGTGTTATGATGAAGACTTTTTCTTCTCAAAATATGAGGAGTGGTCATACATGAATGATCAATGGTTTCCTTTGATTTGATTGGATTGTGATACTTTGTTTGGAAACTTAAGCCTACTTTTATCAAATGAAGGTTTAGATACCCCCTCACGACAAAGTGCGTCAAATGATATGGAATAAGAGCCTTCCCGATATGGAAATTTGATTTGACAACTTAGGTTTAAACTAGGTATGTTTTGATGATAGAATCCGTTAAATTGGTGGACCTTTTGATCAGTGTGATGATGTTACCTTATTTTGATAGGAGAAAGTGTTATGCTTAGCTAGTTTTATATTTTTGACAACTTTTGTTCTAAGAATGACTTGTTGGATTGTTTGGAATAGTTCTAATGTTCTGATTCAAGTTTTGCCTGATGAAGTCGGCTGAGGATCCAAAAGGGTGTTTGAAACTGTTGTTTAAAATTTTCAAAAAGGTTTACTTTGCTCTCTGTTTTCATAGTTTTATCTATGCACTAAGACAGAGATTGGATGCGCTAAAGTTTGACTTAGATGCACTAAGTTACCCGTGTTACGCGCTAAAATAATGTTTTGACTTCTGTTATTTTAGTAATGGTTATGCGCTGATCTGGTCTGAGTATGCACTAATGTTTAGACCCAAAGCATTATAGTTTGCCCCCAATGTGCTATGCTAATGCTTCAATGCACTAATATGTCCCTAAGAAGCGCTACTGTGTAGTTGCCAAATGTTTAGATGATTATGTGTTGGTTCTTAGGATGGATGTGCTAAGTTTAAGCTTGGACGTGCTAAGGTTTACTTCAGATGCACTAGGATGTTGCTCCTATGCACTAAGCTACCCTATTTTGTTTGGTTTGTGGGTTTTCCTGAAAGTTTAAACACTTTCTTAACTTTGATAGATGATTTTCTGAAGTATAAAATGCAAACACAGCATGAAAAAGACAACCATTTTTGCCTATTCTAAAAAAAGAGTGTATGTTCTGCGAGGATGTGTTCAAATCTCCAATGTTTTCACAGGTTTGGATAAAAATAATACAATTCAAGTAGACTCTTTATTAAAAGATCATCAACAATATCATAGCCCACTAGTCTTGATACTCTGTCAGCTCAAACAGTCGTGTCACCCCCTAGGGGGCACCCATTTTTTTGCCTTTTGCCAGAAATTAACCCAAAGTGAATTGCTTCACAATTGAGTAGCTATCTTGGGAGATATATGGTGAGTAATCTTGGGGGAAGATTCTTCCCCACCTTTGCACTATGATATTGAAGATGTTTGGATACTAACTCAGCTCAAGGTTTCTATTTCTAAGGTTTGTAATCAAGCTTCCTGTTCGGCCATCAGTGATAAACTCCCTTGGGAGGCTTTCCAACCTTTAGAAAAAAGGCTTTATGTATCGTAAAGATACTGGGGGAAGGCTAATCGCTGCGCGAAACCATTGAAAGGGACTTTCATCACCCTCCACTTTTGATTATAGTGGGTTGGAACACTTGGTGATACAGTCATTTCCCACTTAGGTCGTTCCCCTCCCACCGACCATTTAAATGGCGCTCTAAGAGAAACTCAGGAGGGCCGGCCTGCTAAAGGATTTAAAATGCTTTGAAGTAAAGAAATATTTTAAGAGCGGTTTGACTTTTTGGTCACCTAGTTAAGGGGAGAGCATATACCTTCCACTTTTGAGACAAGGCACAAAATATTCTTTTTATCCTTTAAAGCATTGATTTGTTAACTTCTATTTGGAGATGTTGCTCCAAAAAAGCATGGTGTTATTTTTAACTCCCAAATCAATGATTTTTTAAGCTAAGTAATGAAATCCTAGTCAACAAAGAAAATTTTTTGAGGTGGTCAACAAAATGAATTCGATTAGGGGAAAGATTTCCCTCTTTTGCCTTATCCAGAACTTTTGAAGATGAGGCTCTTTAACTTATGCAAGAAATGAGATGGATCTTTTTAAACACCAGAGGATGGTGAGATTCTTTTTAAGATTTTGCATAAATCAAAATTTGTCTTGTTCTTTTTAAACCCCAAAATTGAAGTGTTTTGCCTAACTTGCAAGAATGAAAAAGGTTTGCTTTGTTGTTCTTTTTAATTACTCCAAAATGAAAATGAATTCATTTTTCTAATAAGGAAATGAAGAAAACTTTAAATAACTAAGTTAACAAAGTTAGAAACACAAAATTTTAATCCAAAACCTAAAACTTTAGTAAAATCAAATTCTCCCAACCCTGCAAACAAATGTTAGTTACCTACAATAAAACCAGTTAGCGATGAAATTTCTTTTTTTTTAATGTGGACTTCTACAAGTCTAATTTTACATCTTTGTTACAATTTTGTTTTCTGCCTGTGTCTTTTATGGGCTACATAATGGAACCTATGCGCTACAAAATGGGACCAATGCGCTAGCCAAAGACCTAGATGCACTACATTGTTGTTTGGATGTGCTAGACTAATGTATTAAAGCATCGAGACAGGAAATAGCATAAATGTTATGCGCTAAAGTTAAGTCTGGATGTGCTAAGGTATGGTATCAACGTGCTAAACAGTCCACTAGATGCACCAAAGTAAAGACCGGATGCACTAGAGAATGCTCTTCATGTGCTGATTCGAGTTTTCTGTGTACCTACAAAGTTAGTCTTGCATCAAACATGATTTGATAAATGGGGTTATGCCCCACGGTGGGTGCCAGAAATCAGGACTAGTCCACACACCAATGAGACTCTTGGTGCAAGTTATGGAGCTATATGGAATAACTCAACTTCCCAAGGGATGTTCCATTATTCTCTATCTCACAAGACCCCTTAAGCCAATGCCTTTTCTCTCAGATCACTGAGCAAAGTGACTTAGGGATGACAATCATGAGAATGAGGGATATTTTGATCAATCTTAACATGAATGCAATCCTAATGTGCATGATATTAACAAAAGATGAACTAAACTAGAGTGCATATGATGATAAGATGAAAGGATTAGTAACAAGACTATCCTAGCATGCTATACTAGTCTACCATGATTGTTATGATAACAATACAAATTTCTATTAAAGATGTTTATGAAGATTATTTCTATCAAAGAGAAGCTAGATGCTAAATAAAGATGATTTAGATTAGATGCTTAGTAAAATGTCTATAAGTTTGACGCTAAAGACTTGGATATGAGAATAATAGAATGAGAGCTCTATTTATAGGAAAAATAGGGCAATGAAGGGTCAAGATTGGATGATCCTATCAAGGGTCAGGATTGAAAGTTATCAATCCATGTTTACAATTCTCACCAATGAAATGGTGACAATTGTCAACATAAGATTGTTTGAGAGGAGATGTAAGAAGCATTAAATGCTTGAGAAGACCTCCTGGTTACCTTAGAAAGTAAGAGTTAAGGTTAGGTTAAGATTACCCATTGGATAAAGCTTTTACCCAAATGGTAAACTCTTGTGCAATGGTTAAAGGGATAACCAAGGGTAAAGCCATGAATGCTTGATGAGACCCTTGGGTTAGATGAAGGTTGAGTTAGGCAAAAAGTCTCTAACCATGCTACAAGGGTTAGTTAACCATTAAGGGTTTGGAAGACTTTGGGGACAAATTTGTAAGAGTCCTTCCAAATTTGGGGGAACTCAACAAGTTAGCTTGTTGAAGACATAAAGACTTTAATGCTTTTGGAGGACTTTCCTCCAAATTTGAGAAGTGACATTCTCAAATTTAGGGAAAGGGGATAATTGAAGGGTTTAGGCTAATTGATTAGGATTAGATGGGTTCTAGAAGAATTTAGAAAGGGGGTTAGGAGGCAAGTGGGAGATGTAGGAGAGTGCAAGTGGATGGAGGGTGATTTTAATTAAAATAAATTGCTTTATTTCAACAAAATAGATGCAAGTGGGGGATTTAAATAAATTAGATTTATTTATTTGAAGTGAACAATTTAATTAAATGTAAATTTAATTAAAAGGAGAGAAAGGGGAGTTAATCAAATAGAGGAATGTGGATGATTTACTTAAATTATATTTAATTAAATAGAGGAATGAGAATAAAATGAATATTAAATATTCATTTAGGAAAGTGGTCATTTTTATACGTCTACAATTTCCTAACTAACCTCTTGTGCTAATCTTCTTTGATAACGCTTTAGATGGATTTGTCCTCATGTTTTTCTTATGGTTGAAAGCTCTTACTAACATTATTTTCTATTTGTTTTATCATAACTTCCATTTTCATAGTATTTTAGTATGTATGTCCTGGAAGTTGTTAAGTTTATCTAGAATGTTTCCAAAAAAAAAATTCTAGGTTTTTTGGGCTTGTTTCCTTCGAGGTTCCTTGGTAGGGCATTACACAGTACCAGATCTTGGTTATTATAGATCTTGTATCTCTTATGTATTTTGGGTGGATAGTGGACTTTTTTCTCCTCCCTAGAGTGGTGCTATTTGAGGGATTCTTAAGGACCTATATAAGTCCATGTTGGTGGCCTTTGCATTTTTAGTGGATTTTTTGGTTTTTTTGGTTGGAGATTTCTTTTGTCAGTTTTGTGGAGAAGTCTTTTCTGGTGGGTGATGATGGAGCCCTATTTTTATAGGTTTATAGTTTCTAGAAGAGGGATTTTATTGCTCTTATTTTGGCCTGTTCTCACAACTCCTATTCAGGTGGAGTTTTCTTCTATGGAGGTGGGTAATTTTATTGTGGGATAGATTAGGGGTTTTGTTTTACCTAAAAGCTCTCTTCCACTCTTGCTTTACCTATTGAGATGGAGGTTGAAGGATTCTTCTATTGAGATGGAGATTGATTGTGTGAGAGAGATTGGGAGTGGCTACAAGGGAGATTTTGCTGCATTTTTTCTAGACTTTGGCATTTTTTCTACAAGGGAGAGTTGCTACAAAGGTCATTTTGCATCAAATTAAGGTTATGTGAGATTTTTTAAAACCCATTGATTCAATTATTTTATTGTATAGCTTCTTTAGGTTGTTAGATTTAATGAAGCTCATGGTCTGTCTTTTCAAAACCATTTCTCTTGTTATCTTATTATGCAGCCTCCTTTGGCTACTAGATAATTGACCCCTTTTTGGGGGAGGGTTGGTGTTGTATGGCTATTTAATCAAGGCCTTTGTTGTTGTTGGTGCCTACCTATTGTAAGCTATTTTGTTGTTTTTCTATTGGTTTTGCATGCTCTCTTCTTATGTGGCAACTTTCATTGTAAAGGTTTTCAAGGGCCCTTCAAAACCTACTTTACGTCCAATTAAAAACAAAACAATAGAAAAATGATTGTCATTTAGAAGACAAATTAGACAAGGAATGCCTCTTACTAGATTAAAGATTCTTCCTTCTCTTCACTGAGCATACTATGTGCATTATAAGGACACTCGTGTTCAAACATGTATGCCATGCTAATAAAATAGCTTAATAACATTGATATATTTCTTCAAGAAAAAATATGTGATGATTTCTATGTAAGTTGAATGAATTACACATTCATAGAAAAAGAAGATAATGAGTATTTTATTTCATCCACTAAAAAGTCTTTCTTTTTGAAACACTAATTAATTGAATTCCACATATTAATAATGTTTGTATTAATCAAAGCAAGAGAAAATATAATTTAAAAATAATCAAAAATCCAAGAAGAGACTTGAAATTGTTGGATATTATTGTGCATTGTTGCTGCTAGGATATGTTGTTGTCATTTATGTCAACATATTCTTATGATTTTCTCCGGTGATTGCTAATTGGGAAGATCTTATGATTCGGTTTGCAATGTTGTTTTGTTGATCACTATTTTGTAGAGTTCAGTATTTCCTCTAGTATATTTCGGTGTCATCAGATCTTGTGTTTTGGTTTTGGGATATTGCTTGGGATGGTCTTGTGTATCTTTATTTCAGATGGTTCATGATTTGGTGCTCCACAAGTTATCTTTCTTTGTGACAGTTGCTGATTAGTTGTATTTCTAAGTTTCAGATGTTGATCAATGAAGATTTGATAAATGGTCTTGGTGCAGCTGTTATTGATGATTCTAACGTGCTTGTTGGTGTTTCTTGGTCATTTCCTATTTGTTCTGGTGATCCACATTGATGGTTGTGTGATTTTTTGATGGTTTCTATGAACCAATGATGATTTTCTTGTTATGTGGTATTCCTAGTGGGGTAACGTGTTGCAGTTAATCTTCGCATGATTTCTAGTGGAGTTGAGCATTTGGGAATTTGAATTAGGTCCATGTTATGTCATGTAAATCATTTAATTGGTCTTGATGTCATGGAAATGGGGACAAGGCAACAACAAAGTTCAATGTTAATAAGTTAGTTTCAACCATATAACCAAAACAAAGAACTAAAAACCATTCCAAACATATCAAAAGATATTTCAAAAAGCATGAAAGAAGTTTAACAAAAAACAAAAGAAAGGAGAAGAGCCTCCCTAAGATGCTTCCATGATGCCTTTTGATGCTTCTCCCTTGTTTCTCCCCTCTCCAAGTCACAAATGAGTGTAGCTCTCATCTTTTAGCACTAGCCATGGATTCCATATGGAGATTCAAGATGGTTGGATATAATAAACAAATGCTAGGCAAGTGTAGATAGTGATGCTATGAAAAAGCTCTATGCTAATACCAGTATAGTAACAATACTCTAATGCTTCCTTCTTTTCTTGAGGATAAGGGTTCTATTTATAGAAGAAATGGGGAAATGAAGGGTTAAGATTGAACAATCTTAACAAGGGTTAGGATTGAAAGATTCAATCCATGTGAAACTTTCAACCCAATCCCATGTTTACAAGTGTCACCATGAGGAGGCTTCAGAGGAGAGATAAGGAGCACTAAATGCTTGAGGGGACATGATGGTTACCCTAGGGGGTTGGGTTAGGGTTAGGTTAATGGATATTCCTTTTATCCAAGGGATAAATGAATGTGCAAGGGTTAAATGGTTGTTGTCTCACAATAAAATGGTTAGGACATGATTGATATTCAATAAACCAAAAAAACCATTTAAATGAGATATCAAGGAAGATTAAACAAGAACATCATGAAAACAAGACAAATACTATACTCATGAAGCTCCTATTGCAAGTAGCTCTTCCTTGTCCTCCTCACCTCCATGAACTTTGCTAGCTCCAAAGTTTGACAAATGGAGAGTTGGAGAGAGATGGAGTGAATGTGGATTGCTCTCCTTGTGCTCAACAAGGTAGGGGGGTTGATATTTGGATTGAAGGATTTGATAGGATTGGATTTGGATAATGGATGAGAATTTGAATTAGAAGAAGAATGAGAGAAGAAATGGCAGCATGTCAATGCATGAGAAGTGGATCTTTTGTGAGGAAAATAAGCTCCAATTTATAGATTGGAGAAGGCCAATGGAGGACCAAGATTGATTTGATCATGAAGGGTTGAGATTGATTTGAGATAGAAGGCATGGATCATGGGTGCCTTGGGAAAATAAACAGGAATATAAAATTCCTTTGGAAAAGGGGGGAGAAATATGAATTTCAAACTTGAGGAATTAAAAATTCCAAAATAAGGATGCATTGAGGGATTCAAAGAAATTTGAATTTCTTTGAGAGACTCAATGTTGATGTGACATGAGTGGGAATTAAAAATTGAGGGATAATGATAAGCATGATTATGAGAGATTCAAGAAGGATTAATTAGGTTGAGTGGGATTAGGAAAAAGTGATTTGTAGGAATCACATGACTAGGTTAATGAATCAGAATTAATTAACTGGGTGGGTTTAGAGGAAATGATTATTGGAGGGGACTTTGGAAGAATAGGGGAATAATTAATTTATTTGATAAATTAGTTATTAATTAAATTAGATTTAATTGATTCTGAGAGGAATAAGGATAACACAATTAAATTAATTAATTATGTTGATAGGCTTAAATAAATTAAATATTGATTAAATTAATTTTAGGTGTCTACATTTTGCCCCTCCTTGATATAGTGTCGTGAAATGATGTTATATCAAAGAAGAATAAAACATAGTGGAAGAAAAGGATAAGGACTAGTAGCATGATGCCCCAGTTATGAGATGAAGAAAAGGATAAGGACTAGCAGCATGATGCCCCAGTCCTGAGATGAGGAAGGATGATGAGGAAGTAGTGGTGTGCCCCCTCAAGAGGACATGCGAGTTCGAAGAACATGGGTGTGCTCTCGAAAGGAATTAGAAGAATAGGTGATGAAAGGATGAAGATAATGAAAGAGGGAAGTAAGATGAGTTGGAGTGTTGTGAAATAAATGGATTGGATTTCTTGTTGAGCAAGTATAGATAGCAAACCTAGATTTGATATTGCCATGGATAGTATACACCACTGATTATAAGAACCAGGATGATATGAAAATCCGAGGCGTGGACTGATGCTCAATCAAACAGGAATGCCTTGCACACAATCATGCAATTGTTGATAAACACTAATGCAAGGTTGCCAGTTCGTACAAGGAAGACCTTCAAACACACCATGGCATGAAAACTATGCCCCATTATACACCAGCCAAGACATACCAAGATATATCATGATCAAGGTAGTACTGAACAAGTATAGTCCTGGGACACAAGATAAAAAACAAAGTGAAAATCTCAAACATGCAAACAACATGCACATGACCAACTGATATCTCTTGCCAAGAGTAGGACATGGATTTGGATAAACTGTCGGACTAGGGAAGGATGCATCCCGATGGGCAGAGTGATGGATTGATTGATGGATGACAAAAGACAAGCTGGATGTGCAAGATCTGCAAATGAGAGGATTGCCACTTGGATTTGATTAGCAAAGTATGAATGGGTGCTTGAATTAGGCACAAGTCAGTGCGGGCTCAGGATGATGGGGAAAGCTCAGTTTGGTGGATTGGATAGGATTAGAAGAAGGATAAATGATTAGATAGGATGAAAAGGGGGATGGATGATTGAATAGGATTGGATTAGGGATGAGATGAAGAGATGGAGAGTATGATTGGATAAGATAGGATTGTATTATAAATTGGATTGGATGGGGTGGATTGGTGGATAGGATTTGATTGAATGAATAGGATTTGATTGAATGGAACCAATGACAAGGGAGAACCAAGGATTGGTAAAAGGATGGATGGATGAATGGATGAAGATATGGAGGAATAAAGGATGGGAGGTAGGGTGATGGAGACCCAAGGACTATGCTACAAAGGAGTGCAATGCCCCACACTAGAGGTAGTGGAATTAAGGATGCAATGAATGGTGGATAAATATGTATGAGTTTGAAGGATAATGGATATGGATGGTAGAGGATTAAGGCTTGTGTTCTCCAAACCATGCATGCATATACATTGTTTTTCCTCATTATATGATCAAGATGAAAGATAGGAGTGGAGGATTTATTTTGATAGGATGAGGGATATGAGATGGAGGATATGAATAGGATAGTCAAGATCAAAGATGGGAAAGGAGAATGGACTTAGATAGGATGCAGATGGATGGGAGGATTGTGTGGATGAAGCTTGCCCCCAAGTGTAGAGTGCAAGGGGATGAGGGGATTACACATGACACTTGTTTGCCAAGTTTTCATCATGGTACTTACCCAAGGTGCCACAAGAAGTGGTTTTTACCATTGGATGAAATGATTTTTCTTTACTTTTTTCAGATTTTTTTATTATTATTTTTTGTACTTTTTCTTGATTTTTTATTTTTTTTGAATTTTGAATTTTTGGAATAATTTGGATGAATAAGGATGAGTGGATATGGAAGATAGTGGATGCGTGAAAGAGGAAGGGAGGACTCAAGCATCTAGTTCCATAGATGGTATCCCTTAGTATTTCTTTGAACTAGAGGTATGCTCATAGATGTTGGTAATAATAATTGGGGACATGAAATGGATAGGGGATGGAAGATAAGGATTTGGAAAGGATTGGACTAACGGAATGGGATTGTGAAAAATGGATGGTGGATAATGGATGGGGTTTTGAAGAATTTGTGGAAGATCAACATTGGCACACACCATGAAGGGTGGTGGAGTAACGGGGGAGAGTGTTTTGACTTGGATGGGGGATAAGGTGTGGATTTTGGGAAATGAGGACCCAAAATAGAAGAAGGGGTTGATGGAGTTGGGATGGTGTATTTTGGGACATAAGGACCCAAAATGGATTTTGAAGATGGAGTAGTGTTAGATGGAGGTTTTGGGTTAGCAAGTTTGGATACCAATTTTGATTTTTCTTTGGGGTGCATTACTTCTTTGGGAATCCACATATTTTTTGATTTTTTCTTTTGGGGCCTTTGTGGCCTTTTTTATTTTTCTTTCTTTCAGCTCATATTTTTCTTTTGAGCATGTTTTTTGAGGGGACATGTTGATCCTTTGATTTTTGTGGATTTTGAACTTTATTATTTTTGGATTGGGCATCCAAATTTCTTCCAAAAGCAATGTGATGGGTGCATGAGGATGAAGGATTGATGGATTTTATGGATGGGATGGTGGAAAGAGAGTGTTGGTAGGCATCCAATGATGTGTTCCTTTGTTTATCTTGCTTAGGGATTATTTTAGGTGATGGAGTGATGGATGGATGGATGGATGTAAGGACCCAATATGGATGGAAGGGATGGAGGATTGAGCATTGGCACATAGGGGCCCAATATGGATGGAAGGGATGGAGGATTGAGCATCGGCACATAGGGGCCCAAAATGGATGGAAGGAATGAAGGATTTAACTTTGGAATATAGCATCCCAAAATGGATACGGAAGATGAGGGATAACGGGATTTTGATTTGTATGAGGGAAATTTGGATTTAGGAGGAATAGAGGATGTACCAACATCTTGAGCATTATCTTGAGGACTCTCATTATTTTGAAAACAAGATGCAAGTCCATTTAAAGGGGGATGAGATGTGGAGGGAAGATTAGGATCTTTAGATGGATTGGGATCATGACATGGAGATGAAGGGATACTTTGATCTTGACTAGGCAGGGTATCATGAGATGGAGTGGGAGGGGTGATTAGATCATGAGATGGAAGAGGATCATGCGATAATAGAGGAATTATATGATCATGAGAGGAAGTGGAGGGGATGCGATCATTATATGGAGTGGAGGGAGATGCATCATGAGATGGAGAGGTTTCTATGCTATCATGCTTTGGAACAAGATTTTGACATGTTTGGAGTTGTGGGGATTGTATGATGGAGGAAGGTATGGAAGCTTCAACTTGGGTGGATGGAGGAATGATGGTATCATGAAGTGTGGAGGATTGGGATTTTTTTTGATGTGGAGGTGATTGGGGGGATGGAAGACTTGAGGAGACTTGGCCACTTTGCTTTGAGGTCAAAATTTTGTCTCCTTTGCTAGCATGTCTTGGATAAGATTATGGATGATGGATTTGGAGGACATGGATAATATGGATTTTGGAGGATTAGGATTAGATGGAGGATTAGGATTGGGATTGGAATTGGATGGAGGATTAGGATAATGGATTGGTGAACTAGGATTAATGATTGGAGGACTATGGAGTAAAGGATTTGGATGGGGAGTAGAGGTAATGAATGTGTTGTGAAAGGATGGGGGTTGAGATATGGATGGGAGGGGAGATGGAGGTATACTTATTGGATTAGAGGAGTATGTGGATGAGGGATAATATGGGGAATAAGATGGATTTCCCTTGTCCAAGGTAGAGGAAGGATAGGAGATATGGTATAGATTGGGATTGGTTGTAATGTGTTGAGATGGGATGGATGAAGGTATGATAGGCGAGTGGGAGATTATGGGATTAACTCGGTAGGAAGATTCATGAACTTCCATGAGCATCTTCTCATACCAAGCTTTGAAATTATGGGTAGTCATGTTGAGAGTGAAGGATTAGATTGGAATTGGATAAATATGTTTTCGAGGGGAAAGATTATGAAGATGAGGATTAGGACTTGGCTTGGAATGATGATGGATTAGATTTGATTAGATTTGGGTTGGATTTGGATTTGGATTGGAATTGATTTGATTAGATTGGTCCTTGGATTAGGACTTGATATGATTGGATTGGTCCTTGGATTAGGACTTGATTTGATTAGATTGGTTAATTGATTGAATGGATTGGATTGAATTGGATTAGATTGGATTGGATTGGATTGGATTGAATTAGATTGGATTGAATTGGATTGAATTAGGTTGGATTTGATTTGATTAGATTTGGATTGGATTTTGATTTGGATTGGAATTGATTTGATTGGATTGGTCCTTGGATTAAGACTTGATTTGATTGGATTGGTCTTTGGATTAAGACTTCATCAGATTGGATGATTGATTGATTGGATTAGATTGAATTGGATTGGATTGGATTAGATTGGATTGGATTGAATATGGATTAGATTGAATTTAATTTGATTTCATTTGATTGGATTGGTTGATTGGATGGATTGGATAACCGGATTTGGAAGATGGATGGATTTGATTGATTGGAATTTTGGAGATTTGATTGGATTAGAAGAAGAATGAATAGTAGTTGAGGAAGGATGATTGTTTGAATGGATGAAAGTGCATTGGAGAATTTCTTGGATAGATAGAATTTGGAAAGGGGGATGATTGATTGGTTATGGGGGATGGACTTGGCAAGAGATGTCAAGTAAAGAAAACACAATGGTCAAAAGAAGTTAGACTCATACTCCTTCACAACATATCCTATGGCAAGAAAAGATAATAGTCAATGGATCCCAATTGGTTTCCCAGCTACGCTTACCCAGAGCGGGCACTTAGATGATTGACCCCACTGGCTCCCCTCCACGACACTCACTTCTCGGGGCAGCCAAGCATCAATTCCCATGAAAACTCCTCATGGAAAACTTTGTGTCTCTACTAAGGGTCGTAAAAATATGGGCGGCTTCAGAGGTCCGACCTCTTACACCAATGACTAGAAGGTTTTGGCCACTATGAACAAGGTGTTTAGTAAGTCTTCTTGTTAGGAGCTACCCTTTGAAGTTGCACAAGAACAATTGAGGCCTATAGCCCAACGAAGCACCAAGAGCTTAGTAGTCACTCAAGCGTGATTGAGATCTCTAAGATCCTACTAAACACCCAATGTGAGAGTGAACTCTCATATAGCCCCAACCATTGACCCTTTCTAGTCAATGGCCTATTTATTATAGTGAGTTGGGAACCCCAGGTCCGGGTGTACTCACTTGGGTCATTCCCCTCTTCCCTTTGCAAAGAGAAAGTTGGGAGGGCAGGCCCGCTAAGGGTAAGCATGCAATCAAACAAGAAAATGTTCAAGGATCGGGATTTCTAATTGTCTATGTAGACAAGATCATACTCTCCTACCTCTAGACTTTCCTCAAACACAAAAAGCAAGAGTTCTTTTACCCCTAATTAAGATCTAGGTGCCTAGAATAAGAAGATTAAGAAAAACACAATGTTTGGTCAGATTTCCTTAGGCAACCTGCAAAACAACTTGATTAGTAGTTTGAAAATGAAGTCTTCAACAAGCGTCCTGCAAAAAAAAAAAAATGACAAAATTATTATATTTTTGATTTTTTGCGAATGAGTAGAAAAACAAGAATAAAAACTTTTCTCCTAATGACAAATGTGGATTTGGAGGAAACTTTGATAGGTAAATGGGGTTTGACTAGGTTTTTGCCACTTTCCAAGGGATAGGCAAGCATAAAATGGGGATTTTGGAGGAGAGGTGAAGGAATGGAAAATTTTGTCCAAGAGGGACAATGAAGCAAAAATTGGAGATAGACAATGTCAGAAAATTTGGAGGTGATTGGATAAAAGTGGAAGGAGGTTATGGCAAACCCTAAAAATAGAGGAATGTGGGATTTTGGGCTTCAAAAAGTGGATTTTGGGATAAGGTCCCCAAGGAAGGAAAATGTGCAAAATGGAATTGCAGGGGATCTAGTGGAGTTTGGAGGAAAACAGAATTAAGATAAAGAAGATATGATGGAAAAAAATTTATTTATTTATTTTTTTGGTTTTTGATTAATTCCTGTGGTCACATTGATTTGCAAACAGTCGCGCTAATTCGGGGGTGCTCGCACTGATACACGAGCCCTCGTGTCAAAATAACTACAGTTCGTGCCCAAAATTTTTAAAATTCAAATTTTCACAAAAACGCTCGTGCTAATCGCAGAGCAGTCGCGCTGAAGTAGAAATAGAAAAGAGAAGATAAAAGAATGAAGAAGACAGAAGAATTTGTGGTGGTCGCGCTGAACCCGAGGCGGTCGTGCTGATTAATAGCCACTCGCGCTAATTCAGAGGCACTCACGCTAGAGCACGTGCGCAGGCACTGAAGCATGAACCTACGAAAAAACCTTCACAAAAAATTTAAATTTTGTTAAATCTAGGACGTGGGTCCCACAGGGCGTGCCAAAATGTCTCACAATAAAATGCTTGAGACATGACTGATATTCAATAAACCAAAAAAACCATTTAAATGAGATATCAAGGAAGATTAAACAAGAACATCATGAAAACAAGACAAATACTATACTCATGAAGCTCATATTACAAGTAGCTCTTCCTTGTCCTCATCGCCTCCACGAACTTTGCTAGCTCCAAAGTTTGACAAATCGAGAGTTGGAGAGAGATGGAGTGAATGTGGATTTCTCTCCTTGTGCTCAACAAGGTAGGTGGGTTGATACTTGGATTGAAGGATTTGATAGGATTGGATTTGGATAATGGATGAGAATTTGAATTAGAATAAGAATGAGAGAAGAAATGGCAGCATGTCAATGCATGAGAAGTGGATCTTTTGTGAGGAAAATAAGCTCCAATTTATAGATTGGAGAAGGCCAATGGAGGGCCAAGATTGATTTGATCATGAAGGATTGAGATTGATTTGAGATAGAAGGCATGGATCAAGGGTGCCTTGGGAAAATAAACAGGAATATAAAATTCCTTTGGAAAAAGGGGGAGAAATTTGAATTTCAAACTTGAGGAATTAAAAATTCCAAAATAAGGATGCATTGAGGGATTCAAAGAAATTTGAATTTCTTTGAGAGACTCAATGTTGATGTGACATGAGTGGGAATTAAAAATTGAGGGATAATGATAAGCATGATTATGAGAGATTCAAGAAGGATTAATTAGGTTGAGTGGGATTAGGAAAAAGTGATTTGTAGGAATCACATGACTAGGTTAATTAATCAGAATTAATTAATTGGGTGGGTTTAGAGGAAATGATTATTGGAGGGAACTTTGGAAGAATAGGGGAATAATTAATTTATTTGATAAATTAATTATTAATTAAATTAGATTTAATTGATTTTGAGAGGAATAAGGATAACACAATTAAATTAATTAATTATGTTGATAGGCTTAAATTAATTAAATATTGATTTAATTAATTTTAGGTGTCTACAATTACCTTAGTCAAAGAAATAAATGCTTTGAAGAGATCCATGAGTCAAAAGGATGGTTAAGTTAGAGGAAAGTATCTAACCAAAGGTAAAAGGTGAGTTAACTATAAATGGTTATGTAAGAGCCTTTAATGGTTTGGAAGACTTTAGAGGTTAACCATTTGAAGACATAAAGCCTTTAATGGTTATTGAAGACTTTGGAGGTTTTTGAGAAGTGACTTCCTTTTATTTAGAAATGTGACAATGATTAGGATAGGATTAGGCTAATTAGGAGTTAGAAGAATCTAGAAGGGATTTAGGCATGCAAGTGGATTTTGTAGGAGAATACAAGTGGGAGGAATTTTGGGATTTTCAATTAAAATAAAATCATTTATTTCAATTAAATGGTGTAATTTGCACTTGGATAGATATTTAAATAAATATTAATTTATTTAAATGTGAATGTGAATTTTGGATTTTATTTAAATAAATCTTAATTTATTTACATGAGAAAAAGGAAGATAAAACATTAAATGCTTGAAGACTTTAAGGGAAACCTTTAAAGGCTTAAGAAGACTCTAGAAGGAAGCCATTGAGTTTCAAGACTTTAAGGGAAACCATTAAAGGCTTAAGAAGACTCTAGAAGGAAGCCATTAAGTTTGAAGACTTTAAGGGAGCCATTAAAGGTTTCAAGTGGGTGAGGATAAATAAGATTTTAATTAAATAATTTATATTTTTAAAATAGTTGTGCAACTTGCATTTATAGGAAAATGCAAGTGGTGGAGGATAAAGATGATTTGAGAGATGGGATTTTGGGGGATTTAAATAAATGTGAGAGAAGATTTAATTAAACAAATATGATTTATTTATTTAATTAATGGTCTGAATTTGGTTAAATGAATTAAATCAAATAAATTGAATAATTTATTTAATTAATAGGAGAAGAGGGCTAAGATGAATTAATTAAATAATTAATTATTGATTGATGGTTAAATAATCAAATAAATACTAAATATTCATTTAATTAAGTGGACAGATTTATGTGTTTACATTTGCCCCTCTTTGAGATGGTGCGGTTTTATCGCATCGTTTCAAAGAAAGAAAAATAGGTGTGAAGAAATATGCCCCATAAATGTTAATTTAGTGGGTGGTATGCCCCCTCAAGAGATGGGCCAGAAAATTTTTAAAAATCGGGTGATCTCTCGAAAAAGAACGAGAAGTGGAGGGGAGGTAGAATAGAAGAAATTAACAATAACGGTGAAAGAATGGAAGAAAACAGAGTGAATACGGAGAAATGGCAAGCTAGTGAGTACCCGTAGGTTATGCAGGAGATATGATGCAAATGTGGTGTTGTGCTTTTGATTGATGCTATATAATTGATCAAAATGGTTGGACAATTTGGTGCAATTGGTTAAATTGCCCCAGTCGAGTCAAAGCGTGACATTTGATGTCACTTGTTTGCTTGGACATGATAAAGTCTGAGTAAGTGAATCAAAGTGACTTGTTGTGACTTAGACAATTGATGTAATTGCCTGATGAAGTCAAGGTATAGGAAGCAAAATACTTGTTGAGACTTGAGACAATTGATGTAATTGTCTGTTGTGATTGTGTTTGATTGGTTGATCAATTGATAGTGTGTGTGTGATGGATTGTTGAGGTGAATCATAGTAGCCCCGTTGAGACTAGGTCATTATAATAAATGTCTGATGTAGTCTAGGATTACCATGATCGATTACCTGTCGATACCTGAAGATACTTCATCAGAGTATCTATTGATAGTCTAGGTATGCATGAGTTGATGTGCCTTGTAGATAGGGTAACTTGCTTGGCTTATAGGATGACCGATGATGGGAAGCACAACCCCTCTTGTTAGAGATGGACGGTGATGAATGTGGCTTGATTGGGTTGATGGGAAATGATGAAGGGATTTTATGATGATGACCTAGATAGGGAGGGTGAGGGGGGGATTCAGTGTTAGATAGAAGATATGGAGGACCTAGAACCCATTCCTATGGAAGAAGATCAAAAAAAATAGAGTATCCATCCATTGTCATTACTATGTATGAATGATAAGAAGCTATTATGAATGTATGGATGGATGGAATGCAATAGAATGCAATATATACAGATGAGATGGAATGATAATCCATAGTGCTTTATTTTTCATCATTGAGCAATGGTAGTATCAATCTTGGACGATGTAGTAGGAACCAAGTTTGGAGCATTGTACCTATAAGCAAGCAGTATAGATAAAGAATATGGACCCTCCATAATGGTTGATGTTCATATAGTCGAGGTATACGTTGTAGTCAGCAAACCATAGTGATCCATGACTAGATTTTTGCATATGATCATGTAGCTTAGTGAACTTCCCACGTAGACACCATTAGTACATGCCCCAGAACTTCATTAGAATAAATCGTAGAAAATAAACAAGACAATACTTAGGAACCACCCCGGCTACTCTAAACACTTGTGGATATCCTGGAGTAGCGTAGGAACCTGATATAAATGAATAAATAATTTATCAAATTGACCAAGTACTTGATAGCTTAAACAGAATTTTCTTGTCAAAGAAAATGTTATTTTTGTCTTTGTTTTGGTAAGGAAGGATGCATCCTTGTTTAAGACAATTGTGGGTACCTGCGTTGATTGTGTGGTTGATTTGATAAATGATCATCCTTTGAGTAGCTCAAAATGTTTGTTTGGTGTTTGTTTCAATGTGTATGTACAAGGGATTTTATATACATTGCCATGTTTTTTATTGATTTTTTGATGTTTTATCATGTTTTTGGATTTTTTGAGTGTTTTTGAATGGTTTTGGATTTTGTGAGACAGTTTTGAATGTTTTAGGATTTTTTGAGACAATTTTGAATGAAGAACTTAATGAATCATAAGTAATGTAAAATCCACTTCCATCAATAGGTTTAAAAGCATTGCCCCCAGTTTAGACATGACTATGAAAAAGTGGGATGCAAGATGCATGAAGTACTATCCTTGATTGCAAATCAATAACAAGCCATGGTTTGAATGATGGATGAATATATGCAATAGATGTGATCGCAACAAGTCTGAAAGACAATGGAGCCATAGCTTTTCTGAATGGCGTCTGTTTGTCAGGTTTTCACCATTGCACTTACCCAAGGTGCCACCAGAGTGGTTGTTCGCCATTTGAATGCATGATTTTTTTTGTATTTTCTTCAGGACATTTATTTGAATGTTTTTGGTGTTCTTTCTGATATGTATTGGAGGTTGATGCTTTGTACATCTTATGTATGAAACCATTTGAGGTGCATGTTGTTGATCGAATCTGCTAAGCGGTTCTCCTTTTGAAGTGGCCAACTGATATGCCGCGGACCTAAATACAACAGTGATAACATATGGACCCAGCCAGTTGATTCAAAATTTCCCTGATGTTCTCTATTTGTTTGGTTATAAGGATTCTCTGGAAGAACAAGATCACTTACCTCAAATGTACGAGGTCTAACTCGATGATTATAGCTTCTACTCATTCTTTGTTGATAGGCTTTAAGGTGGTTGTATGCAGCTTGTCGCCTTTCATCAAGTAGTTCTAAATCTTGGAGACATGATACTCTATATGCTTCATCATCTATGAGATTATTCAAGGAAACCTATAGAGATGGTATCTCAACCTCAATAGGTAAGATAGCTTCTTCTCCATAGAGCAATGAGTAGGGAGTTGCGCTTGTAGGGGTTTGAATGCTAGTTTGATATGCCCATAGTGTTGGATTTAATTGAATGTGCCAATCACGATCGACATCATTGATTGTCTTCTTTAGAATTCTTAATATGTTTTTGTTTGAAGTTTCATCCTGACCATTTCCTTGTGGGTAATAGGGAGTGGAAAAGCGGTGTTGGATGTGAAACTTCTCACAGAGCTCATGGACATCCTGATTTTTGAAAGGAAGCCCATTATTTGTGATGATGGACATGGGTACACCATATCGACAGATGATGTAATTAAGGATGAATGAGGCGATCTGCTTGCCGGTGACTTGGGTAAGTGGAACAACTTCGATCCACTTTGTGAAATATTCAATGGCAGTAATGATAAATTTGTGGCTGTTGGATGAAGATGGATGAATTTTACCCATAAGGTCAAGTCCCCATTGACAAAAGGGCCATGGTGTTGTGATTGGTTCCAATTCCTATGTTGGTGCATGTATCAAGTCTCCATGAACTTGGCACTTCTTGCATTTTCTAACAAAATAGTAGGAGTCTTTTTCCATGGATGGCCAATAGTATCCAGCACGCATGATTTTCTTGGCTAGTGAAGGACCGCTTGAGTGAGTCCCACAAATTCCTTCATGTACCTCTTCCAAGGCCTTGTTATCTCATCCTATTCCATACATTGAAGGAGAGTACCATCAAGACTGTGTCGGTATAGGGTTTCAGCAATGGTGTATCAAGCGGTTTGGTGAATGAAGGTTTTGCGTTGGTTATTCGATTGGTTAGGAGGAATTGTATGATCGCGTAGGTATGTGTAGAACTCACCATACTATGGGGATTCGTAACCGACAAGGTGACATATCATCTCGGATTCGGGGATATCATAAGTGCTAATCCAAAGCTATTCTACCAAGAACTCATAGCGTGTTGAATTTTGTGGAAGATCTAGGAGAGATACAATGGTAACCATGGCGTCAACAGCTTGATTTTGATCTCTGGGTATCTGCTCAAAGGTGATATTTGTAAATGATTCTCTTAAACTGCACACCATTTGCTTGTACGGCATGAGTTTATCATCCTTGGTCTGATATTCATCTGTGACTTGTCGGATGACTAGTTGAGAGTCACCATATATATGTAGCTCTTTCAGTTTCCATTGTATGGCTAGTCTGAGTCCTGTGATCAAGGCCTCATATTCTACTATGTTGTTTGTACATGGAAAATTTAGCCTATAAGAATTTGGGATGATGTCACCTTGAGGTGTGATAAACAGAATACATGTCCCCGAGCCAGGCCTAGTATATGAACCATCAAAGTATAATTTCCATGTTTGTGCTTCTATGATCATGAATATCTCTTCATCTGGAAAATTGAAAATAAGAGGATGATTGCCTATGAGGGGTGCATCATCCAACTAATCTATAATAACTTGGCCCTTGATAGCCTTACGGTCCACATACTCGATGATAAATTCACTCAGAATCATCACCCATTTGGCCAAGCGACCTATTTATTGAGTAAGTACTTTAGTGGATCGATCTTTGCAATGAGTTGTACTTTATGTGTTAACAAGTACTGCCTCAGTTTAGTTGCTGCCAAGATTAGTGCTAGGCAAGCTCACTCAATAGGTGTGTAATTGAGTTCATAGCCGACCAATGTGTGAGAGATATAGTATACAACACACTCTTTCCCTTATGCATTATGTTGAGCCAACAATACTCCCAATGTTGTATTAGTTGCTGAAATATAGAGCAATAGAGGTCTACTTGGATCTGGCGGGATCAGCAATGGTGTATTCATGAGATAGTCCTTAAGCATCCAGAATGCTTGCTGGCATCTAGTATCCCATTGAAAGCGGATGTTTTTGTGTAACAGATGTGTAAAGGGGTGACACTTATTTACCAGTTGTGCAATGAATCTTCGGATGGATTGTAGCCACCCTTGTAATGTCCTTAGCTGACTGATATTCTTTGGAGGTGGCATGTCCATGATTTCTTTGACCTTTGTAGGATCGACCTCAATGCCTTTGCTTGAGACAATGTATCCTAGAAGCTTCCCTAAGGTTACTCCAAAGACACATTTCTTTGGGTTTAGTCGAACATGATATTATTCCGATCGGTCAAAGATTTTCTCTAATATTTCTAGATGACCTTCTCTTGTTAATGATTTTGCCAATAAGTTATCAACATAATCTTCCATTATGGTATGCATCATATCATAAAAGATGGTGTTCATTTCTCTTTAATAGGTTGCCCCTGCATTCTTTAGACCAAAAGGCATTACATTCCAATAGTATGTTCCCCATGGGAATGTGAAGGTTGTCTTATGTTGATCCTCTGGAGTGATCTTTATCTGGTTGTACCCTGAAAAGCCATCCATGAGAGAAAGCATGACATGTCCTTTTGTTAGGTCTATGATCATGTTAATGTTTGGTAGGGGGAAGACATCTTTAGGACATACCTTGTTTAGATCTCTGAAGTCAATACAGATACGGATGCCCCCATTTGGTTTGCTAATAGGCACAATGTTGGAGATCCAATCTGCATAATTAATTGGTCTAATAAAACCAACATCCAAGAGTTTCATAAGTCCTACTTTGACTAGTACCACAATCTAAGTGGTGTATCTTGCGAAGCTTCTGCTTGATAAGCTTAGCTCCTTCTACTACAGTGAGGTGATGTATGACTAAATCAAGATCAAGACCAAGCATGTCTACATATGACCATGCAAAATTGATCTGATGCTTCTAGAAGAATTCTACAAATTTAGGTTGTTCCTTTGGAGTTAAAAGAGATGCCAAATGTATGTGGTGAGGATTTTTAGGAGTCCCCACATTGAATTCTTTTATTTCCTCAATAAGGATCATTGATCGTTCTTTATTTGCACTGTAGGGGAGAATGTCAAAATTTTCATCCGTAGGCACCTCAGAGAGGTTTTCACCATTGGATACACTCTTTCTTTTTACTTTTTTGGGATCAAACAGTTCCACAGTGTGGTTTTCACTGGAAGATCCATGTTTTATTGTAATATTTTTGTAGCTGAAAGGTTTGGCATCCACCCCAAAGTATGTTGCGCTATTATGTTCAATGGTGAATCCAGATTTGTGATCCTCGCTTGGTATGTTATCTCGTAGTTCCCAAAAGTTAATGATCACCTCATCATTTTGGAATTGGTCAAGGCATGGGGGATTAGATTGGTTCCATTCGATGTATTCAGGATGGATAATGGGAATTACCTCATCGATCGGGTTAAGTTCATAAGATGTGTCAGTGAGGGTTAAGACGTTGTGGTGAAGGTCGTTGATGGTACTCTCCCTGTCAGAATCAGGCGTAGGATGTGACATAGGGTCTATGGAAGATTTTTCCAGTTCAGTAACCCAAGAGGTTTTAATCTGTGCTTCTCCATAAACAGGGATTTCTTTGTGAGGTGGCGGTGGTTATGCATCTTCCTTGTCTGAAGTATTTAGATGTACTGAATCAAATTCCCACTCATGTGAGTTGGTATCTAAGTCGCTTTCCAGTATCCGATTACTATACCATACCGGGTGTAATGACACTTTGTTTTCAAGACTTAATTAATTATTTGTAGCGGAATCAATAGATTAAATATTAACATTAAGTTCCTTTATTAAAGGTAATTATCATTAAATTAGATGTAAATAACTAGTGTAACTATAACATGTAATAATTGATAATAATTATAAAGTAAATTAACAACACAATGAATAGAATAACATAACCACTTAATTCAACCATAATATTGGCAAATCATATATAAAGCATTCTCAATATCTTATAGCATCAAGGTTTTCCAATACTTATCTTAATCTTGAGTACTTGGAATAGTCATTCTCACTCCAAGAAGATTCTAGTGGCCTTGGGTCCTTTATGGCTATGGCACCCCACAAAGGAAACTGGTTCTTACACAAAACTAGCCATATTATCTATAATTCAAAGGAATAGTCATGGGTCTAGGCTCTTTTACAGCAAGTAAGCACTCCAGGAGGACAGGTTCTTACACAGAACCTCGCATGCCTTCATGACATGAAATAAAAATAGTTCTTACACAGAACTCCACATGCCTTCACGGCATGAAATAAACATAGCCCTGGCCAGGACACTCTCGAGTGTACACCGTACCCTGAGTTGGACACATGTTGTGTGCCCCTTCTCTAATGCCCATGCCAACCAATGATCTTAACCTTCATTCCTTTGTGCCCTCTACATTCCTATATTTCCTCCCATGCCCATAGCCCACCAAGCCACCTTCTTCTTCTTCTTCCTTGAGTGATCTCCCTGCCCCTCCCAAGTCTCACATAAATGACTTATATAACCTTTTCAAGGGTAGTTTCCAAACCATCACACCCTTTCAAAAAGGTCACCTTTAGTTGTCCTTTAATAATTATAATTATTCCTCTCTCTTAAGAGAGTTTATCATAAACATTATTTATTAATTTTCATTTAAACCAAAGGATTATAATATCATTTATTTTTATCTCCCTTTTTAATTTTAAAAGGGTTATTTCATTACTTTATCTTCTCTTGGAGAAATAGTCACATAACAATTATCCCCTTGTAGTTTAGATGTTGTCCTTAGTAGCATGAAATATATCTACATCACAACTCAAACAAATACATAGCCAATAATTGAAGATGCCAAAATTGAGTACTTATACTTCCTAATATTTCTCTTTTATTTTAGTTCATCTACACTTTTTTCTTATTTTAATTCATAGATCTATTTACCCTTATTTATTTATTTTATATTAACAAATAATTTCAAGAGAATCATTTTGCCAATCAAAATTATGATGAGAACTCTATATACACATATTTCTTATAAGTATATCCCAAAGTTATAGTTATTCTTTATCTCATATATTTCAACTTCATTAATTTGTCTTACTATGCACTCTATCTTCTTTGGTATATATATTTTAACATGTAACTTAAAATTAAATTTAAAAGTATCATTCTATGTTGACATAACATTTACCTGGGGAATGACATCCATATCCTATACTATGTAATCACTCACATTATCTATTCAACATATATTCCAAGATGATAATCATGCATTCTGGACTACATGAGTATCCTCTTTTAGTATAAAATAAAGCACATGCACAAGGTTATTAGGTTGATCAAGTCCAATAACAAAGTACAGTAGATAAAGGTAGTCCTAAAAAGTTACTAACATCTTAAAAGAAAACAATAATACATCATGATCACCCACAAAGTGGTTCATAGAAAATAGTTATATCCTCTCTTTTGTTTAAGTAACTATGGTATTTGAATTTTGAATGGTAATTCAATGATACTGATTTTAAACATTAAAATAAAAAGAAAACAAATAAATTTCAAGTTCATTCCTCCCCTTGTAAAGTCCAACATGTCCACATGTTTCTTCCTAAAATATTTTAACTCATTTAGATGTCTAATTTTCTAGTTATAAAAATGATTTTGGGATATGTGGGTTATGGGCCCGCAAAATAAATTGTATTGAACAAAGTAGATGTCAATTTTATGTTGTTAACTATATATATATATATATATATATATATATATATATATATATATATATATATATATATATATATATATATATATATATATATATATATATATATATATATATATATATATATATATATATATATATATATGTTTGTCTTTATTATTTTTATTACTTTATTAGTTAGTAAGTTGGTTATATATAAAGTAATAAAAATTGACATAGATATACAAAATTAATCATTAGAAAGACCAACTTACTAACTAATAAAGTAATAAAAATAATAAAGACAAACATATATATATATATATATATATATTATAAAGTAATAAAAATTGACATAGATATACAAAATTAATCATTAGAAAGACCATCTTACTAACTCAATATTCTAAGACACATGTCATGTTTAAGAAAGTACTAGCCAGATATAGATGAGCCTTAAACTTAATATCCCTAAAGTTGTCATCTTCCAAAGACCAACATGTCCACATTGGTACACCATGTATTTTCAAAGTTGAAATTTCACTTTGAAACTCAAGCTTGGGTTTTTACAATGAAATAAATTAACTATCTGAACACAATTGTTTTTTACCTTCAACTTTTAAATTCTAATTGCTTCAATCAAACATAAGTTTATGGGGACATTATGGTAAATGTGACAATATTAAACTTCACATATATTAACTCAAATTATGGAACAAATAAAATAACTTTTAAACCGTTCCCTTTTTTGTGTGGTTGATTTGTTATGAAAATAAACCTCCTTAAATTCATTAGTTGATCCTATAATAATTCCTAGAACCATCAACTAGAGTTGTTAGTTTTCTTCTTTGGTTGGATCTAAGCACAACTATTATTCATATTTATAACACTACTTTTTTTTTTTGAAAATTTGATTATTACTATTATTGTTTTTCTAAAGAGAGAGATTTATACTTCACCATCTCTAACATCCTTTCATCTATCTTTTTTTTTTTCTTGATTGAACCTATTAGAACACCATCTAATTTGTCATATTAAGGCTTAATTAAACAAATAAGAATGTGTCTTCTATTTAACTTGGGTATATTAAGTTTATACCAAAATATTCCATATAAATATGTGAATCCTAAAGAGCTTAAAATGATCCATTAAATATGTATTC